>NC_089805.1:46040277-46344777 GCF_029633855.1 Hoplias malabaricus
AAAATTAACTAGTTCATGTCCATATTCCAAATCACCAGTCCCAAAATGAACAGGTTCACATCCACACTTCTTTTTTTTTTTCAATAAATAGGCCGCTATACATTTTCAATACGACCGCTTCCTCCTCATCCATCACCAGCTCTAAATAATTGCTTCTCACAAACTAAATTAATTATTGTATCATGGAATAGACACAGAGACGATTTAAAACATTGAAGTTACATTAAAAACCAATGTTGAACGTCATATCATACAGACAATGAAAATATGTAATATATGAAAATTCATTTAGAAAACATTAACTTGTGTAGCACTTCAAAATCACAAAATGGATTCAATCTGATTAATAATTAAATCCCTTCAGAAAAATCAGAACTGCTGTTACCGTGTGAACTAGTGGTTGATGATTTCTCGTGTATTCCACAAGACTGCTTTGATGCTGTAATCACTAATTTGTACTAAATCACTACTAATTTGTGATTTAAATTATATTAAGTTACACTTAATATGTACTGAGAGACTAGTCATGTGTTATGTTTTGTCACTGTTCTAATGCAACTGATGTATATTTCTCTAAGCCGCCGTCTGAAATGCACTCTCTTTTTTCACAAGGGATTGGCACATGTCCGGACTTGTTTTGGGCAGTGTCCGCATACAAACATGTTTTTTTTTCTACATCTGGATCCATGTGTGTGTTCATGAAACTGATTCAAAAGCTCAAACAAAACTCAAACTCCTGCAGTTCACATCTCTCTAGCACCAGGCTGTGTTTATGGTGGTGTCATGTGATGTGCTGTAAAATGTAAGCAGTGTACACTCTTCCACTTCATTATTTTTGAACTGATTTGTTGAGTATGTGTTCACATTGAATATGAACTAAGCCAGTCATGTACAACACCGGTCGCATCATTGATATGGACCTCCTTAATGAGCAGTGGAGTGGTTTACTACAGGACACGATGGCAGTGCTACCTTCCTTTCTGTCAAAAAGAAGTTGAGATGCACCCAGAACTCCTTATATGGGCATATTGCTCACAGCAGAGTGATCACAGGTCTCCAGTGGTCTTTATCGGCATGATCTCACCACGGTTCTAGCAGACTTGCTAACAATCTACAGCCTACAGATACTCCAACTTACTGCCTCTGGCTCCTCCCATTTATGGATGGCCCCTCCCACTTTCCCTACAGCCTTTGGCTCCTCCCACTTACCTGCAGTATTGGGCTCCTTCCATTCACATATTGTTGCTTCCACTTACCTATAGCCTCTGGCACCTCCCACTAACATATGGCTCCTCCCAACACCTACATTCTTTGGCTCCTCACACTTACCTCCATCATCTGTCTCCTCTTATTAACTTCAGCCTCTGGCTCTGTGATTAATCAGTGGATTCATAAAATGTAAAATAATTCAAAACAACATGGAAAAACCTAAATATTTTCTTAAACACTCTCTGAGGAGGATGACGAGGAGTGGCAGGAGATTCTGGGTTGTGTTTACAATGCTGCAGCTGTTCAGATAAACTCTGCATGCTAGTCTCTGCATGCTAACCTCTGCATGCTGATTTCTACTTAACTCAAACATGCCTTGAACTCTAGATCAGAGTCAATCAAACCTCTTCTTTTCTGTGTATGTTATAATTTGCCTGAACTATAAAACGTTGTTTGACTCAGCATTTTTTCCTGGAAATGTTCAGGAAAAAAAAGGCAGTGCTCAGGAAGTTGACCTGTGCATATTTCTAAAATGCTACGTTTTATTCTGATATTTCTTTCTCTTTCTCTGCTGCGCTTGCCTCTGTAAATGTGGTGATGAAGAAATATCCGGAGAGGAAGGTACAATCTCATGAGTAAACAAGTGCTCCCATTCATTTCATTTCCACCTTCACATTTCCCTTTAACTTTTGGACAGGTCAAAGATTAGTTAAGGTCTGTTTCAGTTCAGATTAACATTCATTATAAATGATATGATGGAAATCAGGTGGAGTAGACGTCCGGGAGTTGTTCAGAAAAGCCTTCACCGTTTCCTGCCGACACGAATCACAGCACTGACCCCTCTGAGAGTCTGGTTTAGGACGGGTTTTAGTGTGGACTTGGACAGAGGGACTGTACTTTCTGAACATGTGACCAATTTAAACAATCATGGCTATGCAGGATGCTGTGGTAGAGACAAGGTCAAGATCTTGTGTTGGTTACATAGAGGTGGGTCGGTGGGTCGGGGCAACACCAGGGAAAGATGAAAACTAGCTAAATAAGGTCATAATGAAAGTGGTAAGACAGGGTTAATGAGAACAGTGGTAATATGTTAAAGCAGCTGTAACACAGGTAGAAAAACAGTAGCCTCAAAGTAGATTATTAAAAAAACATAGGAACATTTTCTGTCTAGATTTAAAGACTGCATCTGAGAATGCATCTGAGTCATGGGCAGTAGCAGGAAGCTATTCCTGCGTTGAGGAGATTTGTGAGAAAAAGCTCTTAATCCTGCATTGGTTTTTCCTAATGCGAGGAACTAGGAATAGACCAACATCCCATGAGTTAAAAGTATGTGATGGGAGATATTGTGGGTATGAGATGTTCAGTGAGATACTGTGGCCCTAAACTTTAGAGATTTACAAGCCTCAAGATGTTGTTTATAGTCAAGACAAAATTAAACATGTAGCCAGTGTAGGGACGAGAGAACTGGAGTTATATGGCCATTCTCTAGAGGGACATGTGACATACTTTGATTGATGAGCAACCATATAACAACATTCTTGTAACCAACTGAAATACAGTTTTGTCTACATTACAACACCTTAACAGCTTGGATGATTGAGCAACAAATCCTCTAGCAAATCCCTAGCAACAAGTTGGACAATTAGACACAATCTGAAACAATTAGACACAATTTAACAACATCATAGCAACCACCTGGGATAACATCACATCACCCTGCCACATGCTAATCGTTGCAAGTTGTTAGGGTGTTTCCAATACCATCAAACCACCTTAACAACATTAGGCCATGATAGATCAGGAACCATACAGCAAAACACTAGCAACAACCTGGAATACACCTCACTGAAACACACTAACACATCTGATATTTTAGCAATCATATAGAAACCCCATAGTAACCACCTGGGACACCATATAACTGTGATTCTGCTGTTTCTGTTCTAGACATCACCTGTTAATGAAGGCTAGGACTGACTTTGTTATTTTTTTCCTTTACAGGTCTGGAGGAGGATAAAATGATTGTCTTCCTGTGTGTATTTGTATGTCTCTGTTTACACTAGTGTGTGTGTGTGTGTGTGTGACCACATCAAAGCATGTGTCTTCCACGCCTCTGAAAATATATCAGTCCACCAGCAGGAGGACCTCCAACACATTCCGGCCAATCACACGCAGCAACTTTGCATTCCAGCCAATTACATGCAGCGGTGCAACATTCTGGCCAATCACACATCATGTATACAAACATCAGACTGTGGAGTTGAGTGACAAACCGAGGTTTAGCCCTTGCCCCAGCGTCCAGTGTGTGATGATAGTTGTGTTTAACTAGACACTAAGGTGAATTTTTTAAAGAGTGCATATCTCACATAAATACACACTGGTACACACAACACAAATGCCAGGCTGAGAGAGAGAGAGAGAGTGTGTGTGTGTGGAGGTTAAAGCTGTTTACTAAAAGTGAATCTCAGTGAAGCTACATTAAACTTCAGACGGTCCCAGTGTGAAGATCTGTCTTAACTGTGGTCCTCAGAGGACAAAAGAAATAGCTCTGAACATTTCCTGCCAAAACCTATCCATATGTGGACTTTCTTGACGGTTCTGATGGTGTAAATGGTTCTGATGGTGTGTATGATCCCAGGGTGCTGATGGTCTTTGTTTCTGATGGTGCTAAGTACCTGATGCTCCTGTTGGTCTTGTGCTGATGAAGGTTCTGATGGTTCAGATGGTTGTGACCCTGTTGGTCATTTTGGTCCTAAGGTTCTTGCTGGGCCTGAGGGTTCTGATGACTTTGTAAGTTCAGAGTTTCTAAAGGTTCTGGTGGTTTCTGTGGTCAAAATGTTCTGATGGTTCTGAAAATGCTAAGGTCCAAATGTTTTTAATGGTGCAGATAATACTTTTGTTCCAGTGTTCTTGATCTTATTGGTCATTCTGATGGTGCTAAGGTGCTAATGAATATTTTGGTCCTGATGGCGTTACAGTCCTGATGTTCTTAGGGTGCTTTTCCACTGAATGGGATCTGCTTGACTTGACTAGACACGTTTCAGCTTGACTCGCTTTTAGCTGGTTTCTTTTCCACTTGTACAGCTCCCCTTCGCGAAATGGAGACGGTGCTGAGACAACGATCGCATGCTTTGAGAACCATAGCATCCCCAGTGGTAAAGTTAGGGGCTGTTTGCTCATTTACTCGTTGCGCCCCAGTTCTCACAGATCAGTTTTCCTTGATGCACGGTTGGCTTTAACTGGAGATTTTCGTCAACCACCATCCCAAAAAAACAAAACCCCTCAGGGAAAGTTACGAGCTGCCACTGTGAGTCTGATAGGACAAGTGTGAAAGCTGCTGTAACCTTTGTAACCATTTGTGCTGGAGCGCTGAATTTCATGGTGATTGACAGGTCTCTCTGGCCAATCAGCGCTCTGCAGGGTTTACGCCTCATGATTGTGTACCCACTCAAATTGGTTGGAACTATAAGTGAGTAGAGACTAAAAAAAATCTTCTCCCAGGACCAGGAACAAGAATTGGCCACTAGAAATGTAAAGAGCCAAGACGAGTCGAGGAGTGTGGGTTCCATGCAGTGGAAAAGCACCATTAGAAGTTCTAACAATTTTCATGATTCTAGATAGGCCTGAAGATCCTGTTATTCCAAAGTCTCTAACGGTCCTGATGGTTCCTGATGGTCTTGATGGTTTTGATGGTTCTGATGGTTTATTCAGCAACAAAACTTCAGTGACTCACCAATCACAGCCCAGTTACACGAGTCACATGACCATGCAGGCACGTCAGCACATGGCATGACTGCATCCAAACCACTGACTCACCTAAAACCCAGTTTAGAACGTTCTTTTGGGGGGTTCCATGTCTCCTGTAGCAGATCGGTAGCAGAACAGACCGCCGTCAGAACTCGACTCTGATCTCCAGCATTTTTCAGGGTTTTATAAGATATTTCCATGGTTTGTGTTTGTTTTATTGTTGCTGATATTTATCAAACTCCGAGAGGTTTGGGGTCATTTTGTCGTCAGTTTTAATGAATGAATTTTCACAAACATTCCACGTCTAAGGAAACACTTTATAGGCTCGTACTGCATGAGTGTGTGTTTGAGATTAAGACACAAGAGCAACACTCTTCATTTATTAAAAACCTATTTTATATTTATGAGAAAATAAAAGAAGAATCTTTAGTTCATTTGAAAGTTTTGATGCACGAAATAGAGTCTTAAAAATATCTAGAATTTCATATTCACTCGTGTCTTCATCACAGACGGGAAACTCCAGGTCCACTCTCACAGTGAAGTACATTTCTGCTTAAAGCTGAACACTCCTGAATAGAATACAGACCTGTGCAAAAGTCAGAGACCACACTTTATTTCATCTTTAGACAAAACTGTGATTATATATAAAAAATAAACAACAACAAATATTTTATAATTACACACAAGCCTCAAAGACTAAATATATTTCACTTGTTTTCCACATTCTCTTTATTCCAGCTTTATTTCTGTCAGAAAAAGTAGAGTTTCTCAAACCTTCAGCCACATCTCCACAGTTCTGTCCTCGACAGTGGTTTTGCACTGTCTGCAGTTCTTAATAAACTAATGAAGAGATGTTGTGGACACTGAAGTGATCAGTCTGTATTTCTGAGAAACACCAGATTATTTATTTGATGAACACATGCTGACATTCTTTGCAGTGTGTTTAGAAACATTGTCATGGTCTTCATTTCATTTCAGTGTTAAATAGTTTACACAGGGCGGCACAGTGGGGTTGTGGGTTCAATTCCTGCTCCGGGTGACTGTCTGTGAGGAGTGTGGTGTGTTCTCCCTGTGTCTGCGTGGGTTTCCTCCGGGTGACTGTCTGTGAGGAGTGTGGTGTGTTCTCTCTGTGTCTACGTGGGTTTCCTCCGGGTGACTGTCTGTGAGGAGTGTGGTGTGTTCTCCCTGTGTCTGCGTGGGTTTCCTCCGGGTGACTGTCTGTGAGGAGTGTGGTGTGTTCTCCCTGTGTCTGTGTGGGTTTCCTCCGGGTGACTGTCTGTGAGGAGTGTGGTGTGTTCTCCCTGTGTCTGTGTGGGTTTCCTCCGGGTGACTGTCTGTGAGGAGTGTGGTGTGTTGGTAGGTGGATTGGCGACTCAAAAGTGTCCGTAGGTGTGAGCGTGTGAGTGAATGTGTGACTGTGTGTGTCGCCCTGTGAAGGACTGGCCCCCCCTTCCAGTGTGTGTTCCTGCCTTGTGCCCAGTGATTCTGGGTAGGCTCCGGACCCACCGCCGCCCTGAACTGGATAGGGTTACAGACAATGAATGAATGACTGAATGCTTTACAGTGAGTAGGGGGCATGGTGTAATCAAATTTAATTTGAATGATGCCTTAATGCTCAGAAATAAATCACAGTGTTTGTTTACACCTTGTATTTACATGTGTTTCATATTTGGGACACATCTGGATGACCTTTGGCCTGATTGTGTTTACATTTTTACAAATCATCCCCAGGTTTATCATATTTTATCACTGTGTATAAACAGTAAACACAGGGAATGTCAGGCTCAGGGTTCTTTATTTTGAGGGGTGCGATGGGAGGAGGTCAGGATGAGGAGGAGAGAGGAGAGAAATTAAAACTGGGGAAAGAAGCAAAGACAGGAGGGAAAGAACTGAGGGGAAGGTGGGGAAACGTAAGAACAAAAATGATGGACTGTATAAACACAAAGTAGAAAAAGTGGATGACCTGGCTTCATATCGAAGTACCAGGACACATCACAGTATGCAAATTAGCGAGAGGGTTCCCGCCCCCCGATGACACCTCCTCTCCAGTCTTGTGATGGAAAATAGATACGTGTCACTTTGGTCTCCTCGCCGTGTGGATGTTTCTCTGTTGTTGCAAACAAACACTCCAGCAGACCCCTGCCCTCATCTACAGCGCCCCCTCACACTCCATGGCTGTTTTTCTGTGTTCGGCAGGAGGTCGTTAGCTGAAGGTAGTGGGTAGTTAGTGTTTAAAACAATCTGAAAAACAACACAAACCTGATCCTCCATGTTTAACTGATGAATGATTAATTCAGTGCTGTACACACACTGCCTCCATTTCAAATGACAATAATGACGAGTGGTCTCTGAGTTTTGAACAAGTGCACAATGTCAAACTGCCCTATCTATCTATCTATCTATCTATCTTAGTTCTGTTTGTAGTAGTTTTGTGACAGAACACCTGAACTTTAAGTGATTTTTACTCAGATTTATGTTGTGTAACACAGCCCCAGTGTGTGTGTGTGTGTGTGAAGGTTAAATCACACCAGAGTTGAACTCTTGAGTAATTACATTAAAAAACACATAAAAAACAGAGGTCTTGATAAAGTCTAATCCACCTGATAATTAATAATGTTAAATATTTATGTGATTATTTAAAATAAATTGAGTAAAACCATCTCACTTTCACACAGCGAGAGCTCAGTGGAATTGTGGGAGTTGTAGGAAATAAAGAGAGCTAAAGCTTTAGTATTTTAATGGCTCTGAGGGTTGTGTGTGTGTTGAAGCATGTGAAGCTCTGAGTGGAGAAAGACTTTTTAAAACATAGTTCTCATTCTGAAATGAAAGTGTGGTCCTTCTAAGTCATGCGATCTGAGCAGAATAAAACTGTCACAAATGTAAACAAACAGATCAATAAAGTTTCTACATGAAGATGTTCAGCATGAATCTGTGTTGGTTGTTCTTTAATTAATATTTTCACTTATTTACAGCCTTTTTATCCTGATTATTTATTTCCAGGAACTCTGCAATAACTGAAGAATAACTCTAATGCTATGCTACAGTAACGCTGCATTTAATAACTCTACCCTAACTGCAGGTAACAGAGTAAATACAGTGTGTAGGCAACTCTAATTCTGTAAATCTGGAGAGTCTTGTTTGCAGGAGGATTTATTCCTCAGGTCACCAGCTGAACACAAAGAAATAAAAATGTGAAAACTGGTGTAAATTCTCCAGGAAGCTATAAAGATATATTAATCTTATCTGTGTATTATTTTTTTTTTAAATAATGAATTGGTTGATGTTTAAAACACACAGAGTTTGGTTAAAAAACTGAATACGCAGATACCTTTTGTATAGAACATAAAAAAAAGCTTTTAAAAAGGAAACATGCCTCATTACCACCAAGAAAATTACATCCATCTGACCTCAGAACCTTCCCAGAGTTAAACCCCCGGAGTGCCGTGTGAATTCAGGTGGGATTCTAGAAATAACTGGACCACAGCCACTCTAAGTATGGGGGTTAGCTTTGTAAAAAGCTTTGTGTATTATTTGTGTCTCTCTATTTGTGGTTCAATGATAATGAGAAATAAAGCAAAGTCAGTTTAACCAAAAGACCTTTATTCATTTAACCTTCCCCAACCCACTTCAAAAACCCCAACAAAATATAAACAGCTGAAGGAACCAAAAATGACAAAGTGTGGCTCTGAGTCTCATAAATATATAAAACACAACACAGAACCAGGAGCAGAACGTCAAACCAGTCTACGAGATTCACACCTGGACCAGACACAGATCAGTCTGAAAGATTTAGTCTGAGATCAGTCATAGAACAGTCCCAAAAATTAAGGTCAAGGTCAGTCTGTAAGGTTTAGTCAGAGATCGGTGTGTGAGGTTTAGTCTGAGACCGGTCTGTGAGGTTTAGATTGAGATCGGTCTGTGAGGTTTAGTCAGAGATCGGTCTGTGAGGTTTAGTCAGAGATCGGTCTGTGAGGTTTAGTCAATGATGGGTCTGTAAAGTTTAGTCTGAGATCGGTCTGTAAAGTTTAATCAGAGATCGGTCTGTAAAGTTTAGTCTGAGACCGGTCTGTAAGGTTTAGTCTGAGATCGGTCTGTAAGGTTTAGTCTGAGACTGGTCTGTAAAGTTTAGTCAGTGATCGGTCTGTAAAGTTTAGTCTGAGTCCGGTCTGTAAGGTTTAGTTTGAGACCGGTCTGTAAGGTTTAGACTGAGATCAGTCTGTAAGGTTTAGCCTGAGATCAGTCTGTAAGGTTTAGTCTGAGATTGGTCTGTAAAGTTTAGTCTGAGACCGGTCTGTAAAGTTTAGTCAGTGATCGGTCTGTAAAGTTTAGTCTGAGTCCGGTCTGTAAAGTTTAGTCAGTAATCAGTCTGTAAAGTTTAGTCTGAGTCCGGTCTGTAAAGTTTAGTCAGTAATCAGTCTGTAAAGTTTAGTCTGAGTCCGGTCTGTAAGGTTTAGACTGAGATTGGTCTGTAAAGTTTAGACTGAGACCGGTCTGTAAAGTTTAGTCTGAGATCGGTCTGTAAGGTTTAGTCAGTGATCGGTCTGTAAAGTTTAGTCTGAGACCGGTCTGTAAAGCTTAGTCAGTGATCAGTCTGTAAAGTTTAGTCTGAGACTGGTCAGTAAAGTTTAGTCTGAGTCTAGTCTGTAAGGTTTAGTCAGTAATCAGTCTGTAAAGTTAAGTCTGAGACTGGTCAGTAAAGTTTAGTCTGAGTCTAGTCTGTAAGGTTTAGTCAGTAATCAGTCTGTAAAGTTTAGTCTGAGACTGGTCTGTAAGGTTTAGACTGAGATCGGTCTGTAAAGTTTAGTCAGTGATCGGTCTGTAAGGTTTAGTCTGAGACCGGTCTGTAAGGTTTAGTCAGTGATCAGTCTGTAAAGTTTAGTCTGAGACTGGTCAGTAAAGTTTAGTCAGTGATTGGTCTGTAAGGTTAAGTCTGAGATTGTCTGTAAAGTTTAGACTGAGATCGGTCTGTAAAGTTAGACTGAATGATTTGGTCTGCGATCAGTTCAATATAAGATCATTGTCTCTGAGGTCAGCATAAGTCTGAAAGGTGTAGCCTGTGACTGATCTAAGATCAGTCTGAAAGCTTTAGTCCGAGAGCAGTTCGGGTTCAGTCTGAGTGGGAGTTCAGTCTGAGATCCATTTTGGGGGAGATTAAATACCGTATTAAAACGGAAACCATTTGCCGATGCTTCAGTTCTTCTGAAAAACACACTCTGTCTTTATCATAGAGTGTTCATCACAGTCAGTGTTCATCTCCTCACATCCCAGAAGTACTGTGTGTGTGTGTGTGTGTGTGTGTGTGTGTTATTCTGCTTCTCCAGTATCTCCTTTAGTTTTGGGTTCCTGCCACCACTCAGCGAGGAAGGACTCTTCATAATCTCCCAGACCTTCAAACTCTTCATCAGGCGGAGACGCGGGAGATCCTGTCAAGTCTTCTGGACTGACAACATCCTACACACACACACACACACAAACACACACTTAGAGCTAATACAGGTTTTGTCCTGGGCAGTGTGTGAAGCCCAAATAAAAACAGAAAGCAGTGAGGTTTGTAAGAAGACCTAGCCGTGTATTTCAACAGAATCAATACTAAAATACATTAGCTGTACTAATACACCTAACACACCTTGTACTAATACATTTAAAGCACTGTGACCCTGGATATTTAGTTACAATGAATGAATGAAAGAATGATTGAGTGAGTACTTTTTTGTGTAATGAATGTATAATGTTCTCCTGTCCTTTGTCATGTTATGGAACTTGTGTCGTATTAAAGATGACAATTGTCATTTTATTCAGCAGAAAATAACCTAAAAATGAAGTGGTGTGAAAACGGCGAGAGAAGAATTTATTGGGTGCTGCATTAGTAATGAGCTCCATCATTTTCCTGGATTTGTTCTGTTCTTGGGGATGATATTGGATCCAAAAGTATGTGTTTAATTTTTAGTTTTTCTTTGTTCTTTCATTGCATGCATTTATTGTGTCCCTGAATGTTAACCAACGTCCCATAGAGAGTTTCACAGAAACTGGAGAAATGTCAGGTCTAAAACGTGAGGCTGGAAATCCCAAGTAACCTTCCAGCCCTCAGACACCGCTGCACTGAAACCAGCTCAATGCCTCTGTGATGAAAATCACCTCATTAGCTCATGAACATTTTTACGAATCTTTGCTCAAAGAAACGTGGGCCAGGTCTGTACTAAGCACAGCAGGAACCGTATTTCACTGTGTGCTTGGTTCTATGGAGTCAGACCTTTAGACTGTTACGCGGAACAAAAGAACCTGTGTTCTCCAGGGGTAAGAAGAGCAGTTGAGTGCAGACTGTTCCAGGTATAAAGTGCAGAAGCAGTGTGATGGTGTGGAAGTGTGTTGGAGTGTAACCAAACATCTCTGAATGTTCCATTAACACTGAAATATAAGCTGCTAATCTGTCAGTTTCAGTCCCCTGATCAGTGCTATTCACTCACTGACCTCTCTATAAGAGTCCTAAGGGAATGGAGTAAACTGTCTGATTAGTACATTGTTAAAGACTATAAACTCAGGTTCTTCAGACTGATCTGTGGAGGTTAAGAGGTTGAGGGACATCACACACACTTCCCAGTGTGTGAACCCAATGACTCGCACACTCCTCATACATTCTACACTCAGCTGTCACACACACGCACAAACACCTACACACACACACGGGTTTGTGTAGAGAATTGTGTGTGTGTGTGAGAGAGCGAGAGAGACTTACTTCATCATCTGTTTGAAGGTAATTCTGAGCAAACTCCAACATTTGTTTTTGTTTTGTTGTCTGATTATAATATTGCAGAGCCTCCTGCAAACACACACACACACACACAGAGAGAGAGACACATTCAAAATGATCACTGCACACATTTTACAACTGCGCAGAGTGAGAATTAAATAAAAACTAATATAAAGTGATTTGTTTAGAGGATCAGAGGTGAGAATGTGAGCAGGGTGTGTGTGTGTGTGTGTGTGTGTGTGTGTGTGTGTGCACATATATAAAGTTTACAGTGGTGTATTTTCAGTGTTTATGAGTTTAAAAATCTAGAGCAGAAAAGTGGGAGAGATTATAAAATCATGTACTCATGGAGTGTGAGAGTAAATTAGAAGGCTGGAGGAGTGTGTGTGTGTGTACATCTGCGCGTTTGTGGTATGCACTGGGCTTAACCGCCAGTTTGCCAGTGTGTGTAATTATCACTTTCAGCTCCACATTCTCTGCAGTGCGAGAGTGTATCAAAAGCCTTGGTTCTGTGTGTGTGTGTGTGTGTGTGTGTTATGATTTTACAGGACATTGAACTGTGTGTGTGTGTTTCCGATCACTGTTTAAAAGATGTGTAAGACTCGTGGTAATATCTACAGAGCAGAGTGTGTATGTTCCTGTGGGTGTGGTATAGTGTGTGTGTGTGTGTGTGTGTGTGTTCTTACTGGTCGTGGCATAAAGTGCTCCTCGCTAAGTCCCCACTGTTCTCTGTAGAACTGGTAATATTCCACATTCTGTTTCATCACTGGGTCGGACGGGTCGAACAGCATGTAGCTCAGAGCACAGGGGGCGGAGTTACGCACATCATTCACTGTGTAGCGCACACACACACACACACACACACACCAGATTTTACATTCACTCTGTAGTCAAGTCAGGAACTGTGTGTTAATGGAGTGTGTGTATAAAGAAGTTGTGGGTGTGGCTCTGCATCGTGTGGGAAACAACACTCTTCTGAGTGTGTGTGTGTGTTAGAGTGAGTGAGAGAGAGAGAGAGGGAGAGAAAGAACATGAGAAAAAGAGAGAAAGACTGAATGTGTGTGTGTGTGTGTGTGTGTGTGTGTGTGTGGTACTCACATTTATAGTATGCGAACTGCATGTAGTGATACATGGTGGCAACAAACTTTTCCACAAAAAATCCTCCGACATTTGGCATCAGGTTCTCCTCACAGTCCACTTTACATTTCAGAACATCCACATAGAACCCTGCAGACAAACAGAACATCAAGAAGGAACTGTGTAGGAACTCAGAACATAGATGCAGAACCCTAAAGTAACACAGAACACTACACAGAAGCAGAACCATGAGGAACACAGAACATCATCAGGAACAGCACTACAGATAAACAGAACCCTACAAGAACACAGAGCCCTGCAAAGAGGAACACAGAAGATTGCCACAGAGCCCTGGAAACAGGCTGAACGTCCGCAGAGACTCGTGTTAAAGATGGGCCTGAGAGGTGAGCGGTGGGTGGTGGGGATTCCAGCGTGAACCCCGGGTTTTAACCATAGACTTCATCATCCAGAGACCACTGGTCGGACCCAATGGGTCCTAAGAAAGCACAACTGAACCTCGCTCTCTGTGGGTGGGAGCCCTCGTCTCGCAGACACCTGTCGGCTGATGTGACAGAGCTGGGCAGTCTGCGCTCTCCTCTGCAGTGGTGAGCAGTCAGTGATAATGGAGGAAGCATGTGCTGGCCCTCACCCTCTCAGCTGGTGGAGTTCAGCCAACAGCTAACAGGTCGAACTCAAGAGGACTAATGACTGGGTAAAATATATCTGGGTGAGAGTGTGTGTGTGTGTGCTCACCTGCAAGTGTAGGGTAGAAGTCTTTGAACTCCTGCAGCTCATATGACCCCTCACACACCTGCACACACTCTTCATACGCTCGCATATACTCCTCACACACTCGCTCCATCTCCAACACAGAGCGGCTGAAGTCCCCTGAGTTATACAGCTTTACCGCCTTAACAAACAGAGCCTGGGGAGACAGGAATACAATACCACCTTAAAAAACACAGTCTGGGGACAGAGAAACAGCAATACCACCTTAACAGTACCATCTTAACAAACACTGCCTGTAAATAGAGAGAATAAACACTACCTTATCAAATAGTCAGTAGAGGAAGAAAAACACAACAATACCACCTGAACAAACACAGCCTGTAAACAGAGTGTGTGTGTGTGTGTGTGTGTGTGTTGGGGGCGTGTTGTAACTTGTACACTGTGTTAAAAGTCCTGGGGTCCGTTCTTGTTTTACAGAAGCTCCTCTGTAATTTCATCTCTGTCTGGACACTGCTGCATGAGTGAAGAGGTGTGCAGTGTTTAAACTGTACTGTGTATCCCTGCGATACTGACGTGGGGACCCACGTGCCCTGGATTATGCTGCTACGGGCCACTTCTGAACGTGAGAATGGTGGCGAGACTCTAGTGGTAAGCTTTGGGGTGTTGCTCGCTCGTCCTGCAGTGATTTTACTGACGTCCAGACGCAGGAGGGTCCTCACTGAGGAGATGTAGATAATTCATTACTGATTCGCCCCGAGGCACTCGTCCACTCCCAGCAGGGCTTTAATCTACGCTCACATCACAGTCATGGGTTCTGATGTTTAGCTCAGATCGGATTTGGCCGTTTTGACGGTTCACATTGTGTAGGTCATAAAATAACTGTCAAATTAAAAGCATTATAATTATTCTAAATAATCAGCTATTATGTTCCAGTCGAACGAGTGCCCGTTTGTGTGTGTAGCAGTGGTCTTTATAATCTGTGAAGTGCACTCTGTAGGGAGCGTGGTGCTATTTGGGACTCACTCGATTCTCTCCTCTGTTGCTGACTGAGAGGGAAGCTCTAGACCCTTGTGTCTGATCTAGTAGCCCATACGAGACTCAAATCTGATCTGACATGTTCACACAGCCCTGAAAAATCTGACTCTAGTCACATCTCTTTCAACACGGCTCAGAGCTGAGAACAGGCACAGGCCAATTACAGGAGTGTGTGTGTGTGTGTGTTACCTGGTGGGGTTTCTCCTCCTGGTCGATGAGGAACTCCTCGATGTCAAACAGACTCTTGTAGTAGTTGAGGTTCTTCGAGAGCTGTGAGTCCCCCGGGTTCCGCTGGAGATACGTGTGTGCTGCTGATACGGCTTTCTCCAGATTATTCATCTACACACACACACACACACACACACACTTTGGTGAGAACATGGTGTGTGACAGTGTTTCTTGGGTTCTCAGATCTAGAACAGTGGATAAAACTATTTTCCTGAACTCTTAATCTGAGATTACATCACTCTTTATTTATTTCATAATTTTAATAAAAATAATAAACTGTTCCTTAAGAATAAAGCATTCCAGCTGTGGGTAGGAGAGTGAACTCCCGCTGAGGTGTGTGTGTGTGTGTGTGTGCACGTGTGTGAGTGATTTCCTGTCTGTAGAAGAACAGGGTGATTGTTTGAGCACCTCCAGTATGAAGGTTGAGGGGGAGGTGTAGGGGTGTGTGTGTGTGTGTGTGTGTGTGCTGGGGTAGTTTTTATGGTGTGTGTGATTATTTTTGGGGGGTGTCGTGTTAGTGAGTGTGTAGGGGCAGATGGAAGGTGGTTTGGTGGAATGTGTGTGTGTGTGTTTTGGGGGTCAGTGTTTGTGTATCTCTGTGTGTGTGTGTGTGTGTGTGTGTGTGGAAGGGGGTGTTGGAGGGCAGTCTGTTGTGTGTGTGATTTTTTTCACTGCAGTGAACCTTTAAATGTCTTTACACTACACACTAGAACACTGCTGTGAGGATTTGATGGCAGTCAGCCACATTAACTTAAGTGAAGTCAGGTGCTGATGTTGGAGAATCAGTTCTGGATCTCTCTCTCTCTCTCTCTCTCTCTCTCTCACACACACACACACACACACACGACTCCAGCTCCTCTCAGAAGTGTATTAGAGTTTGTGTCTGAAGGCACTGGTGGGTATGGTACTGTTAGTGTGTGTGTTTAAGGAAGTATTATAGTGTTAAGGTATGTGTGGGGTAGTGGTTGTGTGTGATTAGGAGTATTGTAGTTTGTGCATGTGTGTGTGTGTGTGCGGGGGCGGGGGGTACTGTAGTATGTGTGTGTGTGTTTAGGAGAGTACTGTAGTGTGTGGGGGGGCAGTATTGTAGTGTCAGGGTGTGTGTGTGTAGTGGAGTATTGTTGTGTGTGTGTGTGTGTGTGTGTGGACAGTACTGTAGCGTCAGGGTGTGTGTGGTAGCGGTAGTGTGTGTCTGGGGGGGTTTATTGGCCGTGAAGCCGCAGGCTGCGTGGACGTGGCAGGGTGCAGTTCCGCCGGGCGCCGCCAGGAGGCGACAGAGCTCTGTTTACTCCCTCACTGTTTAAACGCACACAGATTGAATTCTGTGATTGAACACTGATCATAACGGCCTTAAATCAATACTCTATCTGATCTGAGAGGGGCGCCACTGAGAACTGCCTCGCTCCGGGAGTGAATGAAGAAAAACTTTTATAATTTAGTGTCAATAAACACGCAAAGTTAAAAAAAAAAAGCATCGAAAACCACAACAACTCCAGCACTTTGAGAACCGTTACTGGAATTTGCCGTTCCACCTTAAATGAGGGCACGACAATTAAACTGCGGCACTATTTAAGGTGGAATTAACAACACCTGGTCCAATGAATGGGGTCATGTCACTGTCTCTATCTCCAACAGGAATGTGATTTATGTTCCAGACAACGTCTTTTGTTCTTCAACCCTGAACTACACCATACACTTCTAATGTAACATTATTTAAGGTGGAATTAAAAATTAGAATAACGGCTTGCTGAAAGACACGTAAACATTACGAAGTACAGTTAACTGTTATCAAGGTCTTAAGCGGAGGCCTGTTACTTCTGCACAATTTAAGGTGGAATTGAGAATTCAAACTTGGTTTAATGAATGGGGGATAATATGAACAAGAATGGATTTTAGGTTCTAAACCTCAACTTATAACTTCATTATTTTTATTATAAGGTGGAACTGAAAGTTAGAATGACTTGTTGAATTAATATAGATAACTTACCATACAGTTATAATCATTTCTATGAAATTCTTAGAGGCTTCAAAATGTATCCACAACCACTGCACAATTTAAGGTGGAATAGTGAATATAAACTTGGGTCTAAATGGAGATATTTATTATGAGAAAAGACAAGAACTGATTTCGTAGTCCATAAACCTAGAGCTGGACCCTATATCCTTTAATGTAACTATACATTACTTAAGGTGGAACTGAAAATTGGAACGGAAATATAGGAAGTAACTTTAATTAAGCACTTTAACCCCGCTGTAACTCCTGCACCATTTAAGGTGGCATTACTATGGTTCTGAATGGAGAAAAAGCACTATAAATGAGAATAGATGGTTGGTTCTAGACTACACTCTTACAGAATAAACCTAGAACTACATCGTAAGACCTCTAAAGTACCTATGCATTGTTTAAGGTGGAACTGAACATTATGTTCTTTCTTTTAAGTTTTTTAATGGAAGAGCAACAGTGTATCCCTGCACCATTTAAGGTGGAATTAAGAATTCCATTACTCACTAAAGAAAGGAAACAATTCCCCTCCATCTAACTGTACATTTGAAGCTGCTGCAGTAGAAATATGAGTGTGGTTGAAGTTTTGTTCACCTGGTAGTACGCGTACTGTAAGTACTTGTAGGGTTCTCTCCTCAGGAACGCCTCCAGTGTGTTCTGTTTCGGGTAGGTGTTGGAGAACACCGGGAGCTCGGCTTTGCAGCGCTTCAGACAGGCGGCTCTGCGGAGGAAGTGCTCCATCAGCCTCAGCCCGGGCTCCACAGCTTCTCCGCGGGACTCCCGGCTGCAGTTGCGAGCGCAGAGCGTCTGCGAGTCCCGCAGCAGGCGGTGGAGCCGGAGGCTGAGCTCCAGGAGCCGGACACTCTCGCTCCACCGCGCCGCGCCGAACTGGTCCAGCGCCTCGCCGTACGCCGAGTCCAGCGGCATCAGGTCCGCCCCCGGGAAGCCGCTCAGGCTGTAGCCCTCGAACTGAGCTCCGGCTCCGGCTAGGAGCAGCAGGAGAACCGCGGGGACGCAGCTCCAGGAACCGGGAGCTCCGGAATGAGAAGCAGAACCAGACATGATCACCTGGACCTTATGGATCTCTACACCTCCAGACTGAGCTTCATGACTCGGCGCACGTAGAGAAGACCACCAGGAGGAGGAGGAGGAGGAGGAGTGGAAAAACTTCACTAACATCAACTTTTGCAGCTCAGAGTGAGAGAACAGCAGCAGAACCCGAAGAACCAAGCGCCATCTGATGGAGAACAGGAGCTACAACTATATCCAGAGGTTGCAGACCGCTAGCTACAGACTACAAGCAGAAGCAGAGCGAGGCAGAGACACGCGTCCATCAGGTACCAGCGCTTTACTCTCATTATTACAACACTACACACACACACACAGCCACACACTACACAGCAGAGCGGTAACAAACACAGCCCGACTCTGCACGACAGAAGTTATAAAGACTTTTATAAGCGACCCCCGCTTCTGTGTGTGCAGTAAAACTCTCCTGAGCTGAGCTGCGCAGTTTGTTGAGGACCCCGGGGGCAGTCGGAGGGGCTCGGGGTGGGTGTGGGTGTGGGTGGGTGAAGGCTTGGTCTACAGCTGTTCCAGCTGCTGCACACAACCTCACTTTAGTGCTTATGTACTGATTATCAGTCGATATTTCACGTATTAGTTGTTTCCACTGTGTTCACCTCACAACTCCTCGTTCCTCCTTAAACACGCCTGAAGCCTGAATGCTGGACATGTTGCTGCTCTTTAGCCCGGAGACTGCAGCAGCATTTAAGGTGGAACGGATAATTGTAATGAGAAGCTCAACTTCTGTCTGTTTTAATGCCACCTCTCTCTCTCTCTCTCTCTCTCTCTCTCTCTCTCTCTCTGCACACGTGGACAGAAAGGGGTGGGGTCCTCTCGCGGATACACGTCACGGATGAGTTTGAGATGACGTCAGCTGCGGGGCTACAGTTGGGAGCTTTAAATTTCTGAGAGGGAGAGGGAGGAGTGTGTATCAGTGTGTGTGTGTGTGTATTAGGAGAGTATGATGTGTGTTTATGTGTTAGTGTGTGTATAGGTGTGTTAGTGTGTATTAGTGTTGCTGTGTGTGTGTGTGTGTTAGTGTTTCAGTGTCCGTGTTGGTGTGTGTTAGCGTGTGTTGTGAGGTGTGTATTAGTATGTGTATGTGTGTAAGTGTATGAGAGAGAGAGATGTGTGTGTGGAGAGTGTGTGTGTGTTGGTGTGTGTATGTGTGTGTGGCGGTGTGGGCGGGGCCTGTGGAGGATGTAGTGATTGACAGGTATTTGATGCCAACGCTGTGCTCCAGAGAAGTCCAGCAGGGCGACTATGTCCGGTACCACTACACCGGAACCTTCACCAACGGAACCAAGTTCGACTCCAGGTCAGTCCTCAGAACACAGGAGGACACGAGAGAACACTGGAGACCTCAGGAGAACACGAGAGAACACTGGAGAGCACTGAACCCCGCAGGAGGATTTTGACAGGGTTTTAACTCTGATTTACTGCAGCAGGGGTTCAGGAGTTCTCACTGTGGTTCTCTCCTCCAGGAGGAACAATTAGAGAGAACCCAGACTGTCTAAAATCACAAACACTGCTCTCTCTCTCTCTGTCTCCCTCTCTGTCCCTCTCTGTCTCTTTGTCTCTATCTCTGTCTCTCTCTCTCTCCCTCTCTCCCTGTCTCTGTCTCTCTCTCTCTGTCTCCACCTCTCTCTTTCTCTTTCTCTGTCTGTCTCTTTCTGTCTCTTTGTCTCACTGTTTCTCTCTCTTTGTCTCACTGTCTCTCTGTCTGTCTCTTTGTCTCACTGTCTCTCTCTCTCTCTGTCTCCACCTCTCTCTTTCTCTTTCTCTGTCTGTCTCTTTCTGTCTCTTTGTCTCACTGTCTCTCTCTCTGTCTCCACCTCTCTCTTTCTCTTTCTCTGTCTGTCTCTTTCTGTCTCTTTGTCTCACTGTCTCTCTCTCTTTGTCTCACTGTCTCTCTGTCTGTCTCTCTTTCTGTCTCTTTGTCTCACTGTCTCTCTCTCTCTGTCTCTTTGTCTCACTGCCTCTCTCTCTCTCTCTCTCTCTCTCTCTCTCTCTCTCTCTCTCTCTCTCTCTCTCTCTCTCTCTCTCTAGTGTTGATAAAGGAACTCCGTTCATGGGTCAGGTTGGTACAGAGAGTAAAGTGATACCGGGTTTGGATCGAGGAGTTTTGGGGATGTGTGTGAACGAGAAACGCAGGATCACCATCCCCCCGCACCTGGCGTACGGAGTCATGGGAGCAGGTACCTTTCCACATCTTTATACACCTTTACACAGGTTCACACAACTCTATCACACCTTTACACCCTTTCACACCTCCTCCTGCTGCACGGAAGGGGGTAATAAGACCCTCCACTGCAGGGACACCACTGACCCCCTGCTGAAGTGTACTCCACATCTTCAGCTCCTATCGTCCTTTACACTGATATAATACACTCACGGTCAGTGTGATCCTGCTCTCCAGACTCACTACCCTCGTCTCAGCGGCTCTGAGGACTAACACTTTCACTGCCTCTTAACTCCATTAATGCAGCCTTCACTTTGCTGCTCGTGTCGAGGGTGTGTCTCACTTGTTGTGGTCACAGGTTTTATCTCATGTTTCTGAGTGCGGCGCTAAGGCTGCTCTTACGGTTCATGGCAAAGTCGCACTACTCTCCTGTAGTTCTGTAACCCACTTCTGTAACCCTGCTCTGTTTGTCCTGAGGGATGTGTGTGTGCACTGTGACAGGAGAGTAGTCAGTGATGCACTCTGCTGTAGTGTCCATAGTTAGATCAAGAAGAATCTTGAGAGATGACTGTTTTAAAGTCTTTCATTAGTGCAGTTAAATGCTGACTGACATCAGCAATGAGTCAAATCCTATTTTAAATAACAGCCAAACACAGGCTCTGAGTTAAACTTCCAGCTGCAGAGCTTCCTTAGGCTACACTTTTGCAAACGAAAATAAAGAAATGCACCAAATAATTCAACCCCGCAGACTACAACTGCCCTGGTATAGTCAGCTCTAATGTACTTAACCATAGCTGAGAGAGAGAGAGAGAGAGAGAGAGAGAGAGAGAGAATGAAAGAGAGAAAAGAGAGAATGAAAGAGAGTGAATGAATGAATGAAAGAGAATGACTGAATGAATGAAAGAGAGAGAGTGAATGAATGAAAGAGTGAATGAATGAATGAATGAAAGAGAGAGAGAGTGAATGAAGGAATGAATGAGAGTGAATGAAAGAGAGAGAGAGAGTGAATGAAGGAATGAATGAGAGTGAATGAAAGAGAGAGAGAGAATGAATGAATGAATGAAAGAGAGAGTCAATGAGAGCGAGTGAATGAATGAATGAGAGCGAGTGAATGAATGAATGAAAGAGAGAGAGTGAATGAATGAGAGAGAGAGAGAGAGTGAGAGTGAATGAGAGAGAGAGAGAGTGAATGAATGAGAGAGAGAGAGAGAGAGAGAGAGAGAGAGAGAGAGAGAGTGTGTGTGTGTGAATGAAAGAGCGCCATTTGGTGGAGAACAGCAGCTCTCATTACAGACGTGTTTTCATGGTTTTTCAGGGTAGTGTTGCACTGTTCTCTGAAGTATATCCCGACTGTGGAAGTTTGATCAGTGCAGTGTTTAATGGAAGAGCTGCAGTCTTTGCTGTTGACCTGCATCTTCACTACAGTTAAATTTTTCTTTTTCTGAAAATTTAACAGCCCCCCAATGCAGCAACAGGTGGAGGTCCCTGACGACAAGTCAATCATCTACAAACACCTTAATACACACTGATCTTTACCCAGTTAACAGTCTGTCTCTCTCTGTCTCTCTCTCTGTCTCAGGGTCAGTAATTCCTCCCGACACCACACTGGTGTTTGACGTTGTGTTGTTGGACGTTTGGAATAAAGCTGATAAAGCACAGACTCGGACACTGTTCCGACCTCAGAGCTGCAGACGCTCGGTCGAGCGCAGCGACTATGTCCGGTACCACTACAACGGCTCGCTCCTCAACGGAACAGTGTTCGACTCCAGGTACGCAGACACACACACACACACACACACATACACACACACACACACACAGAGTTCCCACTCAGTGTCTGATCTCCGTAGTGTATCTGTGTTGTCATTTCCAGTCACTGGAGGCATGTTACCTATGACACCTACGTGGGTGAGGGATACCTGATTAAAGGAATGGACGAGGGGCTGCTGGGAATGTGCATCGGAGAGAGACGCTCCATCATCATCCCACCGTTCCTGGGCTACGGAGAGCAGGGATACGGTACACACGGACACTTTACGTTTACAGCGTGCGCTGAACGCTCTAAAGCAGTGCTTTGTTGGTCACTGAGGGAGTGGGTCTTACTCAGGGCCACAGTCTCCTTGAGGTCAGACACGACTGGATCTAGGAGTCAGTGCTGATCCCTGACACCAGAGAAACACAGAACAGTGGTAAACGCTGCACACGAGACCTGTCATTACGAGCCGGAGAAGTGCTTTAAAGGAGGCTGTGTTTAGTCTGTTTTGAAGAGAGAAAGGGACTCTGGCCCTCATTGTTTCTCAGTATCTCTCACTCTCCAAACAGCAGTTAGAGACATTGGGAGATGTTGAGGACTTGCAGGAGACATTGAGTCAGAGTGAGAGACAGCAGGTGCCCCTTAGAGCCAATGAGGTACAGTGAGAGCCAGTGGAGGAGAACGATAGACAGTGACGGCTAGTGGGAGGAGAAGTGAGAGTTAGTTATAGACAGTGAGAGACATTGGGACACCGAGAGTGAGAGTAAGTGAAGACATTCATGTGACAGCCAGTGAGAGACTTTGGGAGACAGGGGGAGCCAGTGAGTAACAGTGGGACACAGGGAGTGAGAGTAAGTGGAGACAGTCATATGACAGCCAGTGGGAGACACTGGGCGACAGGGGGAGCCAGTGAGTAACAGTGGGACACAGGGAGTGACAGTAAGTGGAGACAGTCATGTCATAGCCAGTGGGAGACACTGGGCGACAGGGGGAGCCAGTGAGCAACAGTGGGACACAGGGAGTGACAGTATGTGGAGACAGTCATGTGAGAGACACTGGGAGACAGGGGGAGACAGTGAGTAACAGTGGGACACAGGGAGTGACAGTAAGTGGAGACAGTCATGTGAAAGACACTGTGAGACAGGGGGAGACAGTGAGTAACAGTGGGACACAGGGAGTGACAGCAAGTGGAGACAGTCATGTGAGAGACACTGGGAGACAGGGGGAGACAGTGAGTAACAGTGGGACACGGAGTGACAGTAAGTGGAGACAGTCATGTCATAGTCAGTGAGAGACACTGGGAGACAGGGGGAGACATTGAGTAACAGTGGGACACAGGGAGTGATAGTAAGTGGAGATAGTCATGTGATAGCCAGTGAGAGACTTTGGGAGACAGGGGGAGCCAGTGAGTAACAGTGGGACACGGGGAGTGACAGTAAGTGGAGACAGTCATGTGACAGCCAGTGAGAGACACTGGGAGACAGGGGGAGCCAGTGAGTAACAGTGGGACACAGGGAGGTGACAGTAAGTGGAGACAGTCATGTGAGAGACGCTGGGCGACAGGGGGAGCCAGTGAGTAACAGTGAGAGCCAGTGGAGGAGAACGATAGACAGTGACGGCTAGTGGGAGGAGAAGTGAGAGTTAGTTATAGACAGTGAGAGACATTGGGACACCGAGAGTGAGAGTAAGTGGAGACAGTCATGTGATAGC
The DNA here is from genome assembly GCF_029633855.1 of Hoplias malabaricus. Taxonomy (NCBI): domain Eukaryota; kingdom Metazoa; phylum Chordata; class Actinopteri; order Characiformes; family Erythrinidae; genus Hoplias; species Hoplias malabaricus. Next base: position 46,063,763 of record NC_089805.1, read on the forward strand.
CAGTGAGAGACTTTGGGAGACAGGGGGAGACAGTGAGTAACAGTGGGACACAGGGAGTGACAGTAAGTGGAGACAGTCATGTGATAACAAGTGAGAGACACTGGGAGACAGGGGGAGACAGTGAGTAACAGTGGGACACAGGGAGTGACAGTAAGTGGAGACAGTCATGTGACAGCCAGTGAGAGACACTGGGAGACGGGGGGAGCCAGTGAGTAACAGTGGGACACAGGGAGTGACAGTAAGTGGAGACAGTCATGTGATAGCCAGTGAGAGACTGGGAGACAGCGATAGTTTATGAGCTTCAGGACGTACAGATCATATTTTATTTACACAAAGATATTTACAAAAAAGCCCTAAATAAATAGTGTGGTGAGGACTGAACTCTGGGATGTACGGATCATGGGGAGGACATGTATATCCTGGACGTACAGCACCTCTGTCTTGCTGGGTTTACACTTGGAGATATTGGATGCTGGGGATTGTCCACTGCATGGTCCCTATTCAACAAAGTCGTCACTACGTCACACAATGCAAATGTCCAGCACAAACTCGCCAAAACCCCGACTGCTGTGCTGGGGCAGTTGCCCACTACGCTAACACTCCGTGTGTGTGTCCAGGTTCAAAGGTCCCGCCGTACGCCACGGTGATATTCGACGTGCTGCTGGTGGACCTGTTTAATGTGAAGGACGATGTGCAGGTCGAGGTGCGGTACGTTCCAGAGCCCTGCAGGAGAAAAGCCAAGGCCGGAGACTTCATACGATACCACTACAACGGGACCTTCCAGGATGGAACAGCCTTCGACTCCAGGTCTGACAGGGACATGGAATATTCATCCATACTTCTCTGTTTAAACTGGTTTTGTCCTGAGTCTTGATTCTCCTCTTCCTTTCTTCACCCTGCTCTGACGGAGGGTCTCTGATTGAGTCTTGGGAATATTAGTGACAAGACTGGGAACGTTAGTGACTCTGGGGAAAATTGCAGAATGCCTTGTGAAAGTCAGTGGCTCTTGGGAATGTTGGTGACAGCATTGGGAATGTTAGTGACATATGGGAATGTTAGTGACTGCGTTGGGAATGTCAGTTGCTCTTCGGTATATTAGATAGTATTGGGAATGTCAGTGGCTCTTGGGAATATTGATGACAGCATTTGGAATGTCAGTTGCTCTTGAATGTTAGTGATAGCATTGGGAATGTCAGTTGCTCTTGGGAATATTAGACAGCATTTGGAATGTTAGTGACAGAGTAGGGAATGTTAGTGACCTATGGGAATGTTAGTGACAGTGTTTGTAACATTAGTGACAGCGTTGGGAATGTCAGTGGCTCTTGGAAATATTAGCGACACTGTTGGGCTATATTTATAATAGGTGCTGCATTACTAAAAATTACTTACAAACTCCTCTGATTTGGGAATATTAAATTCCTATTTAATAGTTTGGAATGAAAACTGGTAAAACAGTATAATGTCCCCACACTCCTTCCCACCCTCTCACCCCCCAGTTACGTGAGGAACAGCACATATAACACCTACCTGGGTATGGGTCGTGTGATCGTGGGGATGGAGAAGGCACTGCTAGGAGTTTGTTTTGGAGAAAAGAGACGAGTCATTATCCCACCTCACCTGGCGTACGGAGAAAATGGGACAGGTACACACACACACACACACACACACACACACACACACACACATATATATATACAGAGTCTCTCTCTCTCTAATTCTGTGTTCCTGTTCTGGTGTTCCTGAAGGTTCTCTAATCCCTGGCTCAGCCGTTCTGGTCTTTGACCTCCACATCATTGACTTCCATAACCCGTCGGACCCTGTGGAGATACGAGTTCTTCACCGTCCGGCGGAGTGCAGCACCACCTCTGGCGCTAATGACCACATTTCCTACCGCTACAACTGCTCCCTGATGGACGGAACAGTCCTCTACACATCGTACGCCCCCTATAGGAGACCACCACTAATACACCACACATCATACACCACATATAACACACCATTCCTGCAATAACACCCCCCTACATCAACCATACATCACATCTATATGACAAAACCCATCATCCGTAATTCAGTCACTACCCCACAATACACTACCCTTAATACACCACTCATTATAAAGCACACGTGGAACCTACGCATGGTGCACAGCAAGAACACACCCTGGATCAGTCCATCACAGGACACATCACACACCACTGCTCCACTAATACACCGCTTTACACATAAGACACAAAATACCCATAATGCATCAGTAAACCTGTCACACACTCGCGCTTATCATCTGTTGTTTACTTTAGTGTTGTGCTAGAGATCTGAGGCTAATGTAGACCACAGACTCATAACAGCGGTGTGGAGTTTGTATCATTGCTGTAAACACAGTGTTGATGTTTCTGCTCAGGGACGACTCCTCCCAGCCTCCTGAGGTCACTCTGGGTCAGGGGAAGGTGATCGAGGGTCTGGAGAAGGGTCTGCAGGGGATGTGTGTTGGAGAACGTAGAGAAGTTATCATCCCTCCACACTTCGCACACGGACAAAATGGGGGTGATTAAACGTTCTTTTAAAAAGATTTTTGATCCTGTGTCAACTCTTTAGTTCTTCAGGACGGTCTTTAGTTCCTCAGGACGGTGTTTAGCTCCCCAGGATGGTTTATACTTCCTCCGGACAATCTTTAGTTCCTCAGGACGGTGTTTAGCTCCCCAGGACAGTGTTTAGCTCCCCAGGACGGTGTTTAGCTCCCCAGGACGGTCTTTAGCTCCCCAGGACGGTCTTTAGCTCCCCAGGACGGTCTTTAGCTCCCCAGGACGGTCTTTAGCTCCCCAGGACGGGCTTTAGCTCCCCAGGACGGGCTTTAGTTTCCCAGGACGGGCTTTAGTTTCCCAGGACGGTCTTTAGCTCCCCAGGACGGTCTTTAGTTCCCCAGGACGGGCTTTAGTTTCCCAGGATGGTTTATACTTCCTCCGGACGATCTTTGTTGTTATTTAGCTCTTTAGGTCGGTCTTTAATTCCTCGGGTTGTAATTTACTTTCCTCAGATTCTGTTTTATTTTTGGCTTTTTTCTACTGAAACATTTGTTGACTTCTTAACTTGACCCTGGTCCTGTACTGGTGCTTTTCCACTGCATAACATCAGCTCGACTCGACTGCATGGCTGAACGCAATATTCCCTGGTCGCATTTCTACTAGTGCAGCTCCCCTGAAAAATGTAACTGGTGAGATTGCAAGGAACCATAGGCTTTGAAAACCACAGCTGTGGGTAGTAATATGAGGCACAGTTTTTTGGACTGAACACGGCTCTGTGCACCAGTTCTCACAGCAGTTTTCCTTGTTGCAGCGTCCAGCTCTCGCTGGATTCTTTCGTCGGCCACCGATCCAAGGAGTGTTTGAACCTCTTCAAAAGACCACGGCGTAATTTTACGAGCTGCCGTCGTTAGTCGGATAAAAACAACCGTGATCTCTGCTGCAGCCGGAGATTTTACAGATGGAGAGTTGGTGTCGTGATAGACAGGCCAATCAGCACTCAGCAAAGTTTACACATCACATTTAGTCCCTACTCAACTCACTTTCTACATGAGCAGGCCGGTCTCAAGGACCAGGTCCCAGATTTGCCTAAAGGAACAGCAAAAGAGCCGAGCAGTCGAGTAGGATCCATGCAGTGGAAAAGTGCCATGTGATCACAGCCTTGTGGTCTTGGGTCACTTTGGGTTCTTGTGGCCTATCGTAACGGATCTTGTGTGTGGAACTGTGTGGTGCCCCCTGCAGGCTCAGGAGTTCCTGGCAGTGCCGTGCTGCTGTTTGAGTTGGAGCTGCTGCAGCTGCAGGAAGGTGTTCCTGAGGGTTATCTGTTCTTGTGGCTGGAGGACACTCCAGAACCTCTGTTCCCCGCCATGGACCTCAACAATGACCAAGAGGTTCCCTTAGAAGAGGTAATACACACTGACACTTCACTGACACACATTTAATCACCCACACACACGTCGTACAGTGTCCTGCATTAACACCCTCTCTCTCCATGTGTGTGTCTGTAGTTTACAGAGTTTATAAAACTCCAGGTGTCAGAGGGCAAAGGTCGTCTGAGGCCTGGAGTGGACAGTGACGCCATCATCAGAGACATGTTCAACAATCAGGACCAGAACTCTGACGGCAAAATCACTCCCAACGAGGTCCGGGTTCAGACGGACACCGGAGAGGTTCCCGATCACGAGGAACTGTAACTGTGGGGGCCACAGACTTGACTCCTCCAGGGTCACAGGGCTGCAGCAGTTCACTCTCATTAAACGTCTCTGTACTGAGCTCTGAACACCACAGAACTGTGACTCAGGAGGACCAGAGTCTGACTTCGGCTCTACACACTCAGAACCACAGCATCGAGATCCTCTCAGATGGAGAAACAGCTGATCTGTTGTAAACACAAATTAAACTCATTTCTCTCAGACTCTAAAATAGAGTAACACTTTAACAGCATGCTGTTCTACACTAATCTATATAAATACCTGTCTAAACCAGTAACACTGTCCACTACTTCCTTCATCCACATGTTCACCACATCAGAACATAATTACAGAACAGTCCACAACACTACCAAACCCGTCTAACTGACTATGAGTTAGAGTCTGTGTGTAAATCAGAATGAAAACATATTTGAGTAAACTAATGAAGGGCTGACATTCCAAACTGAAGCCATGGCGACTGTAGACATTTGAAACTTCAAACAGGCGAGGCAAGGCGGGTCTGCAACCAGTCATCAGTTCATAACAAGAGAGAGTTCGTCATTAAAAAATGAAACGTCAGTGTGTTCTGAGGATGTGAACAGATTAAGAAATTGTAATTGTTGCGATATGAGTGTTTTCTGTAAGTGCCTGTGTTTATTTAAACACTTCCTGGATTATAAAACAGACAAATGTTTTCTAATAAAAAAAATCTTTAAACTCTGATTTAGTGTGAAGATGATTCTCTGTTGTGAAATTGACTCTGATTCAGTGAAGATGACGTGTAGTTGACTCTGACCCTGTGAAAATGACCCTTTGTTGTGAAGTTGACTCTGTGAAAATGACCCTTTGTTGTGAAGTTGACTCTGACTCTGTGAAGATGACCCTTTGTTGTGAAGTTGACTCTGACTCTGAAGATAACTCTGATTTGTTGTGAAGTTGACTCTGACTTGTTAAAGATGACTCTCTGATTTGTTTTGAATTTGACTTTGACTCAGTAAAAATGATTCGGATTTGTGGTGAAGCTAACACTGAATTATTGAAGGTGAATTTGATTTGTTGTTAAGTTGACTCTGTAAAGATGACTCTAATTTGTTGTGAAGTTGATTCTGACTAAGGGTAAAGACTGATTTATTGGGAAGTTGACTCTGACTCTGTAAAGATGACTCTCTGATTTGTTGTGAAGTTGACTCTGGCCAAGGATGATACTTGTAGGTGACACAAGACCAGCATCTTGTAAAGGATGATTAGAGTTGGGGGCTGGGTCAGGGCCCAATGCCCCATCCAGGTTTTAATTTCAGTAAGACTTTATTTTATATAGACAAGCAACATCATAAGGTTTGGCTAATATTTACACTAGGGTGTCTTTAGCGTAGCAGTGGAATTGAACACCATTCTTGTGTATTATTCTACCCAGTGGCAGCATGAAGAGTGTGAATAACAGAGGGCCAAGCACTGACCCATGTGGAACACCATATTAGTTAAATTTGTTTAGAATTTATCTGAACAAATTTGTAATGCTCAGACAAATAGGGTCTGAACCCTGAGAAGCTCGATCTTTTTATTCCTACCAGATTTTTCAGCCTATCAGGTAACATGACATGATCTAGTGTATCAAATGCTGCACTAAAGTCAAGCAGCAGCAGAAAAAAAAATGTCAGCATTTTGTCCTCCCAATAACGACGCCACAGTTACATTATTAAATTAAACAGTTCATACGCCGCTAGACTTTGTGAAAGAGTGTATTTATGGTTTGAATCAAACTTAGTAATTTGATTAATTTGCAATTAAACATTTAATGGCTTCCAGATTAAACTTCTTAACTTTAATGTTGAGTGTGTTATGTGTTTAAATGAAGTACAGTGTACACACTTGTGAACATAAGTCACCTGATCTCAGAAGTTTAGAAATGGGAACGAACTAAATGTGAAAAAAGAGGAGGAGCAAACCGCAGGTAACACTGTCTGCACATGCGCAGTCCTTTCCCACCTGTGTGAGCTGCTGTGGGCACAGTGCAGTGGAACAGAGAAAAGATGGTGAGAGGGAGGACTAAGTCTCTCAGACTGATCTTGGAGGGGAAGTAGAATCGCTAAGTTTGAAACACTTTGAAAATCGCTAAGTTTGAAACACTGTCTGCAGTGAAACCCCTGCTCCTTCAGAGCACAGTGGTCCATTCAGCAGCTCTGTTGGTCAAGAAATTATACACTACAGAAAGCTGCGACAATGAATCCGCTCATCGTAAGTACAGACGTTCTTTGTAGATGATGATGTGGTTTGTGCACATGTTAGGGGTGTTTTGATCCACAACTCTTTGCAGATCATCTCTAAATAATTAAGATTTTGAAGCTGTCACTTGGCAACACAGACCTTCAGCTCCCTCCATAAGTTCTCTATGGGATTAAGGTCTGGAGGCGAGGCCACTCCATGACCATAATGTGCTTCTTTTTGAGCCACTCCTTTGTTGCCTTGGCTGTATGTTTTGGGTCATTGTCGTGCTGGAAGACCCAGCCACAACCCATTTTTAACGTCCTGGCGGAGGGATGGAGGTTGTCACTCAGGATTTTACGGTACATGGCTCCATCCATTCTCCCACAGATGCAGTGAATTAGTCCTGTGCCCTTAGCAGACAAACACCTCCAAAACATAATGTATCCACCTCAATGCTTGACAGTGGGGACGGTGTTCTTTGGGTCACAGCCAGAATTTCTCTTCCTCCAAACACGGCGAGTTGAGTTAATGCACATGTGCCTTCATGAGCAGGGGGACCTTGTGGGCACTGCATGATTATAATTCATTACAACTTAATGGGTTACCAATGGTTTTCTTGGTGACTGTGGTCCCAGCTGCTTTAAGATCATTAACAAGTTCCCCCTGTGTAGTTTTAGGGTGATTTCTCACCTTCCTCATGATCAAGGATCACCCACCAGGTGCAATTTTGCATCGAGCCCCAGATCAATGTTGATTGACAGTCATTTTATATTTCATTATTCCATCTTTCTTACTATGGCACCAACAGTTGTCTCCTTCACAACAGCCATGTGCAGGTCTATGGTCTTGTCCCTAACATCCTTAGAAAGCTCTTTGGTCTTGCGCATGTTGGAGAGTTTAGAGTCTGATTGATTAATTGAGTCTGTGGACAGGTGTCTTTTACACAGGTGACAGTTTAACACTGCTGTCTTTAATGCAGGTAATGAGTTGATTAGGAGCGTCTAACGGGTCTATAGGAGCCAGAACTCTTAATGTTTGGTAGTGGCTCAAATACTTATTTCTCTCTGCAAAATGCAAATGTATATATTTAATACAACAAAATTTTCTGGATTTTCTTTTAGATATTCTATGTCTCGCTGTTAAAATAAACCTACCCTTAGAATTATAGACTGTTCCTCTCTTTGTAAGTGGACAAACTTACAAAATCAGAAAGGGATTAAATAATTATTTCCTCCATGGTAAATGCATACACAAATGACTTCAGTGCAAATAAATCAACCCAATCATGATTAAGTCTGTGTTTAACCTGTCATTGTCCTCATTCCAAACACAGGAATCATCAGCTGAAACAAGAGCTCATATCACTGTGCACTTTCACCTGTGTTTACCTTTGTATTTGTTGTTAATAAAGTTCTCAGGTCCTGACTTTAAACACTGCAGGTGAAATGTAGGTGGTGTTATTCTTGGTGCTGCTTCTGGCTCCTGGATTTAAAGGTAACACCTTCATTTATTCATTTTGAGTAACAGCTTCATTAAAACAGCAAGCAATTTTTACATTTTACAACAAACAAATACACAGTGGATTTCTTCTGTTGTTGTTACAGTTAGATTTATTTTTCTGTTTAAGCCATGTGTCAAATTAGAGATAAATTAATTATGCTGGGTCATTAATAATTAGGTAACTACAGGATATTAGATCATTAATTATACAGATAATTAAAGGATATTTAAGTTATTGCTGTCCAAAGAATAATATTTATCTCCAAAACAGTAACTTTACAGGAGAAGGAAAAACAGTCTGAACTTTCAGTAAAAGAAGATTTATAAAGATATAAGAAGATTTTAATTCAGTGTAAGTTTGGAGTGTTTCTATTAGACATTCGTCATGAAATTTTCACACAAAATTTGTGTTCAAATGATGTAGTAAACTAAACGTTCACAAAACATTATTAATTTGTATACATTTTTGCATTTATGTTTTTATAAAAATTACACTTTGTTAATGTTAAATACACAAACAATGTATGGTACAAATGTCCAAAGACTGGGAGAGTTGTGTGATCGCAGTATGGCTTTATTTCATGCTTGAGTTCTGATCTCGCAGCAATTTGTGCTCTGTTCTTTCCAAACAAGTGTTAATTCTAATGTTTGGGCAAGGAAGTGTCAACACCTGGCTTCTCCTTGTCCTCCCAAATACATCACAGCCCTTGATCATTATTTCCAAATGATCTGATTGTTTTAGGTTGCTGAATGTTATTTATTAATTTAGATTTTTATGTCATTATCAATGTTTTCATTATTTTCCAGCCAAGTTCCATCAAATAACAATCTCAGGTCTCAGGCCTTGAGCTGGTCTTTTCTCACTGCTGCTCCATGTGCTAATAAGACAAATTGATAATAAAAATGTAAAAACCTTCATTGTCTCAGGCCCCTACCTTTGGATCCAGCAGGTGCTTTGACAATAAATGCTGTAACCTTTGTTCACAAAAAATGTATGTGTGATGTTTACCAGAATTCTGCTGAACTACAGTGGGCTTCTTCAGTGTCACTGGTAAGCTTTCTCAGGCCTCACAGAGCACACAGTATTTTATATAATGTTTTACATTGCACATAATTATTTTTTTAATTTGTGCATTTCCATATTTAATAATTAAGTCAGTGTTTTAGCCATTTAGCTCCATCACTACTCTTCAGTCAGCATGTCTTTGCTTATTGTTCATGATATGAAATTAGAAAATGAACCGTATTTCCTGTAGAAGAAGAAGAAGAAACACCTTTATTGATCCCCTTGCGGAAATTGCTTCTATGCGTTTGACCCATCCGTGGCAGTGAACACACAAACACACACTAGTGAGCAATTCTTCACAAACACTAGGGGGAGTGAACACACACACAACCAGAGTAGGGGCTGTGACCAACTTAGCGCCTGGGGGCAGTTTGGGAATTAGGCACCTTGCTCAAGGGCACTTCAGCCATGAATGAACCTTCTAACAGTCCCAGGAACACTCCGGCATCAAGCTCGCTTCTCTAACCTCAAGGCCACATCTGCCCCCGAGTAAACGATAGTTGTTGCTTTTGTTCAAATGTGCCCAAGTTGTACTCTGTAAGATGGTATTGTATTTAGTGTGTATACTGTACACAATTGATTCAGGTGTTTAATAGAATCTCAGACTCACCTAAAACTTACTATTATAGTGTTACTATAATAGTGGGTTTCTTATGTTTCACTGCATTTTGTGTAGGAGCACATTTCCTTTTCCTGTGTAACATTATGTGGATGGTAAAGTTTCAGTTTTCTCTTCCCTCTGTTTCTCTCAGAACATTTGGTGGAGGGTGATCTCCACATGGTCTCGTCCTCTGTGGGCGAGGACCTGATACTCAACTGCTCCATAAACTCCACGGTTCTCCAGCTGGAGGAAGTGACCTAGAGAAAGCTCCCCAACATCATGGTCCTGCTCTTCCAGGAGGCTCCAGGAGGCTCTTCCCAGACCTTCTCAGAGAGTTCTCACGAGACGTGCAGAAACAGAGTCGAGTTATTCTCATCTGAAATCCCCCGGGGAAACTTCTCCCTGAAGCTGAAGGACGTTCGCCTGGAGGATAAAGGAGAATTCAACTGTGAGGTTCACACTGATGAGTTTACAGCCCAGACCTCTGTCATCATCCAGAGAATAGGTAACAGGACAATAACAATAAACATCTTATTAATTTACTTATTAACAGAACAATTGTAAAATGATTAATTATGAATACTCTCTGTATGCCCTTATATTATTTAAAACAAGCAAAGATAGAATTACAGTTAATCCCTGAAATAAAATAATTCCTCTTTTTTAACCATTACTGTTCTTTCACCGTTTAAACAGGTTTCTCTTCTCTCCAGAAATTCATACTGGTGCTGTGTTTCTTTTCATTAGCACTAGCTCTTCAACTTGGAGTTCCTGTTTTTATCTTATTGCAGAGAATCGGTACACAGTTTAATTAAATATTTTCTTTTGTCTGTATTGAAATTTGACTATATCAGATATATTGTAATTCACATTTTGTTTTCTATTCTATTAAACCCTTATCTATCTTTTTTTTCAGAAATATCAAGACGGATTATGCCCCTGTGTGCTTCACTGACTTGTTTACCAAATACTTGCATGTTCCTTGATTTTATATTATGGTCAGAAGAAGGTAAGTTGAAGGAAATCTCTGTAATTAGAGCTTGATTAATTTCACTTGTGAAGATGCTAGAATGAAAGTAAAGAATATATCTAATATTTACAATAGCTACTGATGTATATACAACAACATTTATGTACTACAAATGTTAAATAATTTACATCTACAATATCTATAAAAGTATAGTGTCCGTAGGTGTGAATGAATGTGTGAGTGTATGTGTCGCCCTGTGAAGGACAGCTTGTTTTAATCAACAACTGGTCGATTGATGAGTGATAGCAGTTTTTCAGTGGCTTGATTGACAGATTCCTCTCCCAAGAGCCCGCCCCCTTTTTGTCACCGGCTGGGGAGGAGGAATATGAGAAGCCATTTAGGCCAAAATTCAAATTTATGTCTCACACACACTATACATTCTCTCACACACACTATTAATTCTCTCACGTGCATCATCAATTCTCTAATACACACCATCAATCGTCTCAGACACACTATCAATTCTCTCACAAGCAGTATCAATTCTCTCATACACACCATAAAACCACTCACACACACCCCAATGGAATGAGTTTGATAGTGAATATGTGAAACTTTGACAGTAAGTGTGTGAGAGTTTGATTCTCAATGTAAGTGACTTTGAGAGTAAGTGTGTGAGAGTTTGGTACTCATGTAAGTGACTTTGACAGTAAGTGTATGAGGGTTTGACAGTAAGCGCATGAGAGTTTGACAGTAAGTGTATGAAAGATTGATACTCAGTGTAAGTGACTTTGACAGTGTGTAAGAGACTTTGACAGTAAGTGTATGAAAGTTTGATACTCAATGTAAGATACTTTGACAGTAAGTATAAGAGACTTTTACAGTAAGTGAATGAAAGGTTGATACTGAATGTAAGTGACTTTTACAGTAAGTGTAAGAGACTTTGACAGTAAGTGAATGAAAGGTTGATACTGAATGTAAGTGACTTTTACAGTAAGTGTAAGAGACTTTGATACTCAACGTAAGTGACTTTGATAGTAAGTGCATGAGAGTTTGACAGTAAGTGTATGAAAGTTTGATACTCAGTGTAAGAGACTTTGACAGTGAATGTAAGAGAGTTTGATACTCAATGTAAGTGCCTTAGATAGTAAGTGTATGAGAGTTTGATAGTAAGTGAATGAGAGTTTTGTACTCAATGTAAGAGACTTTGACAGTAAGTGTAAGAGACATTGACAGTTAGTTTAAGAGACTTTGACAGTAAGTATAAGAGACATTGACAGTAAGTGTATGAGAGTTTGATACTCAGTGTAAGAGACTTTGACAGTAAGTGTAAAAGACTTTGACAGTAAGTGAATGAGAGTTTGATACTCAATGTAAGAGACTTTGACAGTAAGTGTAAGAGACTTTGGTACTCAATGTAAGTGACTTTGATAGTAAGTGCATGAGAGTTTGACAGTAAGTGTATGAAAGTTTGATACTCAGTGTAAGAGACTTTGACAGTGAGTGTAAGAGAGTTTGATACTCAATGTAAGTGACTTAGATAGTAAGTGTATGAGAGTTTGATAGTAAGTGAATGAGAGTTTTGTACTCAATGTAAGAGACTTTGACAGTAAGTGTAAGAGACTTTGATAGTAAGTGTAAGAGACTTTGACAGCAAGTATAAGAGACTTTGATAGTAAGTGTAAAAGACTTTGACAGTAAGTGTATGAGAGTTTGATACTCAATGTAAGAGACTTTGACAGTAATGGTAAGACACTTTGATAGTCAGTTTGAGAGTTTGATACTCAATGTAAGAGACATTGACAGTAAGTGTATGAGAGTTTTATACTCAATGTAAGAGACATTGACAGTAAGTGTAAGAGACAGTTAGTGAATGAAAGTTTGATACTCAGTGTAAGAGACTTTGAGAGTAAGTGTATGAGAGTATGATACTCAGTATAAGAGACTTTGACAGTAAGTGAATGAAAGTTTGATGCTCAATGTAAGAGACTTTGACAGTAAGTGTAAGAGACTTTGGTACTCAATGTAAGTGACTTTGATAGTAAGTGCATGAGAGTTTGACAGTAAGTGTATGAAAGTTTGATACTCAGTGTAAGAGACTTTGACAGTGAGTGTAAGAGAGTTTGATACTCAATGTAAGTGACTTAGATAGTAAGTGTATGAGAGTTTGATAGTAAGTGAATGAGAGTTTTGTACTCAATGTAAGAGACTTTGACAGTAAGTGTAAGAGACTTTGATAGTAAGTGTAAGAGACTTTGACAGCAAGTATAAGAGACTTTGATAGTAAGTGTAAAAGACTTTGACAGTAAGTGTATGAGAGTTTGATACTCAATGTAAGAGACTTTGACAGTAATGGTAAGACACTTTGATAGTCAGTTTGAGAGTTTGATACTCAATGTAAGAGACATTGACAGTAAGTGTATGAGAGTTTTATACTCAATGTAAGAGACATTGACAGTAAGTGTAAGAGACAGTTAGTGAATGAAAGTTTGATACTCAGTGTAAGAGACTTTGAGAGTAAGTGTATGAGAGTATGATACTCAGTATAAGAGACTTTGACAGTAAGTGAATGAAAGTTTGATGCTCAATGTAAGAGACTTTGACAGTAAGTATAAGAGACTTTGACAGTAAGTGAATGAAAGGTTGATACTGAATGTAAGTGACTTTTACAGTAAGTGTAAGAGACTTTGGTACTCAATGTAAGTGACTTTGATAGTAAGTGCATGAGAGTTTGACAGTAAGTGTATGAAAGTTTGATACTCGGTGTAAGAGACTTTGACAGTGAGTGTAAGAGAGTTTGATACTCAATGTAAGTGACTTAGATAGTAAGTGTATGAGAGTTTGATAGTAAGTGAATGAGAGTTTTGTACTCAATGTAAGAAACTTTGACAGTAAATGTAAGAGAGTTTGATACTCAATGTAAAAGACATTGACAGTAAGTGTAAGAGACTTTGACAGTAAATGTAAGAGAGTTTGACACTCAATGTAAGAGACATTGATAGTAAGTGTATAAGAGTTTTATACTCAGTGTAAGAGACATTGACAGTAAGTGTATGAGAGTTTTATACTCAGTGTAAGAGACATTGACAGTAAGTGTATTAGAGTTTTATACTCAGTGTAAGAGACATTGACAGTAAGCGTTTAAGAGTTTTATACTCGGTGTAAGAGACATTGACAGTAAGTGTTTGAGAGTTTGATACTCAGTGTAAGAGACATTGACAGTAAATGTATGAGAGTTTTATGCTCAGTGTAAGAGACACTGACAGTAAGTGTAAGAGACAGTTAGTGAATGAAAGTTTGATACTCAGTGTAAGAGACTCACAGTAAGTGTATGAGAGTTTTATACTCAATGTAAAAGACATTGACAGTAAGTGTAAGAGAGTTTTATACTCAGTGTAAGAGACATTGACAGTAAGTGTATGAGAGTTTTATACTCAGTGTAAGAGACATTGACAGTAAGTGTATGAGAGTTTTATACTCAATGTAAAAGACATTGACAGTAAGTGTAAGAGACTTTGACAGTAAATGTAAGAGAGTTTGATACTCAGTGTAAGAGACTTTGACAGTGAGTGTAAGAGAGTTTGATACTCAATGTAAGAGACATTGACAGTAAGTGTATAAGAGTTTTATACTCAGTGTAAGAGACATTGACAGTAAGTGTTTGAGAGTTTGATACTCAGTGTAAGAGACATTGACAGTAAGTGTATGAGAGTTTTATACTCAATGTAAAAGACATTGACAGTAAGTGTAAGAGACTTTGACAGTAAATGTAAGAGAGTTTGATACTCTGTGTAAGAGACATTGACAGTAAGTGTATAAGAGTTTTATACTCAGTGTAAGAGACATTGACAGTAAGTGTATGAGAGTTTTATACTCAGTGTAAGAGACATTGACAGTAAGTGTATGAGAGTTTTATACTCAGTGTAAGAGACATTGACAGTAAGTGTATAAGAGTTTTATACTCAGTGTAAGAGACATTGACAGTAAGTGTATGAGAGTTTTATACTCAGTGTAAGAGACATTGACAGTAAGTGTTTGAGAGTTTTATACTCAGTGTAAGAGACATTGACAGTAAGTGTAGGAGATGTATGATCAGTCTGTCCCAGTAGCTCACACACATCAGAATAAACTGTGAATGTTCAGATTGCACTGCCAAAGATACGTGTTTGCTTCTTTTTATGTATAATTTATTCCTTTTTCTGAAGCCCTGAACTGAGATCACAGAATTGATTGAGACATTCAGCTTATTTCAAACAGTAAATACATGTCTAATGAATGTTTGACATGGGACCGAAGGCGAGATTGGACCCGGAAATCGTGAAAAGTCACGCGTGGCATAGAACTTAACAAGCAAATCTGGTTACTTGGTTGCTGCCCATGTTCCTCTAGTCTAAATCCCACACTGCACTGCAATAAACACTAATTCAAAATCTCATTTTTGATTTAAGCAAAATATAGAATCTTCCTAAAAGTACGAGAACAATGATCTCATTTGCTAGGTGATGGTCCCCTACAACCTTTATTGGAGAGTGGTTGCAATCCCAGTAATCCTTTGTTCTACAGATACAACTTTCCGTACAATCTCCCAAACCAAACGGTTAGAAAATAAGTGCCTATAGGGCACCTATAAATATACCTTATTCTTCATACCAACTTTAATGTCTGTAGAAAATAGAACCACTGTGCCCTTGTGGTAAAATAATTAATATCCACAGACCTTGGCAGGTATGATGAGATCTCAACTCCTAAAAAGAGAATACAATTGATTGTGCACATGTTTTCCATTAATTATTATTGGCTGTAATAGTTCTCTGAATTTTCTGTAACAAATAAAAACTTTCACACCTTTTCACCAATCTGCCTGTACTTTTTAATCATCCTCAGAGGCAAAAAAAACACCCAAAAACAGGACATGGCATCAACATTTTTAACACCCAGATTACAATCATACGCTTGGCAATCGTGTGTGAGCCAAGACAATACTACAGTGGATTAAAAACACATCACTGAGCACAGCCTAGGCTTAAAACCTTTGTAAATATAATTTAAATAATGAATTCTCACCCTGTGAGGTCTGTCATTTAAAGTTCAATATCCAAATAAAGATCTGAAAGAACTGAAATTAATAAACAACATCTGGACATCTCTGCTACTATGTCTGAAGTATCTTTGCTTTCCAAACAGGACTGATATTACAGGATAAAATCAACGACTTTCTCTTTATCTGAGTTTGTCTGAGATTCACCTCAAGAAAATCAGTAAAAACCAATATACAATGTGAGGTTTCTATTAATAATATCTCTTGACTTTGCAGATGTTAACAATGTAATGTCATCAATACTCATGGTACTGTGCTTACTGCTCACTCTACAAACCCACTGTTTCCAAAACAAACCATTTAAACGTAAGTTGGACAAATGGTATTTTATTTTATTACTTTGTCTCAACGAAGCAGGCTTTAATATAGTCTTAATAAATTTCATATTCATATTAATTAGAAATTTCATATTCTAATGTTATTTATGATTAGAATCTGTGTAAATCATGCTTCCAGAAATATAGACATTTTATAAAAGCAGTAAAAATCTGTGAGAAATCTGTGCTGTGTTATTATTCCCAAAGATCCCAAACAAAAAAGAATCTATTTTCAACGTTGTCCCTGCCCAGAGAAAATAAGAATAAAAAAGGGAATCTCCTTAATATTTCTGTAGTTTCTACTAGATAACAAGAAAACATTAGCATCAGTCTCCTGCAGCTCGAATGTGTCTCCTCATATTAAGTCCTCAGTGATCTCATGTGTCTTCTCTTGAGTCTTGGAAATCTCAGTAAAGCCTCATACTGCTCAGATTTGGTAGATAAACTCTAAACCATGCTCTTCATCTCATATTTAGTTTTTAGCTCATGTCTCTTACTTTTTGTCTCATTCAGAGTATTCTAAGGAGTTTTAGGAGAATCAGTATTTATAATCAAGGGCCATCTTTTTGAACCATTCCACTATAAGCAGGTGAATATTAAATGTATGAAAGTATTGTTCACCAAAACCTGCTGCATAATGTGGGCAAAAACAAATTTTTTTTTTCAGTCCAAGATCACAAAGAGTTTAGGATTTTCTGTGTCTACCATACATAACACTGTGATTGAGAATCAGAGAAATCTCAGTCTATGTAGGATGAGGCTGGACACCACTGCTGAATGAGTGTGACCAGTCCTAAGCACTTTTCTGAGAATTCATCATGCTTCTGTGATAAATACAACTACATGGGCTCAGGAAGTCTTTTGAAAACCTCTGTTATTGAACAGTCTGCTGCTGCATCAAGAAATTCAACCTCAGAAACCAAAACCTAGAAAGGGATCATCCAATATGTTATCAGTGAAAGGGGCAAAAGCCAACATCTGTCTTGGTTTGGGGAACATCAGTGCCCACAGCATGTGTAACCTGCATATGTGTGATGCACAATTGATGTAGAGGCAAATACTGACAGACATGTGACTTTCAAAAAGGTAATGCCTTTCCTGTGAAGTCCATGTTTATTTCAAAAAGACAATGCCAGGTTTTTCAGATACAGAGCGAAATACTCAAAGGCACAGGATGTCTTCCAGGAGTCTGTTCCAGGTGCAAGGAACATAGTGACTGAAAGCTGCCTCCCCCTGTGTGGTTCTGACCCGAGGCACCACTAGCTGACCAGTCCTGAGTGATCTGAGGGCCCTACTGTGTTCATTCACTTCTAACAGATCTGAAATGTATTTTGGTCCAAGGTAGTTTATTGCTTTAGAAACAATTAATAGCACTTTAAAATCAAGGAAGCTATCCCTCGTCCAGTTATTCACTGATTCTACACAATGGCAGAGAGTATCAATAGGACTGAAGATGCATGGTGACAGAGCTAAATAGAACTGAGTGTCATTCATTCTTATTTTTAATAGTTTTAAGGATTTGTCCAAGTGGTAACACATAAAGGTTAAACAGTAGAGAACCATGAATGGATCCTTGTGGAACACCACAGGTCAACGATGTTTGTTTTGATTCATAGTTACCACTAGAAATGAAGTCATTTCTATCCGCTAGATAAGATCTTATTCAGTTCTCTAAAAGGATGCCTGTCTAAAAGGATGCTGTGATCGGCAGTATCAAATGCAGAACTTGGATTGAGAAGCACTAGCACAGATGTTTTATAGCTGTCCGAATTCAGATGGATGTCATTTAAGATATTTATGAGGGCATCCTCTGTGCTGTGATGTGGACAGAAGCCTGGCTGTTCATTTAAAAATGTGCTGAGCTGAATAAAAACTACTTTTTCAATAATTTTGCCAATGAATAGAATATTAGCCCTACATGGATTGGGGCCTTGTCATGATGGAAGTACTGTTAGCTCCCAGTAGGTTCTCCCATTGCGAACAGGTCTGGAGTGAAAATCCAGACAAACACGATCCAAGAACCTCCTCTATGAAAATCTTAAAAGCATTACCCTGCTTAAAGTGTACCCTGCCTGGGAGAGGGTTGCCAGGACCTACCACTGGAGCCAGGCCTGGGAGTAGTGTCAGATCGTGAGTGCCTGGTGGCCAGGCAGCCCACTTAACCTGGCCAGGGGCGGCCCAAAATGGCAGCATGGGAGGATCCAGAGTAGGGCACAGAGCAGGGGCAAAGGGGCACCTGGTGTCATGGAACTTGGCAGGGGAAACTTTGATTGCTTTGTGTGTGTGTATGCACCAAACTGTAGCTCAGAGTCTTCAGCCTTCTTGGAGGTAATGAGTGGAGTTCTAGAGAGGATTTCTTGCACTGACTCTGCTGTTTTGCTGTGGGACTTCAATGCTCACGTTGGCAATGACTGGGAAACCTGGAGAGGAGTGATTGGGAGGAACGGCCTCCTGACCTGAACCCAAGTGGTGTGATGTTGTTGGACTTCTGTGCTAGTCATGGTTTGTCTATAACAAACACCATGTTCGAACATAAGGTGGCTCATAAGTGTACCTGGTACTAGAGTACCCTGGGCCAAAGGTCAATGATCGATTTAGTGGTCATGTCTTCTAATCTGAAGCCATACTTGGGTAAAGAGAGGGGCTAGCTGTCAACCGATCACCCTCTGCTGGTGAGTTGTATCCAATGGCGGGGAAAGCTGCCGGACAGGCCTGGTAAATCCAAACGTAAAGTGAGGGTGTGCTGGGAAAAGTAGGCAGAGGATGGATGGATTTCAACTCTTACCTCAGAGAGAATTTCTCACATGTTCCAGAGGAGGTAGGGGGAATGGAGTCTGAATGGACCTTGTTCCAGACTTCCATTGTGGAAGCGGCTGCATATAACTGTGGTCAAAAGCTTCTTTGTGCCTGTTATGGCAGGAACCCAAGAACCCACTGGTGGACACCAGGGGTGAGAGAAGCTGTCAAGCGGAAGAAGGAGGCTTTTCCATCTTGGTTGGCTTGAGGAACTTCTGATTCTGCAGATGGGTACTGGCAGGTGAATAAGGCTGCAGCTGTGGCAGTTGCTGAAGCAAAATCCAGAGCATGGGAAGAGTTTGGAGAGGCCATGGAGAATGACTTCCTGGCTTCCTCAAAGAGGTTCTGGAAAACACTCAGCTCAGGAGGGGGAGGGGGGACACAGTCCAAGAAGGTGAAACTCTAAACTCAACTGAGTCTATTGTTGGGCATTGGAAGGAGCATTTTGAGGAACTCCTTAACCCGAGAGGCATGCCTCCTGTGCAGGAGGTAGGGCTAGAAGTATCTGGGATGTCAGATTCCATTTCTTTGGCTGAAGTCACTGAGGTGGTGAAAAAGCTTCACAGTGGCAAAGCTCCAGGAGTGGATGAGATTTGCCCAGAGTTACTGAAGGCACTTGATACTATGGGGCTGTCTTGGATGACATGCCTATGCAATATTCCATGGATCTCAGGAACAGTGCCTTTGGATTGGCAAACGGGGGTGGTGGTTCCTATTTTTAAAAAGGGGACCAGAGAAAGTGTGCCGATTATAGTGGCATCACTCACCCTCCATGGGAAAGTCTATGCCAAAGAGCTGGAAAGGACAATCCAATATAGTGGGGTCTATATTGCTCCTTTTTAAGAGAGGTTTAATTACTTCAGTTTTTAGTGCCTGTGGCTGCAGTTTCCTCTAGAGATCTCTGATCAATAGCAGTGAATTCAGACAGGGTACCTTTCTGATTTTGAGGCTGTATCAGAGCAGCACTAGTGTCAATGTATGTATTGAAAATTACTTGCCTAATGTTCAGAATTTTATTGTTCAGAATGAAACTGCAAATTCATTACATTTTTCAACAGAGAGTAATTCTGGGTTAAACCTGTGGTAGTGGGTTTCTCAGCCAATCAAATACTGTGAATAATGAGTGGTCGTTGTTAGAGCTTTTAGTGATGATCTCAGTGAAGTAGGCTTGTCTGGCCTTTCTAACTTCCAAGGTGTACTCTTGGAGTTTCTCTTTATAAATTTCCAAGCAAATGTGAAGTTTAGTGTGCCTCCATTTATGCTCAGACTTACTGCACTCATTTTTGTTGGATTTTACCCCATGCTGCATCACCATGGTGCTTTCTGCTAGGCAGATACAGCCTTTTTTTCAGTGGGGCCAAACAGTCAATAAGATTCAGAGCTTTGGAGTTAAGGTTCACAAGAGCACTTTCAGGAGAATGAGATCATTTCACTGTGTTTTGGACATAGCCTCCATAAACAGAATTTCTTCACACAGACAGACCTAGTTTGAACAGCTGGTCTGGTTTCAATATTAAAACAAGATACAGAAGTGGTCAGAGATCCCTAAATCTTTCACAGCTATAGAAAAAATATTCAGCTCTTTGGTAATGACCATTAAAGTCTCCTGAGATGACAAAGTGATCAAAGTCAGTTGCAATGACTGTTAGCAGCTCAGTAAATTCATCAATAAAATCTGTAGAGTATTTGGGTGGTCTGTAAATATTATATTATATTATATTATATTATATTATATTATATTATATTTTATTTTATTTTATTATATTATATTATATTATATTATATTATATTATATTATATTACATATTAAAATAGGGCGGCACGGTGGCGCAGCAGGTAGTGTCGCAGTCACACAGCTCCAGGGGCCTGGAGGTTGTGGGTTCGATTCCAGCTCTGGGTGACTGTCTGTGAGGAGTTGGTGTGTTCTCCCCGTGTCCGCGTGGGTTTCCTCCGGGTGCTCCGGTTTCCTCCCACAGTCCAAAAACACACGTTGCAGGTGGATTGGCGACTCAAAAGTATCCGTAGGTGTGAATGTGTGTGTGTGCTGTGTTGCCCTGTGAAGGACTTGCATCCCCTCCAGGGTGTATTCCCGCCTTGCGCCCGATGATTCCAGGTAGGCTCTGGACCCCCCGCGACCCTAAATTGGATAAGCGGTTACAGATAATGGATGGATGGATGGATGGACATATTAAAATATAAAGTGCACCTTTTAGCACAGTGCTTAGATACTCAAAAGAGAGGAAGTCACCAAACGCTGCATGCTTGCATTGAAATATATTTTTAAACAGTAAGAGGGGGAGCCCTCCTGTCCTGATGGAATGACGCTGGCTGGATATGCCAAGGATGGATGGGAGAGGTGGCGCGTGGTATGTCTGGCGTCTCTTTCCATTGAGGATATCGAAGATGTATACCTATTTGGATTTATGATCATGGGATTTCTGCTGATTGCTTTAGGCGGTGCCCTGGTTTATTGGAAAATTAGAAGAGTTGAGTCAGTTGTAAACAGCCTAAAGAAACTGACCAATATGTTTGATGAGATGGGCAGAGCTGTTGGCGCACAGACTGGGACTGTGAGTAGAAACTTCGATTCCAAGAGCAACTAACGGCTTTGAACGCCAAGATTGAACATTTGGAAAACCAGAGCAAAAATGGAATTTTGAATCAGAGGGACTCCTAGCTCAAAATTCAGCTCACATCTCTGATTTTAACAAGTTGAACTTCATCTGTTTTGGCTGCCCCTGCTATCAGCGGCCTTGGCTGCTGATAATTTCAACTCCTGCAGAAGGAACGTCGTCATGGAGATCTGCTGCACCTCCCCTGTCTGAGCTGCGGGCTCAAGGAACATTGACCGATATTACATTCTTGGACATTTTCAAGAACTGAACCTGCCCCCCCCTTTCCCCCTTGAACATGCCTCCTACTGCTTTTTGTCCACGTCACTGAAACTATTTGTGTGTATTGCTTTGTGTGCTAAAGGTGTTGTTTTTTTCAAGATCACACACTGTGCTTCTCAAGGCACAGTCTGGGGCCTTCTTTTTTTACCACCACTTCCCTGTTGTAATCCTGCTGTCTTTTTTTCTAACTGTAAGATGGCGCGGTGCATCTGCTGCTGTCGCGGCTCTCACCTAACCCCTGTTGAGCGAGTGGACAGACGAAATAATCATTACGCTGCAATGCTGTACTTGTACTTTTCCACTATCTGTTCTGTACTCCCTAGTTTTTCTGTTTCTGATAAGTACTGGACTCACAGGGTCTGAACTCGTTTTGAAAACATGGACTGCAGATATTATCACTGTAGCTCTGTACCACATTATCACTGTAGACCCAATAACTATCAACCTGTCTGATTACTGGAGGTGGCCTCTCCCTTTCGTTGGAAGAAGGTGGGTGGAGTTCCTGTTAATGATGACATAGAAAGTGAAATTGATGTTTGTTGAAGTTGGGCTGATGTTTTTGGAGCTTGCCGTTTTCTTTTGGGGAGTTTTGTTTAAGAGTTCATTCATCTGGCTGAGGTTCATTGAGGCAGCTTTAACTCTCTCCTTGATCGGTGAGTGTAGTGGGGAGGAGGGGGTTGCTGAGTTGTTGGGCCAGTAGATAGTAGTTGAGGTGAAACTGGACTGATTGTTCTCTGTACCTGAGGACTAGCTGACAGGGAAAGTGACTAGTTTCATCCCTGCAGGTTCCGGCTTCTCCATTTTTGCTGGAAGGTACAGGTGGGGTGAGGGTGAGGTAGAGATGGAGGATGGTGTAGATTTCTCATGCAGTTTCATTGACTCTGGCAGCTAATACTGTAGAGCATGGCTCTCCTCCAGTGATTCAGCACTGTCAGGAAGGGCAGGATGTTGTTTTTCAAAATCCTTGGATGTTAGTGCAGACAACTCTCCATTCTCAGTAGAGGGAGGATGTGGTGTCTCTGAAGTGACACCAGAGACCTTGACTGTTAACTCTGATGTGTCTTTGCTAGTGATGATAAAGTTCTCTATCACTTCTCTATCAATCTGACACCTCTAATGATGGGATGCATTCCATCTCGCATAAAAAACTCTCTATTCCAAAAACACAGATTAGAATTGTCAATAAAAGTCCATCCATTTGCCCTGCAGCTTTTTGTAGTCATGTGTTTAATGCAAGTAGCTGGGAAAACATAGTGGTTCTCCTTGCAGGCAGCAGACCACTGATAAATCACTGGATGTTTAACTTGAGCAGAGAGTTAAAGAGAACAGTAAAGTCTTTTTTTAATACCTCTGACTCCTCCTTCTTTGTGTCATTCTTACCAACAATGTTGTGTGTTCAGCCAGCAATGTAGGAAGATTTTCATTCAGTTCAGAAACTGATGTTAGGCTCACATCAAACTATGAGTTTTTGATTTATCACATCATAAACAGAGTCATCTCCGAAAACAAGGGTGTCGGCTGTGGCCATGGACTTGGGTCTTGTGGCTCTGTTGGGGTTGGGTTTGAATGGCTGGCTCCTCTTGTTTCTCCTGAAGTATGTTCCCTGCCAGTAGGAAGCTCACAGAGGTCTTGCAGTGGTTTGAATCTGTTCTGCAAGTGGAGAGACTGAAACTGATTTCCTCCTCTGTCTTTGTGCTGTGGTCTTAGTGCGGCACTGGCTTTAGCATTGTCTGGATGTGCTGTGCAAGCAGGGGTGGAGGATGACCCTACAGAGCAGTAAAGTGTAGTACAGTTTTGGGTTTAGCTCCAATCTGGACCCATTGCTGGTTTTGCTCATTTCTGTCGGCTGTACTCACATTAGGGCCTCCATCCTCCAAGCCCTCTGTCCGCTGTCCGCTGCCAGCACTCCCACTCTCTGATACTCCTCGAACAGAGCAAGAAAACCAGTCCTTAAACTCTGATAACAAGGTGTGAAAGCTTGTTTCCAAAACAGTCATTCTTTGTAGATCATTCTGGCAGCACAGGTGCTCACGAGCCCAAAGAGACATTCTGTAGATTTCTTCTTTGGTAGTCAGCAGACTTTACTGATTCAGTCATTAAAAATTCAAAGAATGTTTCTCAGGGTTAAATCAAAATAAAATGTGGTCCTCACCTGAATAAAAAAGACACATAAAATAGAAATAAAAACAGAGCTAAGCCAGAGCAACAGGATACGCGTCTGCGCAGTAGAGAAGCAGGAGGCAAAAAATCACAAATTTCAGTTTTTTACTGTAATTTACCAAATGCCCAGACTTTTCTTTAGATGTTAAGTGACTTTTGAACTACTGACTGTAACAAAAACTTTAAAAATATAATGTTTCTAACACACGTACATGTTTTTTGTAGGTCGCCATATCATTGAATGGTCTCTTTTGGTAGCTGCAGCCTGCATCACAAATATTGATGCATTTGTCACTTTCTGGATGTGGGAAGTAGCTGTTTCACATGGTAAGTATATAATGAGATTGATGAGATATGTCTGGTCCTGAGAGGAAGTGCAGTTCTGTAGAGGCACCCAAAAGGGATGGGAATTCTGGTTCTTTTGGCTCGCCTCACTAAAAAGAGAGAGCTTTTTTGGCTTCCAAGTATATATGTTTTTTTTGTGACAATATTTTTTAATTGACTGAATACAGAAATAATAAAAAATAAAATAAAATAAAAAATAGAGACTGACCCATCACTGCTGCACAAGGATATCCATCCATCCATTCATCCATCCATCTATTGTCTTTAGTCCAAACTTTTATCCAGTTCAGGATCGCGGTGGGTCCAGAGCCTACCCGGAATCACTGGGCGCAAGGTGGGAACACACCCTGGAGGGGGTGCCTTCAATGGGCAACACACACACACACTCACACATTCACTCACACCTACAGACACTTTTGAGTCTCCAATCCACCTACCAACGTGTGTTTTTGGAGCGTGGGAGGAAACCGGAGCACCCAGAGGAAACCCACGCAGACACAGGGAGAACACACCACACTCCTCACAGACAGTCACCTGGAGCAAACCCACGCAGACACAGAGAGAACACACCACACTCCTCACAGACAGTCACCCGGAGGAAACCCACGCAGACACAGGGAGAACACACCACACTCCTCACAGACAGTCACCCGGAGTGGGACTCGACTGTGACACTACCTGCTGTGCCACCATTGCGCCCTGCACAAGGATAGACAGACAAAAATAAACTGGGGCTTACAAGGAACTTATAAAGTTTGGGAACCCTTGGCTAAATTACAGTTATGTTTTTTAATTAATTAGCTAATGAATATAATATACAGCCTTTGTAGCTACACTCTTTTACAATGTCTTTCAGAGCACTGACAAAATTGATATTGTTAATATAATCGATGCAGTGCTTCGGAACATTTACTGATTCAGGGATTGCTTTCCCCTCTGGTGGATATCAAACTTGTTAACCCTGTCATAACCGGCTACAAATCTACAAGTGTATGGGTAATGGAGCTGAGAGAATGGTCAGTGAGTTTTATCATGGCTTATTGGTGTATGTTTAAGCAATAATACACTTGAGTTTGGTGCTGTAACAAGAGATTTTGTTTGGCACTGGTGCGCTGCAGTCACAGAGTGCTGAAGATCAGTCACCAGTGCCAGTATCTCATGTTACAGCACCAACCTCGAGTGTATTATTTACATTATACCACAGTTATCATTGTTTAAATTATTTTAAAATAAAGAAAACAAGAAAAAATTGTTTATCAACATTCCAAGAGGTAAATTAATCTCACATTCCTTTTTGCCCTTTTCAGCAAACTCTGGATCTTGAACGGGTTCTGTTCAAGATTTTTGAACCTTGGTTCTCTCAGCGTTTGCTCAGTGTTTGCTCCAGTTTTGATGGGAACCAAGGCTGTATTATCCAGAGCTGTTCTCGGTCTAAATCAGGACTGCTCCAGAGCCAGAGATAAATAGAGTCTGTAAAATGTCTCCAACACAGACGGAGCATTCTCCTTTTTTTTTTTTTTAAAGAAAGTAAAGAATGGTCCATGGTTCATCTCAGTTTTAGTCAGAGTGCCATTTACAGTGCATTACTGTGATATCCTATGATTATTCATGTTTTGTAGTTGTACTAATGAAGTAACTTTTTGCAGAAACGTAGATTTTAAATGATTCACAACCCTCTTCTTGCATAAGTAACATAATAAAATCCAATGAAATATTTCTACTGATTCACAGCTGGAGAGAGATAATGTTGTTCATGGGTGTGAGTGAATGTGAGAGTGTGTGATGTGCTGCCTCGTGATTCCTTGTGAATATTTTTGAAATTGAATGTGTTGGCTTTTTAATATTTTAAATTAAATAGAGTTTTTAAATGATTTGAACATAATTTCATTCTGCTTTTATTTACATATGGCACAGCGTCCCAACCTGAATCCTTCTGCAGTTTTAGAGAAAACACTAGACCATAATACACGTGTTAAAACAAGTCCAGTCGATTGATTAAGAAAAGTTAATGTATGAATCGTTGTCACGACCCGGTGTAGGTCAAGCCACAGCACATAAAGTGAAAAAAGGAAAATGTTTCATGTTTAATAACTCTGGCAGTGTAATATTGGCAAAAAGGACGCCAACCCTTTGGTCAGTTTTCAAAAAATGTGCTGTTGCTTATTTACAACATTAGACCAGATAGTGACTTGTAGTTTAGTTGTAGTGAACTGTAGTTTAGTCTGGACTGTAATTAATGTGAGCTGTATTTTAGTCTGGACTGTAATTAATGTGAGCTGTATTTTAGTCTGGACTGTAATTAATGTAGTCTGTAGTTTAGACTGGACTGTAATTAATGTGGTCTGTAGTTTAGACTGGACTGTAGCTAATGTGAACTGTAGTTTAGTCTGGACTGTAATTAATGTGAGCTGTAGTTTAGTCTGGACTGTAATTAATGTGAGCTGTATTTTAGTCTGGACTGTAATTAATGTGGTCTGTAGTTTAGACTGGACTGTAGCTAATGTGAACTGTAGTTTAGTCTGGACTGTAATTAATATGAGCTGTAGTTTAGTCTGGACTGTAGTTAATTTGAGCTGTAATTTAGTACATTTCATGTGAGCCCTGATTTAGTCTTCACTGTAGTTTACTCTGGACTGTAAATGAAAGCTGTGTTTAGTATTAGGTGTAGTTTAGTTTGTAGGTAATGTGAGCTGGAGTTAAGTCTGGACTGTAGTTTAGTTTGATGTTTAATATAATCTGTGTTGTATTTACAGATTGATGGTGACTGTGGAGAAATTGAAGTCCTGTTGACTGTCTCCAGACAGAGTCCTGAAAAAAGTTCTGAGGTAAATCACTCTGTTACTGTGATAATGATTATAGTGCTATAGTGATCAGGATAATGATGGTGGTTATGATAGTGTTATAGTGATGAGCATAATGATGGTGGTTATGATAGTGTTATAGTGATGGGGATAATGATGGTGATTATGATAGTTTTATAGTGATGATACAGATAAGGATGGTGATTATGATAGTGTTATAGTGATGATGATGATGGTGATTATGATAGTTTTACAGTGATGAGGATAATGATGGTGATTGTTATAGTGTTATAGTGATGATGAGGATAATGATGGTTATTATGATAGTGTTACAGTGATGATGATTGTGATTATGATAGTGTTGTACTCATGATGAGGATAATGAAGGTGTTATGATAGTGTTATAGTGAAGAGGAGAATAATGATGGTGATTATGATAGTGTTACAGTGATGATGAGGATAATGATGGTGATTATGATAGTGTTACAGTGATGATGAGGATAATGATGGTGATTATGATAGTGTTACGGTGATAATGAGGATAATGATGGTGATTATGATAGTGTTATAGTGATGATGAGGATAATGATGGTGATTATGATAGTGTTATAGTGATGATGGGGATAATGATGGTGATTAAGATAGTGTTATAGTGATGATGGGGATAATGATGATGATTATGATAGTGTTGTAGTGATGATGAGGATAATGATGATGATTATGATAGTGTTGTAGTGATGATGAGGATAATGATGATGATTATGATAGTGTTGTAGTGATGATGAGGATAATGATGGTGATTATGATAGTGTTATAGTGATGGGGATAATGATGGTGATTATGATAGTTTTATAGTGATGATACAGATAAGGATGGTGATTATGATAGTGTTACAGTGATGATGATAATGATGGTGATTGTTATAGTGTTATAGTGATGATGAGGATAATGATGGTTATTATGATAGTGTTACAGTGATGATGATTGTGATTATGATAGTGTTGTACTGATGATGAGGATAATGAAGGTGTTATGATAGTGTTATAGTGAAGAGGAGAATAATGATGGTGATTATGATAGCGTTACAGTGAAGAGGAGAATAATGATGGTGATTATGATAGTGTTATAGTGAAGAGGAGAATAATGATGGTGATTATGATAGTGTTGTACTGATGATGAGGATAATGATGGTAATTATGATAGTTTTATAGTGAAGAGGAGAATAATGATGGTGATTATGATAGTGTTACAGTGAAGATGAGGATAATGATGGTGATTATGATAGTGTTACAGTGATGATGAGGATAATGATGGTGATTATGATAGTGTTACAGTGATGATGAGGATAATGATGGTGATTATGATAGTGTTATAGTGATGATGAGGATAATGATGGTGATTATGATAGTGTTATAGTGATGATGGGGATAATGATGGTGATTAAGATAGTGTTATAGTGATGATGGGGATAATGATGATGATTATGATAGTGTTGTAGTGATGATGAGGATAATGATGATGATTATGATAGTGTTGTAGTGATGATGAGGATAATGATGATGATTATGATAGTGTTGTAGTGATGATGAGGATAATGATGGTGATTATGATAGTGTTATAGTGATGGGGATAATGATGGTGATTATGATAGTTTTATAGTGATGATACAGATAAGGATGGTGATTATGATAGTGTTACAGTGATGATGATAATGATGGTGATTGTTATAGTGTTATAGTGATGATGAGGATAATGATGGTTATTATGATAGTGTTACAGTGATGATGATTGTGATTATGATAGTGTTGTACTGATGATGAGGATAATGAAGGTGTTATGATAGTGTTATAGTGAAGAGGAGAATAATGATGGTGATTATGATAGCGTTACAGTGAAGAGGAGAATAATGATGGTGATTATGATAGTGTTATAGTGAAGAGGAGAATAATGATGGTGATTATGATAGTGTTGTACTGATGATGAGGATAATGATGGTAATTATGATAGTTTTATAGTGAAGAGGAGAATAATGATGGTGATTATGATAGTGTTACAGTGATGATGAGGATAATTATGGTGATTATGATAGTGTTACAGTGATGATGAGGATAATGATGGTGATTATGATAGTGTTACGGTGATAATGAGGATAATGATGGTGATTATGATAGTGTTGTAGTGATGATGAGGATAATGATGGTGATTATGATAGTGTTATAGTGATGATGGGGATAATGATGGTGATTATGATAGTGTTATAGTGATGATGGGGATAATGATGGTGATTATGATAGTGTTATAGTGATGATGGGGATAATGATGGTGATTATGATAGTGTTGTAGTGATGATGAGGATAATGATGATGATTATGATAGTGTTGTAGAGATGATGAGGATAATGATGATGATTATGATAGTGTTGTAGTGATGATGAGGATAATGATGGTGATTATGATAGTGTTGTAGTGATGATGAGGATAATGATGGTGATTATGATAGTGTTATAGTGATGATGGGGATAATAATGGTGATTATGATAGTGTTGTAGTGATGATGAGGATAATGATGGTGATTATGATAGTGTTGTAGTGATAATGAAGATAATGATGATTATGATAGTGTTATAGTGATGATGAGGAGGATGGTGATTATGATAGTATTGTACTGATGATGAGGATAATGAAGGTGTTATGATAGTGGTATAGTGATGATGATGATAATGATGTTGTTATGATATTGTTATAGTGATGCGAATAATGATGGTGTTATGATAGTGTTACAGTGATGATTAGGATGATGATGGTCATTTTGAAAGTGTTATAGTGATGATAAGGATGATGGTGATTATGATAGTGTTATAGTGATGAGGATGGTAATGATGACTATGATAGTGTTATAGTGATGAGGAGGATAATGATGCTAATTATGATAGTGTTACAGTGATGATTAGGATGATGATGGTCATTATGAAAGTGTTACAGTGATGATAAGGATGATGATGGTCATTATGAAAGTGTTACAGTGATGATAAGGATGATGGTGATTATGATAGTGTTATAGTGATGATTAGGATGATGATGGTCATTATGAAAGTGTTACAGTGATGATAAGGATGATGGTGATTATGATAGTGTTATAGTGATGTTGATAATGATGTTGTTATGATAGGGTTGTAGTGATGTGGAAGATAATGATGGTGTTGTGATAGTGTTATAGTGATGAAGATGAGGATGATGATGTGATTATGATAGTGTTACAGTGCTGATGAGGATGATGATGGTGATTATGATAGTGTTGTACTGATGAGGAGGATGATGATGGTGATTATGATAGTGTTGTACTGATGAGGAGGATGATGATTGTGATTATGATAGTGTTATAGTGATGAGGAGGATAATGATGGTGTTATGATCGTGTTATAATGATGAAGATTAGTATTATGATTGTGTTATGATAGTGTTATAGTGATGTGGATAATGATGGTGTTATGATAGGCTTGTAGTGATAATGTGGATAATGATGGTGTTATAGTGATGAAGATGAGGATAATGATTGTGATTTTGATAGTGTTATAGTGATGATGGTGATTGTGTGTTATTTATTGTGCAGATCTCATCATGATCCTAGATGACGTTCTACAGCTGGAGGTATCTGTTTCTGTAATGTTGGTGTTTACTTACACTGTGCTGTCTATTTCATTATGAATATGTTTCTGAAACACTAAATGAAATGTGTGAACAATGTGGGTGAGCAATTTTTGAAAATGTGTTTATCATTTATATATATTTAGTATCGTGTGACAGTGAATGTGTGTTGAGAGCCTTCAGTGCCCTTGCAACAATAAAAGCAAAAGACTGTCAGAAGCTGAATGGCCCTCAGTTATCTAATGAAGAGGGGGATGGTGCTTAATGAGGGTCCTGTTAGAGGAGAAAATAAATAAATAGAAGTAACGGAGAATATAATAGTTAATAGTAATGTGAAGTACTCATATGATGACATTTCAGTAATTGTCTTGTGTATATTGTTGTTTGAATCAATGTCATCTGATTATTATTTTAGCCTGTAGTGACCCCTTTCCTCCTGACAGTGGTTTAGCCCAGGCTAAGAGAGCCTTTGAATATTGTCTGTGTCGTGAATGTAACTTGCTTATGTGCCACTAGAGGGCAGAGCAGAGAAAGACTTGGGTAACTGTGATGCTCTGACGCAGCTTTCTTCAAAACTTTGTGCAATTATAATGCTTTTATTGTACTGCATGTACTGCACCTTGCATACGCATAGTGTTTTTTTTTCTGAAGACGTGCACGACCAATGCACCAGATGGTAGCAGGATATGCAAGGCAGTCGTCATGTGTACTCAAACATGTAGTTAACATCAAGTATATCTCTAACTTTAGGGCTGAAACATACGCGAGGACGCAAACTCAAAAACTGACCTCTGCAAATACACAGCCCTGCTGTAGAAACTTAACTTGCATGCTTACGTTACTGTGGCGGTTAAACACGTAGTACTCAGGGGGGCAACAGAGGACAGATCACAGCGTCTGTAAACAGAACAGAGTTAAACATCTCTACAGTAGAGGAGTGGGGTTTACTAGTTGCACAGGTGAATAAATAGACTCAGAAGGT
Source organism: Hoplias malabaricus (assembly GCF_029633855.1). Classification (NCBI taxonomy): domain Eukaryota; kingdom Metazoa; phylum Chordata; class Actinopteri; order Characiformes; family Erythrinidae; genus Hoplias; species Hoplias malabaricus. The sequence goes on from NC_089805.1 coordinate 46,095,349, forward strand.
GGGGTGTGTGACCTCTGAATCACTCACTCAGAGCTGCTTCGCCATGACTGTTGACTAGACAAGTTGACTCTCGCTGTAGTGCCCCCTTGCAGCAATGCTCAGAATACAGCTCGTGCTTGCATGGCATTGTGAAATGCATCATGCACATTTTTGAACAACACTATGCGTCAAACACAGTCTGCGTAGCTCAAAGTGTCAGCGTTATTGTTTTTCCGTGAGGTATGTTTTGGCCCTTAGAAGGAGAAGCAGAGTCAGTGAGTGGTGGTTGAGGGGGACAAGGGAGTCCTCTGCTTTGTTATCTGAGTGTGTAATGTCTGGTTGGTGATGCATATAATTGAAATAGAAACACAGAAAATATGATCTGATTATTGAATAAGACACCATCAAAAGAAGACATTTGTATTAATAAAGAGAATACTGTTTTTAAAGTGAAACCTGTGTTTGAAGTATTTTGAGTGAACTGGTGTAGTATGTAACAGTCTAGTTTAAATTAAATGGGTCTTTGCGTTACCCCACGTCTTAGCAGCTGTAAACCCTTTCTTGGCTGCTGTTAAGTCCAGAGACAAGAAGAGGCTGAGCCTTAAGTTACTAGATTGTCAAGTAACATCCCCATGTAAAATCCTGTTTTAAAGCATTTAGTTTTGTTTTTGTACATTTTTATTTGCTTCTGTTTTGTGAATTATAATAAAATCTGCAAACCATAAAAACCCCGACATGTTTAATCGACTGCACCTGTCTTATGCATTTCATACAGATTCGCTTATAAAATGACCAAACACGGTAGGGCAGAGATGAGCAAACTTTTCAGCTCAAGGGCCACACTGGGATTTAAAAATTGACAGGTGGGCCGAGAGGTGGAGGTTTAATTCATAAATAATTTAATTATGTGTAAGTTTATACGTGAATGTAATTTCGTAATGTATTTTTTAATGTTTATCTTTGCTTCTGCTTGGTGTAGCTCAGTTGAAACAAAACCAATACAGTGTTTAAAGCAGCACTTTAGACAAAAATTAAACCAGTCAAGTGTTTAGATCACACTGCCGTGATCAGGGACTCCAGAGGAGTAGTAGATATCTGTAGCTGAGTGAGACCTAATAGACTCGGCTTTAGCAGAGCTCAGTAGTGTTTGGCACGTGCCCAGAGCCAGCTCCACACGGCTCAATCTTACAGACAGGACAGAACTGACTAACATCAACATCAGAAGGTGAGATCTGAGGTTTACTGTGTTCACTCTTAGCTGAATGTAGTAATTCAACAACATTGATGAAGTGGGGCCAGCACTGTCCAGATTTAGAACAGAATTTATTATAATGATGCTGAAGTTAGATACTTATTCACAGCTTCAGATTCGTTTGGTTCCTCTTTCACTGGCTGAAGTTATAACGGCGAAATAAAGGGACTAATGAATATGCAATAAATTAAAGAACAATTAAAATGAATGATCACCCTTGTAAACACAAAATAAACTATTGAATCGTCATGAAAATATTTCATTTATTTAAAATATGATGTTCCATTATTCAGTTTTTTTATGTTTTTAGTTTTTTAGTATTCATGTTCTTTTCAGTCTTCATTCACTGGAAGATTTAATCTGGGCATCTTTTCTAGTGTTCAACTGGGATGGCACACACACACACACACACACACACACACACACAAAGTAGTTTTGATGTTATATTTCTCTCAGAATGTTGATGTGCTGTTCATTTTTGTTGTTCAGTATTTAGAGTGAAGACTGAAACTATATCAGATATTTAGAGTTGTAGACTGATGTCTCCTTCCATAACCCAGTACTGTGTGTACAAATATATTCTGAAATCAGTGACTGTAGAAAACATGGACAGAACATCAAAAGAGAAGTCAGTACAGGTCTGGGTCATCTAGCTGCTTGCAGTATGATGAGAAGGAGGTGTATTTACCCAGATGGGCCTCTAGGATTTTACTGGGCAGAATCCATTTGCAAATTATACAAAATGGCAGACAATTTTGTCAGTATTTCTACAGAATAGAAGGGAATGGAGACCAGACATCCATAATTCTAGTCATTTTTCCGAACCAAGAAAACACATCAGCTACAGTCAGACACATGAGCTCATTTCTCTGAACACTTTCATCTGTGTTTACCTCTGTGTTTGTGTTTTATAAAGTTCTCAGTTCTCTAAAAACTGCAGGGGAAATGGAGGTGGTGTTGTTATTTGAGCTGCTTCTGGCTTCTGGATTTAAAGGTAACACCTTCATCACATCAAGAGCAGTATTTACTTTTTACAATGAACTATAAATTCTACCTTCACTTCTTTTGAGGTTCTTTCTATGGCGTCAAAATAGGTTGTAAATTTCTGAAAACCAAAAAAACAGAATCCATAACCAATAAATGTAATTTTATATTTGAGAAACCTGTCATTAATATTTAGGGTTATAAAAATAGAATGTTTCTGTATATAATCATCTGTTTTAAGTTTAACATGCTTGAAGAATCCGTTTTGCTCTTATTCTGCCTTTTCTCATTTGCGCTTCTCTCAGACTCGCTTTCGCCTCCAGAAGTTTCCCGCTTTTGACTTTTGACGGTGTCGTGATCCAGACAGACATTGGCTGCTAAAGTTAAGCCGCACCCACCCAGTAGATTCTGCACACCTTAACCCTGACTGCAAAATGACTCTAAGCCTCTATGACGAACTGTGCATTACTAAAAGACACAATCATTAAAAATATTTGATATGACTTACCTGGGTTTGCCGGTCTGACATTTTCCAATCAGGGTAAGATTGCCACCGCTCTCGCTGATGTAGCAGGGTGTGCAGGATCTGCTGGGTGGGCGAGGCTTAACTTAAGCAGCCAATGACTGAGAAACTTCTGGAGGCGAAAGTGAGACTGAGAGAAGCTCAACCGAGAAAAGGCGGAATGAAAGCAAAAACGTATTCTTCAAGAATATTAAACTCAAAATAGACGATTCTATGCAGAAATATTCGGTTTACAAACCTGTTTTTATAACTCTGAATATTAATGACAGTTTTCTCAATTACAAAATGACATTTATTGGTTATGGATTTTGTTTTTTGTTTTTCAGAAATTTAGAACCTATTTTGACGCCATATCTGTCCACCATTATTACAAATCTGGTCACAAAAAAGAACACATTTTTATTATGTGACATTTACAGAATACCAGGGCCTTACTCAGAATTTCTGAAAGAATTCAGTGATTTTGCTGCAAACCTAGCTGTGTGCAATCATAAAGTTATAATTGTAGGAGATTTCAATATCCATTTTGAGAAGGCACATGACCCACTAAAAAGGCATTTACTTCAATCCTAGACTCTACTGGTATTATTCAAAATGTAACAGGGCCTACACACTACTGCAGTCACACTTTAGATTTAGTTTTAACACTAGGTCTTAACATAGACAAACTTAATATCTTACCATAAACCTCAACAATCTCTGACCATTCATATGAGCTACGTCTTAGCCATAATATATGTAAGTCCCCTCACTATTCTACAAAGCGTGTAATAAAACCATCTACCACCCTATAATTTATAGAAAATCTCCAAGAACTATCAACCCCAGTTCCCAGTCCATCAGGCCCAATGGAGCTAGATGTACTAACTGACTACTTAGAAAATACCTGTCCATCTACTTTAGAACATGTGGCACCACTTAAAATAAAAATATGAGGCAGAAAAAGCTCACCCCATGATACAATGATAAAACTCGTACTTTAAAACAAACATCACGGAAACAAGAGCGGAAATGGTGATCAACCAAGCTGGAAGTGTTCCACTATGCCTAGAAGGACAGTCTTATAGATTATAGAAATGCCCTCATTAAATCTCGTTCAGCTTATCTGGCCTCACTAATCTACAATAATAAATAAAACAGTAGAGTTCTGTTTAGTGTGTTTTCCAGAACAACAAACAATCAGGCAGGTTCCGAACACCTGATCCCGGCAACTCTCACCAGTGAAGTCTTTATGGAATTTTTTAATAATGAAATTGAGAACATTAGACAACAAACAACCCACAGTATTTATCCGATCTGTGTGAAGGCACACGTGACTGGACGGAGGACAAGATAGGGTACTGGACATTGGACAGAACTTGAACATTGGACAGGGACTGTGTAAGATGTCTGCCTGGGGCTGGGGCGAGGCTGCCTGCTAAGCCACCCCCAGTCACTAGAGGGAGACAGAGGCACTCTTAATTTGGGGCAATTGGTTCCACCTGGGCTACTCCTACTTAAGGGAAGCCAACACACACCTCAGTGCTCAGTCTTGGGTTTCTCTTCTCAGAGTGCTGTGTAAGTCTGGCTGGTAATTTGGTAAAGGCTCTTGCGTTTTCTCCTGGGTCTCTCTATATTCTTCTTCTCCACCAGAACTTTCCCTCTGATTTTTCTCTTGGGATTCAATGTTTTCTTTTCTTTACCATTTTTTAGTATAAATAAATTATTAGGAATAAGTTGTGTTCTATCTTTAATTTCTTTTGTCTCATCTTGTCCCTCCCTCTTGTTTTGGGAAGCTCTCTTGCCTTTGTTTTCTTTTGCTCAATTCTGAGCTGATCAGTTTTCCCCTGACATCTTAAGTTTTCCTCTCGTGTTTCATTTTGTCTCGGTGTTCCTAACTTCCAGAGTTAGGGTTGTTTGTGTGTCTCTGCACTTGAGGCCTATCTCTCTAGTGCTCTGTTGGTGGCTTGCTCTGTTTCAATCCACCCCTGGGTGAGCTGCCACATTACAGACCGAGACAGAATAGGAGCAGAGAAATGTGACAGGACGTTAGACTGCACACTGGATGGGAACAGGGACTGGACATGATTAGAAGCAGGGGACTGGAATGGAGACAGGACAGGTGACGGGACTGGGTGCTGGGAATGGACAGGAGACTAGACTTGAGACAGGACAGAGGGTTGAAACGGGCACTGGACTGGAGAAAAGACAGGAGAAGAGACAGGTGACAAGACACTAGACTGAAACGGGGACTGGACTGGATTATTAACAGTGGATTGGATGGGAGACAGGACAGATGAAGGCACTGAGGCTGGGTACTGGGACTGGATGGGAGAGGGGACAGGACAATGGACTGAAACGGAGACTGGACAGTACTTGGCAAGGAACCACCAGCACAGGAACAAAAGCGTTGGGGGACGCCGCCAGCACAGGGACAGAAACGCTGGGGGATGACGCCGGCACAGGAATCATAAATATGATTATTATGTAGATATGATCTAAGTTGTTGGGCCATGGCTTTTTCTAAGATCTTGGATAGAAATGGCAGATTAGACATAGGCCTGTAATTAGACAGTGTACTAGCATCAAGATTTGGTTTCTGGATCATAGGTTTAACTGCTAGTTTAAAAGCTTTGGGTACATAGCCCAGGCTAAGGGATGGGTTTACTACAGTTAAAAGAGACGCCGGGGACACCACCTTCACTGGATCAGGAGCGGCGTGGGATTGACCAGAAGAGGATATGTCTCCCCGTGTGAGCATTGGTTCCTCCCAAGGTTTCTTTCTCAGCTAAGGGAGTTTTGCCTTACCACTGTTGCCCCTTGGCTGCTCACCTGGGGATTTTTACATCTTTACATTTCATGCCAAACTTTTTTTTTTTTTTTTTTTTGTTTTTTTTACCGGAATTCTGTGAAGCTGCTTTGTGACAACATCAGTTGTAAAAAGCTCTATACAAATAAATTTGATTTGATAAATATATAATAAACAAATACATTTGTATTTTTTCTCATTGTTTGCTTATTACAGTTTTAAACTTGTCACAAACAGATGATAAAATTATATTTGCAGAGATTATCAAATACCAAAGAAATAGTTTTTTTAGAATTCAGAGTGTAGTGTAAATCTCTGAAATGCCGTTTATAGGAAAAGCATTTTTTAATTTTGGTAAACGACGTATGGAGTGAATTTTATGTTTCAAAAGTTATACAGAAGCAAACATAAATCTGCAAGTAAAATTATTAGAATCAAGAGCAGAAATTAGATATTGTGAATGCAAAACCAGAAATATATCAAAAGTATATTTTTAAAACATACTTGGTTACCTTTTTACTCTGCAGTTATCTGATGCAGATTTTTGTTTGTATTTTGCCAGTCTATACTTTAATTTTTTTTTCTCAAGTAATGTATTTTGCTTCTGGAATCTCTTAGTTTCTGATAATTTTTTTATTTTTTACTTGTGAGTTTTTTTTAAAAAAAATTCACATGTGGGAGTGTCTTAGAAAAACTTGTTTACCTTTTAATCTCCATTTGTCACTGATTTGATGCTCTGAAACTGCCTCTGGGAACTAGCCATGGCCAAAATGATATTTAGATCCTCAGGACGTTATTTACTTCTTCGGATTGATCTTTTATTTCGTGAGGTCAGCCAAAGTGCTGAGGACTAAGTCAGTTTTGCAATAAGTCAAATTAAACTTTTTTTGTTTCCTCTATGGTCTTTAGTTCCTCGGATTGTTATTTAGTTTCTCAGGTTGGTGTTTTCTTATTTAATTCTTCAGATTTTGTTTAATTTTTGGCTTCTTTCTGCTGAACCATTTGTTGACAGGGACTAAACTTGACCCTTGGTGCTTTTCCACAGCATGGCATCAGCTTGACTAGATTCGGTTCTGCATGGCTGGACATGCTATTCCACATTTCTGCTAGCACAGCTCCCCTGTAAAATGTAACTGGTGACTGGTTTTTAACTGAACACGACTCAATCTGCCTGTTTTCACAGAATTTCAAAACCTCTTCAAAAAACCATAGTGTAATATGCTATGCGTCTACGCAAGCATTTTATGAGCTGCCGTTGTGAGTCGGATAAAAACATACGTGATGTCTGCTGCAGCTGGAGATTTTACAAATGGAGAGTTGATGCTGGACGTCTGCGTTGTGTGGTGATTGACAGGTCTCTCTGGCCAATCAGCACTCAGCAGAGTTTATACGTCACATTTAGTCCCTACTCACCTCACATTCTACATGAGCAGGCTGGTCCCAAGGACCAGGTCCTTTAGGTTTGCCTAATGGAAAAGCAAAAGAGCCGAGTCGTATAGGTTCCATGCAGTGGAAAAGTGTCATGTGATCACAGTCTTTTGGCTGTGGCCCATTGTTCCTGAGGGTTATCTGTTCTTGTAGCTGGAGGACACTCCAGAACCTCTGTTCCCCGTCATGGACCTCAACAATTAATAAGAGGTTCCCTTAGAAGAGGTAATACACACTGACACTGACACTTCAGTCTACACATTTAAACACCCACACACACGTCGTACAGTGTCCTGCACTAACACCCTCTTTCTACATTTGTGTGTGTCTGTAGTTTATAGAGTTTATAAAACTCCAGGTGTCAGAGGGCAAAGGTCGTCTGATCTTGGATAGAAATGGCAGATGAGACATAGGTCTGTAATTAGACAGTGTGCTAGCATCAAGATTTGATAGTTAGGCAGACTCTGAAATCGAGTAACACTTTAACAGCATGCTGTTCTACACTAATCTATATAAATACCTGTCTAAACCAGTAACTGTCCACTACTGCCTTCATCCACATGTTCACCACATCAGAACATTATTACAGAACAGACCACAACACTACCAAACCCGTCTAACTGATTATGAGTTAGCATCAGAGTATTAGAGTCTGTGTGTAAATTTGAATATGAATAAAGCCGTATATGAGGAAAATAAATGAAGAGCTGACACTTCGCAGTAAAGCCTTGGTCACTGTAGACAAGTCAGGGTCTGAAGATCGAAGATGCAAAGTCATCAGTTTTGGGGCCATTAGCTAACACACCATCTAACTCACCAACTATATAGAGGAAATATAATATAAAGCAAAAGACATATCTCCTATAACCATGCTCCAGGCTGCCGCAGGGTTGTGCAACATTTTATAAGCAGCTCAGACAGTGTTGTATAAAATTTCCTGTTTATACACTGCCAGAGTTAGTGTTTCCTCCATTTTGGATCTACAATGCTGCAGTGCAAAGTCCCGCCCCTTCAGACCACAGTGGCCAAATCGGCAGCTCTATTGGTCAAGGACGTAATATCAAAACAAGTTTACCAAACTTCTACTAGACACAACATTTTGCTCAAGAAATGTATATATCCCAGAAAGCTGGGGTCATCGTAAGTGCGTTAAAGTGAACTCACTTGAGAATATTCACTGATTAATGTCTGTGGGCACAGCTTAACAAGAGAGAGTTCAACTGTAAAACCTGAAACAGTTAGAAATGTTTTCTAATAAAAAAATCTTTAAACTCTGTTTTAGTGGGAAGATGACTCTGATCCAGGGTGAAGATGATTCTCTGTTGTGAAGATGACTCTGATTCAGGGTGAAGATGATTCTCTGTTGTGAAGTTGACTATGATCCAGGGTGAAGATGATTCTCTGTTGTGAATATGACTCTGATTCTCTGTTGTGAAGTTGACTATGATCCAGGGTGAAGATAATTCTCTGTTGTGAAGTTGACTCTGATTCAGGGTGAAGATGATTCTCTGTTGTGAAGTTGACTCTGAATTGTTTTGAGGTTGACTCTGATTCAGGATGAAGATGTGGGTAATAAATTATATGAATCTCTAGTTTAACACTATCAGGTTTAACACAGTGTTTTTGAGACTTGTCCCTCTTCAGGAGAGTGAGGAAGATTGTAGTAAATCCAGATTAACCACAACTGACAGAAACCAAGAGCGAAGTGTTCAGATATTAAGACATGGATATGAAATGAAATACATACTCTCCTTAAAGAACACTAAATGCTCAAAAAAGCCTTAGTGGTGTCTCAGGAGGTTTGATGGTGAACGGTGTAAAATACTGCAATAATGAGCTGCATCAGTGAATAAATATATGAATGACTCAATGAAAGAACGTAACTGTGTTTGTGGCTACACAGAAAATTTGTTAGGGGTGAGGCCTACCTACCATTTATTGTATGTTGTGAGAACAAAAAAAATAGAAAACAAAAATAAAGAAAGAAAACAGCAGAACGAGATGAATATAGAGTTCCAATATCATTTACAATGCAATAAACATCCCCTCCTACACCCTTATTCATTTACAGACTTTCGGTGTTTGATGGGTCCAAATTCCACTCCTACAGCAAGAGATATATGGTTCACCAACTGTCTTTATTGGCATAAGTTGATAGGTAAATCCAGTGTAGTGCAAGATGAACAGACCGTAACTTTGGTGTGGAAGACCCAGGGAAATAAAGGTTTTTTTTATTTATTTATTTTTTGTCTGGTTTGTCTGGTTAAATTAAATCATGATTTAGTCTTTATTTAACCTGTCAGACTTTCTTCATTCCAAACACACAGGAATCATCAGCTGCAGTCAGGAGCAAGAGCTCATATCACTGTGCATTTTCAGCTGTGTTTACCTCTGTATTTGTGTTTTATAAGTTTCTCAGGTCCTGACTTTAAACGCTGCAGGTGATGGAGGTCGTTTTGTTTTTGGTGCTGCTTCTGACTCCTGGATTTAAAGGTAAAATTAATTAATTAATTCATTCACTGTCTGTAACAACTTCATTAAAAGAACTGAAGTTTTTGCATTTTACAACGAACAAAAAAATACACACTGGCTTTTAGGTTGTTAACATTATTGCTTCTGTTACAATTAGCTTATTTCTGTTTAGCCACGCATCAAATTAGAGACAATTATATTGGATAATTAATAATATGGGTAAGTAATGATACAGATAGTGTATGTGCCGTATTTCACAGAGAGAACTTAAGGTCGTGCCACTACACCGTCTGTTGTTAGTTCAGCCATATTTCACATTCCAGTTGGAACTGTTTGGCGGTGACCAGAGGTCCTCTTTTCCCTGGACAAGTCTCTTTTTGGGACCTAAAATGTGTGTTGATCAGAGAGTTGAGAACTGAACTGGGACACGCTTGCGCCGCTTCATTGCTGTAGGTCCACCATCCACTACGGTGCAGCTCAGTGTTTTATTGGAGCCTCCAACAGAAATGTGTTGAATGTTGTTGAGGTAATATTTATAGTCTCTTCTTTAAGTTTGGAGAATGTTTTTGTGACATAGCGTTTTGTTTTCTACAATACATTTAACAAACAAAGTCATCTTGTCTGTGCCTATAACGACATGAATACATGGACACACCTCACCATTACTGACTTTCTGATGAGTAAATTACATCAAAATCTCCAGATTATTAAAGAACACCAGAGCAAGGTGGTACTCAAAATAAACGAGGCTGTGACTTACTGACAGCACCGTTTTATTACACAGACCCGTATAGAAATGTAAGTCAGTAATAAATATCTAGTTCCCAGCAATGCCCTGTTCCTTTATCAAGTATAGATTACTAGGTTGATAAAATGTTAAGGTCCTTGGTTTTAGAAATGTTCAAAAACAAGTAATAAACTAATTTTATAGTTTCTTATTTGTTATTATTGTAAACAAATACATTGGTGTGAAGCACCAACGTTTCTCCAGGCCTTCCAGTGACAAGGAGATGTTTTTTGGGCTTTTCTTGTTTTTGAAATACCAGAAACTCCTCTGTGACAGTGGCTATATGACTAATGATTATGGCTTAATTGTTTTCCATACAGGGAAAAAGTGAAAATACTTTTCTAAAATTCAGAGTAAATTCATGAAATGTTGCTCTTGTGTAAAGACTGCTCTTCATTATTGTTGTGTAGCAGTGAGCAATGACTAATACACAACTGTCACACAAACACAGTACACACACACAGACTCACACTCATACAGATTAATTTGCCTTCATACTATAGAAACATTAGTAACCAACTGTGATAAAACAGTTTTTACTCATAGAGCTGTAAATTTACACTGTAAATAATATCCATAAATTTCACAGCGAAAATCTTTCAAATCATAACTTTACAAGACAGTAAACTCCAGAAATCTGAAGTTTCTTTCATGGTGAAATGCTTTAAATACATATATCAGCCAAAATCAATTTTACATCACATTTTCTGGAAAAACATGTATTCTAATGTTAAAATACTCGTGTGTGTGTGTGTATTGGAAATATTCTGTAATCTTTATTAAAGAGCCAAAATTCGTTTTTGCATACATTTTTGTTTTTGTGAAAATGACATTTTGTCAATGTTAAATACACAAACAATACAAACAAAAAACTGTTTCTTTCTGTGGTGTATTTATACAGCAAAATATGGAATCAAACTGTAAATAATTTTTACAGTAAATTTCTGTTTTTATAGTAATATACTATAAACACAGCAATTCTTAAACATAAAATATAAGTTGCAAAAAAGCATACTCTCTTATACATTGCAATAACGTATATTACAGTGAAATTCTGGCAAACAGCTTCTAGTATTTTAGTCTATAATATATTTTAAGTCTTTGTCTATAGTGTGTGTCTATTATTGCCTCTTTCACACATGAACTCTCAGTGCAGTCATTCACACATGCACACATGAGGATAAAATCTGGAAAATGTCCGGGACAAATGTTGGGGTTGGTCGCATTCACACATACAGCTCCTGCGGGTAAACTCTAACATTTGTGAACATGTGTGAAAGGGGCAAATATAACAGTTTGGCCCATATTGCAGCCACTGCATTGCACTCTCAGTTTCTGTAATTTTAGTTGTGATTCTAGCAGAGATTGGAGCTTTTATTTAAGCTGATTCTTGCTGTGATTTTGGCTGATTTCAGCAGTCATTTGAGTTTTGATTTGGCAGTGTGATTTCAGAAGTGATTTGTGCTGTGATTTGAAAAGTGATTTCAGTTGTTCTTTCAGCTTCGACATCAGATGTACCTCACCTGTATCCCAGAACTGACTCTCTTTGCCTCTATTAGTTTTGTCATTTTCTGACCTGTTATCTCACAGCTATGAGCTGCAAGAAACAAAAAGCAATGGTAAAATACACCTGAAAAGGTACTCTTCAGTCAACACACAGTTGGAGCAGGGGGCTGTGACCACCTCAGCGCCTGGGGGCAGTGTGGGGGTTAGGAAACTTGCTCAAGGGCACTGCAGCTGTGAATGAATTTTTCCTTGCTGGTCCCAGGATTTGAACTGGCGACATTCTGGCCTCAAGCTCACTTCTCTAACCTCAAGGCCATAGTTGCCTCCAAGTAAACAATATCTTTTATTAAAAGAAACAAACCAAGGAATGTTTATTCAAATCGACCTGATTTGTACCCTCCAAGATCCTATTGTATTTAGTGTTTATACTGTACACAATTAATTCAGGTGTTTAATAGAATCTCAGACTCACCTAAAACTTGTGTTACTATAATAGTGGGTTTCTTATGTTTCACTGCATTTAGTGTAGGAGCACATTCCCTCTTCCTGTGCAACATTATGTGGATGATAAAGTTTCAGTTTTCTCTTCCCTCTGTTTCTCTCAGAACATTTGGTGGGGGGTGATATCCACATGGTCTCGTCCTCTGTGGGCGAGGACCTGATACTCAGCTGCTCCATAAACTCCACAGTTCTCCAGGTGGAGGAAGTGACATGGAGAAAGCTCCCCGACACCATTGTCCTGCTCTTCCAGGAGAACCAGACCTTCTCTGAGAGTTCCCACGAGACGTACCGAGACCGAGTCGAGTTCTTCTCATCTGAAATCCCCCGGGGAAACTTTTCCCTGAAGCTGAAGGACGTTCGTCTAGAGGATAAAGGAGAATTCATCTGTGAGGTTCACACTGATGAGTTTACAGCCCAGACCTCTGTCATCATCCAGAAAATAGGTAACAGGACAGTAACAATAAACATCTTATTAATTTACTTACATTTCATTAACAGAACAACTGTAAAATGTTTTATTATGAATCACATTCCATATGCCCTTATTATTATTTAAAACAAGCTAAAATAATATCCTTGTTAATCCCTGAATTAAAGTAGTCCCTGTTTTTTAACCATTACTGATTTTTCTCATTCGAACAGGTTTCTCTTCCCTCCAGAAATTCATACTGGTGCTGTGTTTCTTTACATTAGCACTAGCTCTTGGACTTGGATTTCCCTTTTTTATCTTTTTGCAGAGAAAAGGTACATAATAATTAAACTATCTTTTGTCTCTGTTGAAGTCTTATTTTATCAGATATATTTTCATTAATATTTTCTATTCTATTCTATTAAACCCTCATCTTTCATTCCATTTTCAGAAATATCAAGACGGCTTATGACCCTGTGTGTTTCACTGACCTGTTTACCAAATACTTGCATGTTCCTTGGTTTTATATTATGGTCAAAAGAAGGTAAGTTGAAGGAAATCTCTGTATTTAGAACTTGATTAATTTCTTGTGCAGGTGCTAGAACGAAAGTAAAGAATATATCTATATTTACAGTAGCTACTGAAGTATCTACAACATGCTGATCTACAAAAATGCTGATTCAAGCTCTGAGTATGATTCAAGTGCAGTTATGTTTTTACCCACATAGAACGTGTGATATGCAAAAATTAACACTTTGCCTTATGCCCCCTGTTGGAACAAAGGGAGAACCAAGGGAATGCACTTGTGTGATAAGACACTTGGAGGTTTTGGGTTCATAATGTGTGTTACTCGATCTAAAATATTAGGGAACCACTGGTCTACGCTGTTGTGTGCTGGGGCAGTGCTGTCACAACAAAGGACACCTACAGGCTCATTAAGATCATTAGAAAGGCCAGCTCAGTCCTCAGGGTGAAACTGGACACAGTGGAGCTGGTGGCAGAGAAGAGGATGCTGGGAAAGATGTCAAAAGTCATGAAGACACCCTCCCACCCCTCCATAAAATACTGCAGAGTCAGAGGAGGACACAGCTCTTTACCCCCAAATTAATTCTGGTTCTTGAACCGGTTCTATTCCTGATTCTTGGAATCTCTGTGCTCTTCAGTGACTTGGCCCCCTGTGTTTCCACCCGTTTAGATGGAAATTCAGCACTGTGTTTTTACATCAATACCTTAATACAGACATATCATTTTATTTTTAAAAGTTATCAGATATCAAATACAGTTTTCCAATTACAGTACAGAGAAAAAGATGAAAAAATATAGCCATAAAAACAGTCATAAAATATGACTACAAAGTCAGTAATATCCCAACAACTACAACAAACAAACAAACATGAAATTACAAAAACATCAGGCGAGTTATTATTTGTTACTAATGAGCTGCTATAAAGTGTTGCGTCCTGTGCCAGAGCTGTATTTATCTGGAGATGATTTATTTGTTTTGTGGTATAAAGTACAGCAAATTGATGACAGTAAAATAAGTTAATATCTGAGAACTTTATTGAATTTATGTATTGAATTATCCACAATAATCCAGGGTTTCTCAATGAGGTGGTGATTTGTTCAGCTCTCTCTTTGGCCCGGTGTCTGATGTTGATGAAAACTGCTCCACATCTCAACACACTTCCAGGTACAAGTTCACAACCACAATAAAAATAAGACGATGATAATCACAGCTTATGTAGGTCACACAATCCATAAAATAGTCGATAACAATCTGACAGTCATCACTGTTGTATTCTCATATTCTGTTACATGATTCAAAATGGAACAGTAGAAATGCTCAGATTTTTTTACTTTCACTGAAAGTTAAGAGTTTTTCTCTTTCACCTGTAAAATCATTTGTTTGAAATATGTTTTGTTCTTAAATGTGGCACAGTGTTACTGTTTACCTCTTACAGTAGACCAGTTTACTGTGACCCTTTTCAGGATGAAGCAGTTGCAGTAAATGAATGAATGAATATAGATCTGTCACTTACAGAATGGCTGGAAAAGGCAGTGAAGACCCTGAGTGTTCCTCTTTATTTCTCCATCGTAGCCACAGCTGTGTTCTCAGGTAAAACAACACACTACAGTCCAGAGGTGTTGGTTTATAGGATTTGTTTATTGTCTCAGTGTTTTAGAACCGTGTCTCAGTGACATTTACTAAGACACCCAAAGGTTTTGATTTCTAAACGAATACAGAAACAGAAACTCTGGGTCTTTTTCTGTTTAACCTGTGACCTGTGAAAATAATATTACATTAACATATTTTACAAAATAATTCCTCTGACTCTGAGGGACATTCAGAAAGAGTCTTGATCCTCTCACTCTTTCTGCTTCTTGTTCTGGAGGATGCTCTCAGCTTTTCTTGTTCTTCTGTGTTTTTTCTTCTTGTTCTAAGGGAGGTTCTTTTGAGTTTTTGTTCCTCCCAGTGGTTCTTTTTGTTCTGAGGAAGGTTGTTCTTTTGCATCTTGTACTTTATTATGATTCTTCCTCTCATTCTAAATAAATTCTCCATTTTAGTCATTGATCTTCTCAGTAGGTCTCCATCCTGTTTTTTAAGGGTGGTCTTTTGAATAACTCTTGGTTCTTCTGAATGGTTCTTCCTCTCATTCTGAGTGTGGACCAGTTCAATCTTGTGACTTCTTGATCTGTGTTTTGTTTCCTCTTCCTTTTATTTCAGTTTGTTTTCTTGCATGTTTTGCATTTCCCTTATATAATCAATGTGATTAAATCTTTTAACGTCTTTATTAAAAGATGATTCATTTGTTTGACACTGGCATGACTACAGCAGGAAAAAATCCAAAATAATTGTCAGAACAATGATTAAATTAACAAGTTGAACATTTAAGGTTCTTTTCCACTGGATGGTATTTACTTGGTTCGACTCAGCACGGCTAAACACACTGATTCCCCCACCCCCTGAAATGTATCCAGTCTCGCCACAAAACCCTGTCTTTAACTGGAACAGTAGGGTTAGGAAACCACAACAACACAGTGGTAACGTTAAGCGTTGTTTACGCATCGTGTATTATGGTGTTGTTGTTTGGGACTGAACACAGCTCCGTCATCAGTTCAGACAGATCAGTAGAGTTTGTTCCTTCCTTGTTGATCTCTGCTGTAGCTGGAGTTTGCTGGTTCCACATATTAGGTAACACATTTCCCTAATGGAAAAGCAAAAAAGCAGAACCAAGTAGGTACCATGCAGCGGGAAAGCACAATTAGATCCAGAATATGCAGCTTTAAATGCTGTGTCAAAATGAATACCAATATCCACAGAACAGAAATGTAGTGGAAATAGCATGCACACGTTGCGGTGGCATAAGCAGTACATAGCAGAGTCAATGATGATTAATTATTATTTTATTAGTAATTAATTATTTAATTCATTTTGATAAGATCCATGTTTGGGAGTCATTAACTAATATGTAGTGTCTTTACTTGTCCAATTTTAGCTTGGACAAGTAGGCCATCTTTACATATTATACAGCAGAATTAGCTAGAATTAATTATTATTATTGAATTATGCTCATTGACACGCTGTAGGTTCTTGGCTCTGAAATTGAATCTGAACTAGAAGGAATAATTCTGTACAAGAAAAGTGCACACACAACTAACCAAGGACTGTTTTTTTCACACAACTGGTTTATTAATAATAATATCAAATAATGAAGATTGATTATACATTCAGACAATGAAATGGATTACAGTGATACATGAGGGAACAGGGAGATTAATGTATGAGGGAATTTCTCTATGATAATTACCTAAATTCTAGAAAGGCTATGGTGATCCCAGCAAGTAATCAGCACCAACCTCCTGAGCAATGAAAGAAATGAAACCATGTGACCTTACGTATCCCTGGAGATAGCTGGGATCATGTCCCTGACGTGCTGTGATTTCCAGCGCTGGCTTTCCGCTGTGGGCCTTGTAGCGTTGCATTTGCGTGCGTTCCTTTTCTCCCCCTCCGTTCTCTGTGGGGATTCTCTGTCATCACTGATCTGTCACCTTGTGGGAGACATGTCCCTGCCAATCTCTCCTGAGCAGGTTTCTCCTCATCTCAGAAGGTCATTCTGAGGGTGAGTGTGGCCGTTTTCTTTGTTGCCGGTCCGGAAGCTTTGTCATTCTTTTGAGGGTCAGAGGCCTAAGGTTTTCTTCATGCTCTGGGTGGCATTGAATTTTTGCTGGAGTTAAACTATAGCTTTTCCTAATCTATAGTTTTCTACAAGAGATCAAATTAAAATAGAACTTCTGTTCTATCTGGACCACACTTGAGAAAGCCATGGGTCTGACGCCTGCAGAAGCGCCTGCAGCGTCATTTCAAAACCGGAGTAATTTCTCTCTGTAAGCCTTAAAGGCTTAAAAGAGAGGAAAATGTGAAGTGAAGAGAGCCAAGGAGAAAGACAAGAAGAGAAGGGTGTGTCATTTGGCGCCACTGGGTTTAAACCAGAGTTGAGAAAATCTGCCTTGAATACCGATTGGTCATCAGAGAGTGAGAATTGGATAGGATTGGAGCCTCTCTTGCTCCTGATTGGCTGCTTCCTGTACATTGTTTCTGACATCACATAAAGTTTACGACCCTTAACAAGACAAAGACTTGAAGACTATCCCTTTTTGAACGAATGTCCCAGGATTCTGAATCATACTTTGCAATATAAAAGATTAATACAAAGTAATAGCATTAAGACAACCATGTTTCATAATAACTATACATACATAGTACGTGGCTACCTTGGTTCTACATGAATTCATATAAAACAAAAATTACCTTAAACATATGTAAATTAATCCCACCCATTTTGATTGTCCAAATGGAATTAATTTCAAATTGTTTTAAACCAATGGGAATTAAGGTTTAATTCTATAGTTTGAAAAGTTCTTCATTAAGCAGTTATATACAGAGCATAAACTGATCCTCAGGAGTGTCTCCCAAAAGATTCTTATCTTGACCCTGTGTGGCCTTGGGTCATAAAAAAGGTCTCTGGAGAGTGGTTTACGAGCCTGCTCTGTGTTATCTGAAATTCCCATCTGGGTTTGTGTGGCTTGGAGAAGTCTCTGAATCCAGGTAAAGTTTGGGTATTTAAAATCAAATCTCAAAGTCACATTTCTTATTAGAAATTAATACACATTCATCATATCACACTACAGAAAGTACAGTTCTGTGTTTCAGATTCAATGGAATGAAGAGCTGTGTTCTGTCAGAACTGATTTTACACCTCTTTGTGTTTTCTGTTTTTATGTAGTTAACTTCATCGGTTTTAAAGGAGACTCTTCTGGCCTGTACCTAATAGCCCTAATATGTGTAGGAGGAATAATATGTTGTATTGGTTCAGTGGTTTCAGGTAAATAAAATATCAAAATATTTGCTGCTAATAATAAAATACATTTCATTTTTACTAATATTTTTGTAAAGCTACACCAGTTAAACTTTTTTTTTGTTTTAAGCTAAATTCACCTTGCGGGGAAGTTCTTTCATGTTCTTGGAGCTTTATAGTTGTATGCTGTTTTGTAATTTTCTTCACGACCAACCTGAAATGCCAGGTATGTTATACAGAATAGAAACAGGCATATAATGTTATAACTTAACCGTAATTCACCCAATCAATGTGAATCTTAACTATTCATTAACTGCATTTAGAAAGGGATACGTTTCTACAGTTTCTCTTCTTTTTTAAATCACAATCTAAAGAGTTAACTGGAGCCTTAAGCTTGCAGGCTCTTCACTGGGGTCATCAGTTAGACACATCCATCTTCTTTGGTGTTTCATTGAATTATGCTCATGACACCTTAATGCATCCTCAGTGTCTCCATGGGGACCTTGTACACTGCATCATCATCATGTTATTAAAAACTCCCTATATTTACCCACTGTGCTGCCCCTGTGCAATCAGCCACTCTCTAAACACCAAAATTCATACTGGCATAGCAACAAACTCTGGACATTGCCAAAACAGTAGCATTTATACATACTCAGTGCTGCCACATACTCACATGATAGAGTCAGTCAGGTCTCTGGTGACTAACGCCAAGCCCTAACATGAATATTGTCGTTTTGTTTTTTTACATTGTCAGTCACTCACATAATTCGAAGTTAGGATGCGTTCTAAAGCTGTACCAGTCCCCACTGGCACCATTAATGCATGCTCAGAGTGACTGCTCTTTTTTGGATGTCTCAGTCTAACACCCAATCCTCTACCAGAATTCTTCCAGGCTATTCTGAAAGTGGGCTTAACTGTCTGAAAGATGTTCAGAAAATTAGTCAGTACCAATATACCACGTGCAGTCTGTATTAATAACATCTCATAACATTGCAGGTGTTTATAATGTAACCACAGCGGTACTCATGGCTCTGTGCTTACTCCTTCCTCTACAAACACACTGCTTCCAAATCAAACCATTTAAATGTAAGTATGACAAATCGTAAATTATTTTAATGTCAGCTGTTAAAATAATAATAAGCCTGGCATTAATATAATTGTAATATTCAATTTCATTTTCCATACACAAAAGAAAATTGAATTAGAATTTGTATAAATCCCATTTCCAGAAAAAGTCCTAAAATGTTGTTTTGTAGTTCAATATTGTAGTTAAAGAAGGCTTAAAGAGAATTATCACATCATAGATTTCAGATTTGTTTTTGGAAGAAATGTTGTCTGTAAGTCTTTAAAAATGTCATGTCTCAAATGTTTTTGTTTGTATTTTCTTAGGTCACCACATCATTGTCTCATCTATATTTGTAACTACAGCCTGTGGGATAAATATTACTGCCTTTGTTTTTTTTGGGATATTCAGCACAGGGTTTGCACATGGTAAGAAGATAAATCCTTAAAATAACACATTCTTGATCCTGAAGAAAATTTTATTTTTTTGTATCATGCCAGCTACACAGGAATAGGCTTAGCTCAATAATGCATGTTGCAGCTAGACTTGTGTATCCTGACATGCCCATTCCCTTGCGCAAAATCTGAAATACCTGCTTCTATACAACTTCCTAAATACTCCAGCCAATGACCGCTGTAATATCTATACACATCTCTCCATCCAACATTTAGGTTGTTTCTCAGGGTTAGGTTTAGGATACTACTTAATACACTGAATACTAAAAGACAATAATTTACTTATCATTTATTCATGCTGTTATTATTATGTTTATATATTTTATCTACAGAATGGTTATCTGAATGAAAACCATGGGCTGGTTTCATTAGTCTAGATTTAATCAAGGATCATCTTTAGTCTGCACTAGGACAACTTGGGCATCTAGAAGTGTGCCCAAAAATATCAACATAATATCGGCATAAGGTGATATACTGTGAGGTCCTTGTCCCCTTGATGGGGTACAGGGATAAAGAAATTGGGATTATAAGTACAGATGGATGCCTACAAGCCAGGGAAAGGTAAAAAAGGTAACAGAAGAAGATGTAAAATGAGAGAAGAGAGAAGAACATGACAGAAAGTTTGCTATCTAAGGTGCTAGTCACAGCAGCTGTGAACTGATTTATGAAACCAACAGGTGAGGTCACTACAGAAGGTACAATGGATATGTGTGCTGACTCATGACAGAAGCAAATATGAGACTTACAGAAAGAGACTTACAGATCAATTTTATTCTACGGAGGGGTTCTTACGTGCTATTTTTTAAGATAAAGTTACTAGAAAATAAAATATATAAAATATGCAAAATAAATATAGCCTCTGTAGCTAGGCAAATATACAACTCTATATTTACGCACTATATAATGCACACTTGCCGTCATTCAGAACATTGAAAAGAAATTACAACTCGAAATTCATTTGGCATGTGCCAAAGTGTGGACACCTTACAGTCAGTGCTTAGTCCCTCTCTGGTAGAAACGAAAACTTGCTTAAAGTTTTGTAGCAGTAAAAAATGTTTTAAGTTTTTGTAGTTGGAATTTTTCTCAAGCCTCTATTCTGAGATATTCCTGAGTGATCTTGTACATACAGCTTGGTCTAGCCACAAATTGTGAATGCATTTTAGTCCAGGAGATTGTGAAAGTTGCTCCAGGCTGTGTCTCTTCAGATAGTCCATGGACAAGGTCGCAGGTGCCAATACTGAATGGTCAAAATCACTGGGTCCTCAGCACCACAGCATTAAAAACAGACCTGGTTCTGTGGAGGAAATCACTGCAGGGGGTTAGGAACACTTCCTAAAACCACTGTTTTTGGACATAGTCCATTGCTGCATCCAAACTTATAAGCTAATACTCTACCTAGCAAAGAAGACATTTATTAAGAAGATGCAGAAAGGAGACAAATCATCTTGTGTTATCTGCACACAGTTCAAAAACCAGCTTCCCTGTTGGTATGTGGAACCTTTGGTGCACATGACAGGGGTGACCTGATAAATGAAAGGTGCTTTTTCTTGTCATCATACTGTGCTGCAACAAAACTGTGCCCCTGCATTGGAGAAACCATTCAGATGTCGTCTTTTTCAGGGTAGGCCTTCCTTTTAGCAAGACAAAGCCAAACCACTGCAGTCCAGGCCTGTCACCAGCTGAAGCTACAGGGACTGGTCTCCTCAGTTCCCCAACACATACAGACGTGGTCTTTAAAATCTTTTTACATTGTTGCATACTGTTTTACATTTTGCACAGTGTTCTTATTTTTCTGGAAACTGCACTGTACACTCATTTTTCAGCTTTTCAGCTCCTCTGACCATATTTCTACAATAGGGTGGACGCAGTGTTTAAAAACTCCATCACTACTGTGTCTAATCCACTCCTACCATTAAAACACACTAACACACCACCACCAGGTCAGTGTTACTGCAGCACTGAGAATGATCCACTGCCTAAATCACACCTGCTCTGTGGGGGCCCTGTGCGTTGAAGTACAAGATGAAAGCAGGCTGACAAAATATGCAAAGTGACAGATGCCATTAAAGCTGCATCAGTTTTTAAATTAAGGTCTGTTCTGTTTTGTGAGCTGTATGAATGCCTTAAAATCAAGCTGACAAATCAGAGCTCCGTTGTCATGTTTGCAGATCAAACAAATGAGCAGCAAGGTGGCGTACAAACAGCAGAACACACAAGCTTAAAGAAGAAGCAAAAAGTAAACTGTACATATGTAGATTGATGTAATTTCTTCTTCTGGTGTCAAAATGAAACGAGTCTGGATGTAAAGGTACTTATAAAGGTTCCAGAATGAAAAGAGAATGAAGTCTGAGTTAAGAACTGAAAAAACACACCTAAATATCTACTAGAAGAGGGACATGATCTGAAACAAATTGAGTAGTTCTAAAAGATAAGATGGGCTACAATTGGCTGTTTTTTTCAATAGAACCGGTAAATTACTGCACCACTCTATAATGTCAACATTTACGATTGTGGGGAAGGACCACAAGCCTCTGGTTTGTTTACCTTCAGAAGCTCCACGTCTTTCAAGGCGGAACAGTCTGTTTTAGGAGAAAATTACTGTTGTTTGTACGCAGCTGACGTTTAACTTGTCTATAAGTTTTTATTCACTGTTTGAATTCCCACAAAAACTCATTTCTACCTCGAGTGTTTAGTTTTGTAGCACTTTTGCTCGGTGTTTACTTTCATGAAGTTAGCGCTCTCCTGAATTTAGAGTCAATTCCATTTACAGCAAAAGTAAATCAATGTTCCCCACCTGTGGAATGGGAATAGAACAATATCCTTATAGTTGTCTAAAAACCTCCAGATGCCATTTCTCTGCCATGAGCAGAGAGAGAGAAAGCCTAGCACCGTATCGAGACACTTTGTTTTTTACCCATTTACAGGCTTCATAAACAGTTTAGAGCAGTTTCCAGCTCAAACTGACAGGAGAGCAACACATGGAGAGGAAATGTTCTGAAGTTTATAAAAGGTGTTTCTTGATTAAAATCATGAATGTCACCTTTAATTTTGTTTGCTTTAATTATTGTGTTGTTAAATCTGTGTTAAAATAAACCCTCTGTTTTCTTGCAGTGTGGTGGCTTCTTTTTACAGCAGTACTTTACATCGTGGCCTGGGTAACACTGATTATTGTTTTGCGGTACTTTCATAAAAATGAAAATCTCAGATCCTCTAAATGGAGAGGAGTAGGATGTAAGTAAGTTTTAAAAAACATTTACTTCACAATTTAAATTAAGTTATCTTCCAACTTTAATTTTACCTGATCCTCTTTTTCAGATGTGAGCTGTGCAGTTCTCATATCAGTAATGATTATTGTAAATGCATTTTTAAATCTTTATTTTATGAGGACATACATGATCTATAAAGGTAAGGTTTAAAAATCTTTAAAAAGGTTTGACTTTTGTGTCATTTTTTACTATTTATTATATAAATTTTTAAATATATAAATGTACAGATTGTCCATTGATATAGGTTTTGCCCTATTGAATTATTAGTACTAAAATACTTTCATGTTAAATTATATTAAATTCTATTTAAATTATATCTGATATCAATTAAATTATACAGATTCAGGATCAATCACTGTTTGCTTTGTATAAATCTAAACATACCAGACATCTGCAACAACAACAGTTGCAATAATAAATCATCATCATCATCATCATCATTACTAAAAATAAAAAGCTCGTCAACAATGTGAAGAATGAAAATGTCTTTCAAATTCAGTAGCTTTAAAATAAAATGTAATTCACATAACCTTTAATGACACTGTTTAAGCATTTGGCAACTAAGGATACTAACTTTCAATTTTGCCATTTCACTTGATACTAGACATCATCAAGGGATTTCTATCAGCTGAAGCAAACCTGTAGTGAAAAAACAAAGGTTAACTAAAATATGCGTACCTTTGATAATGATATATTCATCCATTCATTGTCTGTAAGCACTTAATCAATTCAGGGTCACCCGGAATCACTGGGCGCAAGGCGGGGCAGCCTGCAGGGGGCGCCAGTCCTTCACAGGGCAGCTCAAACACACACTCACACTCATGCCCCTTTCACACATGTACGGTAATCCAGAAATGTTCCAGTTTACCTGGAGGAGCTGTATGTGTGAATGTGACCACCCCAACATTACGCGGACATTATCCTCCTCATGCCCTGGTAAAGACTTCTGGTAAAATCTGAGTCAGTGCATGTGAGAATGGCATTTCTCCTCCATGCACTACACAGGCTACACCTCCACAGCTAAGCCACATGTTTAGGAGGAAACACACACTGACACTACGAGAATACACCAAACTCCTCACACGCAGTCACCTGCAGGGCTTGAACCCATAACCTCCAGGACCCTGGGGCTGTGTGACAACGAAACTATCTGCTGCACCACCGATAATGATATATCTCAGACCAAATTGGAGTGGAGGTTATAGTTTAAAAGCTGCCTGTGGAGCATGCACTGGGGATAGAGTGCGAAGATCATTCTCTTCTATCTTTTTTCAATCTTCACTGGAACACTCTCCGGTCTTCATGAATCTGGATGTCTCTCCGGTTTTCATGTACATTACAGACCCCACTGCACTCAGTCTGTGGCAAAATACTTGTGAAAATGCAAACCAAGCATTTTGCATTTTCCTTTTCACAGCCATCCACCTCTGTCAGCCAATCAGGGGCCTTCCACTTCAGTCAGCTTCCTGTAGTCCACTACCCAAGTCCTGAAATTACTGAATCTAGATCTTAAGAGTGCATTATATATTTCTAATACATCATTTATATTTATTCATCTGTATGAATCAAAATCTGACTTATGTTCTTCACTATAGAGGGAGGGAGGAGCTATTTGCATTTCAGCCAAAGACAGACATGCTGTGTAAACTCAGTGTTTCCAAAAAGATGTGTTTTCATTGTCCACCCAAGAACAGTGACAACTGCGTTTTCAAAAATCCTTGGAGAGTGGATGGGAGGCCAAAAGGCAGATATAAACCACTGTTTTTAAAAATATCCAGATCCGAGTGCACAGGGTCTCAGTTACTCTGATTTTATCAGAGGAGGTGGAGGAGAGAAACAGAGCCACTTGATGATATCTTTATTCGTGACTCAATGAGAAAGTGTTTAATTGACTGTGTACCAAACCACAATATGCTTTAATCAATGTGCTTGATAAAAATGAGGCCCAAAGTTCGGACTCTAATTTTCTGTTTCACCTTAAACAGCGCAGTATCCTGGTGCCTCAATAAACCAGAAGTTACAGCTGTACTTTTCAAGGTGGAACAGGAAGTTTACAAGAAGCTGTCTTTTTTCAAATTTAAATCCTGTGGCAGATCTTTAGAGCATCAATAAACAAAGCAGTCCAGACCACTCAGCCCCTGAAAACATCTGACATTAAAAATATGACAAAGGACCCTAGAAATCTTTATAGATTAAATCCTGTTTTCACCAAAGTATGGAAAACATTCAATTTCAGAATCACAAACACAGGTTCCCAAACAATTCCCTAACAGTTCCCAAATAACAACAAAAAAAGAGTGTTGTTAAAAGAAGAGCTGA
This sequence comes from Hoplias malabaricus, assembly GCF_029633855.1. NCBI lineage: Eukaryota > Metazoa > Chordata > Actinopteri > Characiformes > Erythrinidae > Hoplias > Hoplias malabaricus. Next base: position 46,120,441 of record NC_089805.1, read on the forward strand.
GGTAGCACAGTGATAAACTTCAACCTGTTCTAACTTTTATAAAATGTTTAGCTGGATTTTATTTCTCAGTTTTGAAATTTAATGTGTTTTTTTGTACTTTTATTCCATACATGGTTTAATTATTTGAACATTATTGGATTGATTCTTTGTAGATTTTTCACAGTGTCCAAACTAAGTTGTCCATGTAAAGTGTAAAAAAACAGTTATTGAGTTTAATTACTTTTTTTACGCCAGTGATTCAGATGTTCAACTTCTAAATGTGAGGATTGTTTATGAAGTGTATTTTGGTGTTTGAGCTATGTTCTACTTGTTGGTAATAACCAAATGCATTAGACCCATACTTCAGGGCTTTTGAGAAATCACTGAATAATCACAGGTCAGAGCAGGTCTTACCTGGAGAACCATGTTCTAGTGTTCTCCTGCTCTGACTCACCCAGTTCTCCATAGGAAAAACTAATTAATGATTTGATTAGATAATTAGTGAATTAGTTCATTTAAAGAAAACTCAAATAAACACTCACCACTTTGGCATTTATTCATTGTGTTTTAAATGCTGTATTTCTGTTTATAGATAGCTCTATTTACCTGGTGATGATGATACTGTTCAACATCGTGCCTCCAGCCGCTCTCTTTAATCATCCAACACATCCCCCCAGTGAGTTTATACAGGGACTTCCTGAGACTAGATCTGAAAAATTCAGCACAACGCTGTATTTATTCTATACTCTGCACATATTCTGGAGTTAAGTTTATATTTAGGAACTGTTGTATAAACTATGTATAAATTATTTTGCAGAGCTTCCTCACATTATTCTTCATGTGTTTGGAGCGTCAGGGTTAAATATTATTTCCTCCATCACTCTCGCCTCTGAACTCCTCTTAGAAGCAGGTAAATGACATCATCTAAACTAATAAATAAACAAGTCAAGAGTCAAGTCAAGAGAGTTTTATTGTCAATTCTGCATATGTACAGGACACACAAAGGATTGAAATTACATTACTGTCTTCTCCAAGATGCAGTAACATTTAACAAAAAATAGACTAAATTCAACTAAGCTAAGTATATAAATATACGAAAGTGAACAAACAGAAGACAAGTGCAAAACATACCAGCAGCTCACTGATGGACATACATGAGACAATGGGACACTGACTGAAGACAATAACCTGATTTGGAGGTAGGATACTGTATGTAAAAGGCAGTGTATACAGGTAGGATACTGGTTGCACAGGGCAGAGTAAACAATAGTGAAATATAATCGTAATAGGTGGAGGTAGGATAATGGATGTACAGGGCAGAGTAGACAATAGTGCAAGATAATCGTATAACAACTAAATAAAGTGAACAAGTGCATACCGGTTCTATTGAAAAAGTCACAGTTAGGTCTGATGAGAAACTTAAGTGACAGTACCAATATAAACAGAACCGGTGTCAAAAGTAGTGCTAATACAGGGAAATGAAACCTGGAGGCTGGTTAAAGTGGTTGAGTGCCTGCCTGATTTTCAAAGTCACAGTTGGGTATTGGTGGTAATTGATAAGGTTGCTGAGTAGTGTGTGTGGGGGCAGAAGTGGGAGGGGGGGCAGAGCAGGGAGAGAGTTCAGCATTCTCACAGCCTGATGGATGGAGCTATCCCTCAGTCTGCTGGTCCTAGCCCTGAGACTACGCAGCAGGTGAGGCTGAAGAAGCTGTGTAGCGGGTGGGTGGGATCACCAGCCAAGCAGAGGGCTTTTTGTAGGAGGCGGGAGCTGTATTAGTCCCGAAGGCAGGGGAGAGAAGTACCAATGAACAAGAACAACACAGTGTAAATATAGTCCCAGTATATTCCCAAACTGAAGCAAATCTAGTGTTCTATCAGTAGGAGGCACAAGTGGATACTTTTGTGTGCAAATGCTATTGAAGCTGTACTTTAATGTGTATTAAACATTAATTTATTCAGACTACCATTATATATATCATTTAATAATAATTTCATATTTAAATATTAAACATGGATTGGCTACTCAAATGTGTCCATAAGTATGAGTGTGTGCGGTGCGCTGTGACGGACTGGTGCCCCATCCATGGTGATACTGTGTCTAGACCCACCAAAGTCAATGAATGAATGAATGAAAAAACAGGTTTATTTTATTTATTAAACCTGACACACAGAAACTGACACAACGTTTCAATAAAAAAAATCAGCATAAAAAGGTGAATAAATCTCTAAATATCTACTGATAAAACACTTCAAATCCTTAGACTCAATAAAATGTTTTTAATTAAATCAGCACATAATTGATATTTATTATTAATTTGTAGAAAGAGGATTCCGAACTTTACCTGAATTTCACCTCATCCTCTTTCCCTTCGAATCACTCTTCATGTCTGCCTGGAACTGTTTACAAATCTACTGCTCCTGTAAGTTTTATTATTAATTTTATTATTATTACAGTTTTTCTCAGTTGCTTTGGTGCATTTCTCTGATCAGAATGGAAATTCTCATAACTGTTAGTTCAACCTCCACAAGATAGTCCTTTGTGCACATCATAGTAGCAGTTTCTCATTCCGTCCAACAAATTGCAAATGATTTTGGACACGCATCTATTGCTTCAAACAATTCTGTGCTGTTTTATAACATTATCATTTGCTTATGTCATGTCAGTCAAAATGAACTATACTTATGAATGCTGAATAGTCTTTCCCTATGACACTAATAGTCCTCATTTCATTGTTTGAATCATTACATACAAAAATGTTGAGCTAGCTGTCAAAAGCAGTCAAGAAAATCTTATGCATTCCTTTATCATTTTTTTCTGAAAATGTCTCCCAAATTGAACAATTCCTCTTAGGTGAATCTCAGCTTTCACTGATCAGGAGTGAAACCAATGATAAGCCACTTCTCCACAGTCCCTCATAGCTGAATCCCATGAACCCTCAATTGGCAAGCATATATGAACCAAGCAGGACGTAGTGTGTACCATTTTGTCAATACAGTGACACAGAAATGAAAGGTCAGCATCGTGGAAGAGGGTGAGGATGCATGGAGGAAGGGGAAGGGGACAAACCAGGGGAAGAGGAAGAAGAGGCCAAGTACATAGGCAGATTCCTGATGAAATTAGGGCTACAGAAACAGCGTCCTCACCCATATCCCTCGTCTTGGTCCATACAACACACAACATTTGCTGACTTTTTTAGACACTCTTTAAAGGGACATAATGCCTGACAATGAGAGGAGTCTAAATGGAGACCATCTGAACAAGTTTGTGGTAATATGGTATAATGTGCGTTTTCACCACTCAGATTTGGTCAGACAGTAGTATGCAGCACATGAAAGGCTGCTGGTGGAATATCTCAATACCTACTCCCCATTCCTTAATCCAATAGAGGAGGTTTTCTCTGCCTGGAGGTGGAAGGTATATGACCGGCATTCACAGACCCAAATGGCCCTGTTACTGGCCATGGATGCAGCATGTGATGAGGGTGGATTCACTACTCAAGGAGATATTTTCCTTGCTGCATTGCCAGGGATGATATTCAATGTGATGTTGATGCAAACATGTGGCCAGACAGACAGGAACGTATGGATGTGCAAGAATGATTTACAGTACTTTGTATGTGCCTATTCATTTCCAATATGTACTGCAATATTGTTTACAGTTGTTCACAACTCTATCCAAAGGGTGTTTCTTATTTATGTCGTAAATAAGTTTGTACTTTGCTGTTGCACATTGCTGTGAACAAATTAGAATTTCAAAGAGCATATGCAGTAAAATGTGAATCATTCCTCACTAGCTCTACCTCACTAAATACAATAATGTGTAACTTAACTGTAGACTTCAAATGGGTGAGCTAATAATGTATAGTGCTGTCTTGAGCATTTTCAGGTAGTGTCACAACTACCTGTTTTTTGCACTGGAAAACAGTTACAGAGTGAACTGTCGTAATGAAAACATGACATGATTGTCCATAAACAATGGTGTCAGGAGTTTCTATTTTGATGACACAGACACTTTCATTGATATGAATACTGGCTTTTGAGGAATGAACTATTCATTTTGAGCAAGTGACACACAGGTTTTCAACTAGTTTTTGAAGTTTGTACTAATTGTTTAGAGAAATTCACTTAATGTTGTGCAAATGTTAATAGTGATCTGAGAAATGCACCAAACCAATTGAGAAAAACTGTAAAATGATTATTATTATTACCATAGTGGTAAATACTTGTATATGTAATAAAGGTAGTAGGACAAAGCAGAACAGAACAGAGAGTTGTCTTACTGTTGAAGAAAAAGTCTGTTAAATGATAATTACTTTAATGTGAAGATTGTGAAGATGATTCTGATTAAGAATATATATCTCTCTGTTTTCTTTACCTTCAAAAAAGGGATGAAGATGAGAGACAGGTCTGTTCAACTCAACTAAACTCACTCTACACTCAGTCTGAATAAACTCAATCAACATAAACTCAGACTAACTCCAACTCAGATCAACTAAACTCAGTCCACCTGAGCTCAGTCTAACTTAAATAATATATATATAATATAATAAATTCATTTCCTCCCTTCATTTTCCTTCCGGTTCCTCACACAGTCCAACAACACATGTTGGTAGATGGACTGACTTTGTGAAACTTTCCACAGATGTGTGTGAATGACTTGATGAGTGTTTGAAACTATCCACAGGTGTGTGTGAATGACTGGGTGAGTGTGTGAAACTATCCACAAGTGTGAATGAGTGACTGGGTGAGTGTGTGATGTCCAGGGGGTATTCCTGCCTTGTGCCCAATGATTCGAGGCAGACTTACAGAAAATGAATGAATATATGAATTAACATTTACATTTACATTTATGCATTTGGCAGACGCTTTTATCCAAAGCGACTTACAAAAGAGGATCTAACATTCGAACTACAGCACAAATTATACAAAATACCTTACATTAAGTGCAATATGCCAGGAAGTAATAAGTGCATTAAAGAAAGACATTCAGTGCAAAAGATACTCTCGGAAGAGCTGGGTTTTCAATGATTTCTTGAATGAAGAGAGGGTTTCTGTTGCTCTGATAGTGCTTGGAAGCTCGTTCCACCAGCGTGGTACCAGAGATGAGAATAGCCTCAACTGACCTGTACGGGGGGCGTGTTAGTTGGCGCTCCTTTGAGGAACGGAGAGGGCGGGCGCTAACGTATGGTTTTAAGAGTCTATTGAGGTAGATGGGAGCAGAACCAATGAATACTCTGAAGGCCATCATTAGTGATTTGAATTTGATGCGAACAGCTAAGGGTAGCCAATGCAGCTCAACTAATAGGGGCGTGACATGTGCTAATTAGATAACTAATTAATTAGTTATCTAATAATTATTCCCTGTAAATGAGTGTTTTATGTGTGTTATTTTGTGCCGTTTGACCGTGCTCCTGTGTGTGTGTGGATGCAGAAGACTGACTGACAGACTAAGTCAAACTGAAACCGCAGTCAGAATGGCACATTGTTACAGTTCACTGATTCTGTTCAGGCTGTGTACATAATCTCTCACTATTCCCTTCATAGTGCACTACAGGAGTCTTAAACACTGGCTCCTTCACCCAGACACTGTGTGATGAGTCTAACAAAGAGACTTTGTGGATCAGCTGTGTACACAACTCCACTCTGGACATTTAGAGCTGTGTTTGAGTGAACAGACCCAGATGTATAACTCACAAGCTCAGGAATTCATTTTACACTTTCAGAGTTTAACATCAGATTTGAAAGTATAATTTTCTGAAAAGACTCTGAAAAGATGTAAATTTCTTGTTGATATTTTCAGAATAAAGAATAATTTTGAGGATGGAAGAGAAGCAGATTTTCAGGTAAAACACCTGCAGTCTTCACTGCTTCTGGAATTAAAAAATGTATATTTATAAATTAATACAACTGTAGTTTGTTAAAGTTGAACTGTAGTTTCCTCTTGACTGTACTCTGAACTGTAGTTAATGTGAGCTGTAGTTTAGTCCACACTGTAGTTTAGTTTAATCTGTGTTGTATTTACAGGTTGATGGAGACGGTGGAGAAATGGAAGTCCTGTCGACCGATTCCAGACAGAGTCCTGAAAAAAGTCCTGTTAATGTGATGTAGAAGAGGGTGGTGTTGTGGTGGTGAAAGAAATGAAGGTAGTGACTGTGTGTTATTTATTGTGCAGGACTCTTTGTTATCGTAGAGCAGGTTTTACATATGGAAATCAGCCCAGTATGGGGTATATATGGAAACTCATATATAGCTGCATTACAAACAGAGTGATCTATTTCAAGCAACTGTTAATGTTAACTGTTAACATTTCTGTTAATGTTGATGATCATGGCTTACAGCCAATGAAACCCAAAATTCATTATCTCAGAAAATTAGAATATTATATAAAACCTATATTAAAAAATTACAAACCAGATTCCAAAAAAGTTGGGACACTAAACAAATTGTGAATAAAAACTGAATGCAATGATGTGGAGGTGCCAACATCTAATATTTTATTCAGAATAGAACACAAATCACAGATCAAAAGTTTAAACTGAGAGAATGTATAATATTAAGGGAAAAATATGTTGTTTCAAAATTTCATGGCGTCAACAAATCCCAGAAAAGTTGGGACAAGGCCATTTTTTACCACTGTGTGGCATCCCCCCTTCTTCTTAAAACACTCAACAGATGTCTGGGGACAGAGGAGACCAGTGTCTCAAGTTTAGAAATAGGAATGCTCTCCCATTCATCCTTCTCCTACGTAGCCATGATGTTGTGATTGCTGCAGAATGTGGTCTGGCATTATCTTGTTGAAAAATGCAGGGTCTTCCCTGAAAGAGATGACGTCTAGATGGGAGCATATGTTGTTCTAGAACCTGAACATAGTTCTCTGCATTAATGGTGCCTTTCCAGACATGCAAGCTGCCCATGCCACAAGCACTCATGCAACCCCATACCATCAGTGATGCAGGCTTCTGAGTGGAGCGTTGATAACAACTTGGGTTATCCTTGTTCTCTCTGGTCCGGATGACATGGCATCCTAGTGTTCCATAAATAACTTCAAATCCTGACTCATCTCACCACAGAACAGACTTCCATTTTGCCACACTCCATTTTAAAAGACCCCTGGCCCAGTGCAGAAGTCTGAGCTTGTGGAGCTTGCTTAGAAATGGCTTCCTCTTTTCAGCTGGCAATGGTGAATGGCACGGTGGATTGTGTTCACTGACAATGCTTTCTGGAAGTATTCCTGAGCCCGTTCTGTTATTTCCTTGACAGTGGCGTTCCTGTTTGAGGTGCAGTGACGGTTTTGCCCCTTACGCAATTGTTCCAGATTCTCTGAATCTTTTGATGATGTTATGCACGGTTGATGATGATAATTTAAAAGTCTTTCCTATTTTACGCTGGGTAACACCATTCTAGTATTGCTGCACTATCTTTCTGCGCAACAATGGTGGAATTGGTGATCCTCTCACCATCTTGGCTTCAGAGAGACACTGACACTCTGAGAATCTCTTTTTATACCCCATCATGTTGTCAATTGACCTAATTAGTGTTAATTGGTCTTCCAGCTGTTCCAGCCACTTATTGCTACTTGTCCCAAATTTTTGGGGATTTGTTGACACTGTGAAATTTTGAATCAACATATTTTTCCTTTAAAATGTTACATTTACTCAGATTAAACTTTTGATCTGTCATGTTCTTTTACGAATAAAATATTGACATTTGCCAACTCCACATCATTGCATTCAGTTTTTATTCACATTTTGGAATCCTGTTTGTATTTGTAATACAGAAATGTTGACCTACTGAAAAGTAGGTACAGTATATTCACTCAGTACTTGGTCATGTCTCCTTTTTGCATGAATTGCTGCATCAATGCATCGTGGCGTGGAGGTGACCAGCCTGTGGCACTGCTTTGGTGTTATCGAAGCCCATAGTGCGGCTGTGCTGACTTTGGACTTGATATAGCACAGTGGACCAAAACCAGCAGATGACGTGGATCCCCAAACCATCACTGATTATGGAAAATTCACACTAGACTCAAGCATCTTGGACTGTGCCTCTCCACTCTTCCTCCAGACTCTGGGACCTTGATTTCCAAATGAAATGCAGAATTTACTTTCATCTGAAAACAAGACTTTGGACACTGAGCAACAGTCTAGTCCTTTTTCTCCTGGGCCAAGGGGAGATGCTCCTGGCCTAGTCTCTCTGTCATGAGCGGCTTGACACAAAGACTGTGACAGTTGTGGCCCATGTCCTGGATATGTCTGTGTGTGGTGGCTCTTGAAGCACTGTCTCCAGCAGCAGTCCACTCCTTGTGAATCTCGTACCTATGTTTTGAATGCCCTTTTCTTGAAAATCCTGTCAAGGCTGCGGTTTTCCCTGTTGCTTGTGAATTTTTTCTAACACACTTTTTCCTTCCACTCAACTTTTCATTAATATATTTGGATACAGCTGTAGGGTGTCAGTGACTGCCTTCTGGACATCTGTCAAGTCAGCAGTCTTCCTCATGATTGTGGAGGAAACCTTTGCAGGTGGTTTGTGTTGATTATTCTAATATTTTGAGATAATGATTATTGGGTTTCATTGGCTGTAGAACATGATCATCAACATTAAAAGAAATAAATACTTGGAATAGATCACTGTTTGTAATGAATCAATACAATGTATGAGTTTCACTTTTTGAATTGAATTACTGAAATAAATTAGGTTTTTGATGATATTCTAATTTATTGAGATGCACCTGTATGTTCAATAAGTGTCTGAAACACTTAATGAAACATCATGCACAGTGTGGGTGAATCATTTAAAATTTTTTACATCATTCATGTACATTATATATTGTGTGCCTGTGAATGCGTATTGAGAGCCTTCAGTGCTCTCAAGAAGCTGAAGGGCCCTCCGTTAACTAAAGACGACTTCATGAGGATCCTGTTAGAGGAGAAAAGAAATAATGCAAAGTAACTGAATATACTTCCCAGCTAACAAATTACGTTCTCAGAATATTCCTCTAAAGTTCCATTTTGGTTGTGGGATTGTTGCACTGGAATGTTCCAGCAATGTGAATTTGTCCAGTTTTTTAACACTTTCAGAACATTTTCCTAAGTTACAAAAATGTTCTGAGAACATTAGCTTGTAAAATTCTTAGAACGTTGCAAAATTATGTTCTTAGAATGTTCCCATAATGTTCTATTTTGGTTGTTGGGAAAGTTGCTTTTGGAATGTCCCTTCAACAATCATCTGTCCATTTTTCTTAATATTCTCAGAATTGAACTCAACCTCATTTGCACAGACAATTTAATATTCAAGGAATGTTGTCTTCGAATGTTCTGAGTATGTAAAAACATTTTCTTAACAGTCAGTTTTTCTTAATGTTTCCAGAACATCTCAATATTCATTCAATGTTCTTTTAAGGTTAATAGTTACAGTTTTCTTGTGCTTTCTTATTCAATCATTGCAAATTAGTAGAATGTATACACTATGTGTACACTGCAGTGGAGCACTTATTTTGTTGTTTTTGGGTTTCTTTGCACCTTTATGTCAGATACGAGGAACAGTCAGCAGTACAGTGTCAAAACTTTCAAATGATGTGTCATTTCTCTCAAATGATGGTCCTTTTAACATTCAATACATTTTTCTCAGTATGTAGTTAAGTTATCCCCTCTAAGCTTAATGAATTAAAAATGAATTAAAAAATGTTTATTATCATCATCATCATCATTATCACATTTAAATTAAGTCAAAAGTCTCTGTATGCTCCACCTGTATAGTAAACAAACCGGTTTATTAAGTACTTCTTTGTATTTATCAGTTCAAATTAAGCATTTTTGTTGAACATTAATTCACCTGGAACGTTTCAGACTAAAATTGGGAGAACTTTTATCAAGGTCAAGTAACATTTATGGAACGTTCCATTGACGTTACTGAATGTTTGCTTCTTACATTAGGAGAACATTCCCTGTTGTAATATGAAGTACTCAAATGATGACAGTAATGATGTCAGTAATTGTCTTGTGTGTACTGTTTGAATGGATGTTATGTGATTTTTTTTAAACCCTGTAATGATCTTTCTTCTTATGAAAATGGTTTAGCCCAGGCTAATTGGGGGCGGGGCTACGACTATAAGTCTATAGATATACTTGCTGTTTAGCCGAGCGTTTGCATAGACAACCGTCTGCGTCGTAAAAGTAACTGTTCACATACTGGCCCATGTGCTATGATTGTAACTGGAGGCTCCCATAGAGGGCAGACCAGAGAAAGATGCAGGTAGTTGTGGACTAGTCTCTGACAGAGCCTTCTTCAAAATTTCTACCATTGTAATGCTATAAATCGTCTGCACTGCCCCCTACTTTTTAAGTGTGTATTGCACCTTGCGTACATGTAGTACCATTAATTAATGTACCCTTATTGCAAAGTGTTACCTGTTTTTAGTAAAGAAAAATGTTTTTATATAGGACATTTTAGAGCACTAAAAGGATTGTTCTATTGTTATGATGTCAAGCTAGTTACAATAGAAGGACAGTTTTTGGTGCCGTATAGAACCCTTTTATAAAAGGTCTTATATAGAACTTATATGTAGAAAGTGGGGGGTGTGCTGCCTCTAAATCACTGTCAGTTGAATAAATGTTTGTATGCTATAGCGCCCACTGCTCATGCTTGTGTTGCATTATGAAATGCATCGTGACACATTTTTTGAACACTACTGAGCGTGAAACACAGCATCGGCATTCATGTCCTTCCGTGAAGTTAAATGAAGTGAAAAGTGAAATTAGTTTGGAGTCCAAGTACAAATATAATTTTCTTGCTCACAAGTTTTTTTCATTTTCATTGTGTAAAGTGGTTTTAAACACTCGGGATTGTACTTCTCCTTGCGCAAGATATTTTTTTCTCGCGAGCTGTGATTTTTTATCCTTGCATTTTACACGCTCATGATTTTTTAAATAGATCTAATGCCATACTGTTTCAGCCCTAGAAGGAGAAGTCCTGCTTTTTTGCCTGTGTGTGAAATGTCTACTTGGTGATGAATGTAATTGGTTAGCAACAGAAAATATGATCTGATCATTGAATCAGAAACATCATTATAAGAATAACATTGTATTAATTCAGAGTAACTGTAGCCTATGCTTCACTGTTGAGAGCATAAACTGCCCATGTACTGATAAACGTGGCTCAAAACAACCATAAATGTATTCTCACAATTATTGATGAACAGGGACAATACATCCTTTTGTTCATTTCGGGGTTTGGAAATAGCTCTTTTGTTGCTTTGTTGTTTGAAATAATGGTAATCATCCAGGGGAATGAAATGTTAAATGTGAAAAGTGTACAACAGTGATATTTTCTGAACATGATTTTTAAACTGAAACCTGTGTCTGAAGTGTTTTGAGTGAATTGGTGTATTTATCAGTCTAGTTTAAATGAAAAAAATACTTTGCAGCTGTAAGCGTTTTCCTGGCTGACGGTAAGTCAGGAACAATGAGGGGGACAGTTTTAAATGACTAGATTATATTAAGTAAAATCTCCATGTAAATCCTGTTTTAAACAATTTATTTTTCTTTTTGTAAAGTTTTCTTTGCTATATTTTCTTCTTTTGTGTGTCTTATAATAAAATCTGCGGTCTACAAAAAACCTGACATGTTAAATCTACTTCACCACTTTAATGAATTTCATACAGATTCACTTTTAAAATGACCAAATATGCTAGGGTTTGTACAAGAACATTTTCCAAACTAAACTGGACTGGACCACTGCGTGTTTGAAACAGGAAGAATATCAGAGTCCAGACTGACACTGGTCAGAACACTAGGGCCAACTACATTAAATGTCTCTTTAAGACACGAGGAAATGACATCAAGGGAGAGTGGGCTTCAAAACTGAAAGTGTTTGCCCGGAGGAGGGCAGAGAGCCAGCTCCACACGGCTCAGTCTTACAGACAGGACAGAACTGACTAACATCAACATCAGAAGGTGAGATCTGAGGTTTACTGTGTTCACTCTTAGCTGAATGTAGTAATTCAACAACATTGATGAAGTGGGGCCAGCACTGTCCAGGTTTAGAACAGAATTTAATATAATGATGCTGAAGTGTATTGTTTTAGGTTTGAGCTAAAGAGGAGACAGACGGATTGGCACACTTTCTCTACAGCTTCTTCTGAGCTTGTAAAAACACTGTTCTTTTGTGTAATAAAAAAAATTCTTCACCTTCACACCACTCCAGAAGAAATGCACAACGACACTGATGTTAGACACTTATTCACAGCTCCAGATTTGTTTGGTTCCTCTTTAGCTGAATATAGGAATATAGGAAAAAAGAGGATTTATTTATTTCATAGACATTTCAAACTCTGGAAAACAGCAATAGTTCATAGAGGAAATAAAAAAAATACTCCAGAGGGACTTCATGTCAGACCAGAATAAATACACATGCTAAATATAATTCTACTCTCCTACTTTAAAGAACTTCGATGTAGTTTGCCCAGTAGTGGGCCTGTTTTCTACTGAGACGTGTCAGCAGGGATGACCATTGCAAAACCTTGATTCTAAATTATACCACTTGACACACACAATTAGTCTTGATGATAAATTTCTCTCAGAATGTTGATGTGCTGTTCATTTTTGTTGTTCAGTATTTAGAGTGAAGACTGAAACTATATCAGATATTTAGTGTTGTAGACTGATGTCTCCTTCCATAACCCAGTACTGTGTGTACAAATATATTCTGAAATCAGTGACTGTAGAAAACATGGACAGAACATCAAAAGAGAAAGCAGTACAGGTCTAGCACCGCCTTCCTCCAAACGGAAAGCAAACAGTGTTCAGTCTCATTTTTCTCCTCTAAACTGTCTTTCCATCTCCGGTGTCTAATTCCAGTAGTTGGGTTTCCTTGAGCTAGTATTGGAATGAAGTGATTGACAGCCTTGGCTGGTCTGAGCCCACCTGCAGGCCCCACCCCCTTCTCACGGCCCTTAATTGTAAGGAGCTGTCAGACAGGTTTAATTAATCATTGTATTATTTATCCGTTATCATACCTGTTAAATTTAGACAGTCATGTCATGTTCTGCTGTTCATTCCAATGGGAATTACCATGCTCATACAGATCTGCAGCTTCAGCCACTGAGAGAAGTGGACTTCTCATTAAACATCTGCTTTCTACTTTGAAGAGGTGAAGCAGTTACTGACATTTACCAACCTTCCCTTATAATTTCAACAGGGCAGCAATGACATTCTGGGATCAACAGAACTTTTCTCTCCACCTTAAATATGAGCCTATACAACTTCCCATTGCACATTTAAATAGAACCCAAATTACTGTAGCCAGGGTAGAGTTACCCATTCTACCTTAAATGATGCAATGTTTCTCCCCTCGCCTGCAGAACTTTTCATTCCACTTCAAAAGGAATGGATATTATACTTTGGCCCTGTCAGAATTTTCCATTTCACCTTAAATGCTGCACTAATTGAGAAGGAAATAATTCTACTTTGATCACAGTAATTTTACTAAACTACCTTTAAAGTGGATGGGAAAGTTCAGGAGTCACCAGAATGTCACTGTATCATGTTCTGTTCCCTGTGTTTTGTTTTGGTTCCTGGTGGTGTTCCCCTTGTCATGTGATCTCCCTGCTCATGTGATCGGCCTTTCCTGTGCTCTTTGTGTCACGGGTCTTGATGGGGTTCCAGCTGTGTCTTGTTCTGTGTGTCATTTTACAGCCTGTGCCCTAGTTTTTCTGGTTGTCTGCCGTTTGAGTTTGTGTGTCCTTCTTGAGTCTGGTGTGTCTCTCTTGTGAAGAGCTGTTTTCTTAGTCTTTCTTCTTGTATCTTCTGTGTCTGTGTGGAGTTCTATGGCTTGTTTCTCAGTTTGTTTAGCTTAGTCCAGTGTGCTCCTTTCTTTGCAGTCTTCTGAGTCTCCCTTGTGTAGTGTGTTAAGGAAGGGCTGAGCGAGGCTTTTAAAGCAGTAACACATTTGAGGCCAAAAGGGTTTGATGCTTCGAAGCCTCTTGAAACACACCTTCACTACGCTGCCGACGGTTCAAATAAAAACACTACACTAAGCAAAGCACATTGTATAAACCTAGCTTCTGTGTGCTTGCTGTCATATTAGGTGCACTATCCGTGACAACAGAAGTGACTTTGTCTGTAAGCCCCCAGTTAAAGAGAAGACCACTCATAGAGTCACTGAACAGAACAGAAGACAGATTTGACTGTAGAGTCACATAATGGCAAGATAATCCATATTTACAGACGTCCACATGAGCTTTCCAGACCTCTGCCACAGCCTTCTCTTTTTCCTCTTGACTTTTTTGTGCCTCCATAGGTGAGATGTAAGACGGGTTAAACTTATGGGAAAAAAAACAACTTTTAAGCCCACATCTTCCATTCAATAACCCTCGAATACAGACATTTGTGGAGGACTGTTGACAGTTTGGGAATAACACCTGACATTTAAACCAGATACTATGACCTTTTTTTATTCTTTTTTTAAAAGAAAATAAACCAAAATACACAAATACAGAATAAATAAATACAATTGTTTATTCATATGTTTTGTACGTACACATGAATTACATTTTGTATTCAGCTTGTTGTGCTTAGGTCTACAGCGGATCAGGGGGACTGTATGGAAAGTCCATGTTTCTAGAGCCAATTTTCCAAACCCAGAAAACACATCAGCAGTGAGACACATGAGCTCATATCCTGAATACCTGAATATCTGAATACCTCTGTGTTTGTGTTTTATAAAGTTCTCAGGTCCTGACTTTAAACACTGCAGGGGAAATGGAGGTGGTGTTGTTCTTTGTGCTGCTCCTGGTTCCTGGATTTAAAGGTAATACCTTCATCACAACAACAGCAGTATTTAATTTATACAATGAACAAACAAATAAACCTCTATTGTTATTGTCACTGTTTGCTTATTACAGTGTAAATTATATTTGCAGAGATTATCAAATACCATTGAAAGTATTGTTTTTCTAGAGTTCAGAGTGTAGTTTAAATATCTGAAGTGCTGTTTTCAGTAAAAGACACACAGCACTTCATTAAGAATTTTTACTTTGGTAAAAGTCTCCTGGTGGAAAATAGCTGAATAAATATGAATATGAAACACTGATACCAGCTATGATTTGAAACGCAGTTACAGCTGTGATTTGAACAATGATTTGAGCTGTGGTTTAAGTTAAAATCAGACTCTGCCCATGCCTTAAAGATGTATCCTGTTTGGTGGAGTAACAAGTTTCCTAGTACTGTGTAAAAGATATAGATAGAATCCTTCCACTTCGTCTGTTTGTTTCCCTCTGTTTCACTCAGAACATTTGGTGGGGGGTGATCTCCACATGGTCTCGTCCTCTGTGGGTGAGGACCTGATACTCAACTGCTCCATAAACTCCACAGTTCTCCAGGTGGAGGAAGTGACCTGGAGAAAGCTCCCCGACACCATGGTCCTGCTCTTCCAGGAGAACCAGACCTTCTCAGAGAGTTCCCATGAGACGTACCAAGACCGAGTCGAGTTCTTCTCATCTGAAATCCCCCGGGGAAACTTCTCCCTGAAGCTGAAGGACATTCGTCTGGAGGATAAAGGAGAATTCATCTGTGAGGTTCATGCTGATGAGTTTACAGCCCAGGCCTCGGTCATCATCCAGAGAATAGGTAACAGGACAATAACAATAATTTTTTTTTTCAATTTAATTACAAATTAATTACCAAAAAATGACAATTGTAACAATTACAATCGTAAAATATTTTATGCCAGTTCATTAGAGATTCACATAGGGTCCACTCTCTTCCTAGCAGCATCCACAACATTCCTGCTCTCATCTCATCAGTTAAATAAAATATTATTCTACACCTAACCACTAGGGTCGCTCTGGTGGTTTTTGATCTGATCAGCATCCAGCTACACCTACCAACTAAGGTTAATCATTGTTCCCAGACAATCCCCTTCATCTGTGCTCAAAACACCCATTGCACCATCAGCTCTTCAGAGGGTCGTCAACTAGGTACCTCCCAATTAAGCGTAACTGTCCCAGACCCACCTCCACAGCCCTGTCATACTCTTATGTGTAGAGTCACACTGGCCTCCCTGGTGACTAAGGCTATGCCAAGCCTCACTGACACCGTTAATGCATGCTCAGTGCCACCAGTTTAGTGTGGACTGTATGCACAATATCAAATGTCTGCACTATCAATGACTGTAAATACACACTGGCCTCCTGGGAGACTAAGGCTCTACTAATGCCACTTTCCATTTATCTCGTAAGTCGGAATGTTAGAGCTGGGAAATAAGTCACACACGGACTGGGCTTGTTCCAGTTAAACATTCATAAAACCCTTTGCTCTGTTATCAGTGTTAGCGTCTTCCCGATTAGCATTGTAAGTGATATAAGTTGATGACAGCACATAATGCATTTTTTTACTGATTTAAACCCCATGGAAACACATTCACATACAGCACTTGGAGAGTTCTGTGTATATGACTGATTTAATGACACACACATATTAGCCCTGATTACACACTGTTTACATGCGGGTTGTCATCTTGAACATTGAACTCTACAGAGGGTGAGACTACAGAGATATTAAGGAGATACTACTGTTAAATTAAGAAGGTAGTCCTGATATTAATAAGATATTGCTGAGATATTAAAGAATCACACTAGAGAAATTATGGAGACACCTCATAATTTAAAGAAACTACAGAAATATTAAGGTTACTGCAGAGATATTAAGATTTGCTTCTTGATTTCATTTACTATGGGTCTCTGTGTATTTCAGATATATTTTAAAAATCATGAAAATGTAATTAAAAATGTTGTCTTCTTTATCATCTTTGTATTTCTCTTATTAAAACAGGTTTCTCTTCTCTCCAGAAATTCATACTGGTGCTGTGTTTCTTTTCATTAGCACTAGCTGTTGGACTCAGCGTTCCTTTTTTTATCTTTTTGCAGAAAAAAGGTACAGTTTAAGAAAAAATCCTCAAAATTTTAATCTCTGTTTAAAACTTACAATGTCAGATATGTTCTAATTTAGGTTTTTTCCTATTCCTCTTCATTCTATAGTCATTTCCTAAAGTAACTGAAAATTCATTATTAAACAGTAAACTCTTAACTATCTTTATCTTTTCAGAAATATCCAGACGGGTTATGATAATGCACATTATACTGACCTGCTGTCCGAGTATTTGCATGTTCATTAGTTTCATATTATGGTCAAAAGGAGGTAAGTTGAAGAAAAACCTCTTTATTTGCTGCTTGATTTATTTCATTTGTGCAGGTGCCAGTGTAAAAGTAAAGAAAGAAAAATAAATCTACAGATATCTCTATTAAACTAATTACGACAATGTCTGTAATATTCATCTGTTGAAGTACATATTGTACAACCGGGTTCTGCACAGCAGTGAGGAGCAGAAGCTCTGGTTTTTAGCTATTTTTGCTCTGTTCTCTTTCTTCTCTGTTCTCATTTTCTCTGTTTTTACTCAGTGCTCTTATTTCTTATTTCAGCAACTAAAAAAAAAAGGAACTCAAAATTAATGAGCTACTGGAAACTTGATTCATGGCCTGGGACAATACTGTAGCTGTCCTTGATATATTTATCTGTGTAGTGGTATAAAATAACACCAGGAATGACAATACAGTAAATTCATAGAGAAATATGGCATAATTTATTGAATCGATTATCCACAATTATCCAGGGTTTCTCAATGAGGTGGTGATTTGTTCAACTCTCTCTTTGGCCCGGTGTCTGATGTTGATGAAAACTGCTCCTCATCTCAACACACTTCCAGGTAAGAGTTTATAACCACAATTAAATAAAACAATGATAAACACAGCTTTTAATGTCACTTTTAGTGTCACTGTGTCCAAGTCCAGACAGGAAGTGATAGCAGTACCTCAAACTTGGATGGATGAATGAATGAATGAATGAATGACTATAAAACTGTGATTTACAGAATGGCTGGAGAAAGCAGTGAAGACGCTGAGTGTTCCTCTTTATTTCTCCATCGTGGCCACCACTGCGTTCTCAGGTAAAACAACACACTATAGAGTCCAGAAGTGTTTGTTTTGTTTTGTTTATTTTTGGAGAGATAAACTTCAAGCCTTTGTCACTATGACATTTACTAAGGCAGCTAAAGTATTCCTGCAGGTTTTGTATATGACTAAAATAAACAGAAATTTGTAACATAATATAAAGAGACTCTAGACATTTCAAAATCATCATCATCATCTTTTCAGCTTGGTCCACTTCAGGGTCACGGTGGCAACAGGGCGAACAAAGTATCAACAGCTTCTCTGTCCCAAGCAACTTCCACCAGCTCCTCCTGGGGGGTCCCTAGGCATTCTCAGACCAACTAGCAGAAACAGTTACTTCAGTGGGTCTTAGGTCTACCTCAGGGCCTCCTACCCATTGGCCATGTGAGTATCCAGTGGCCATCCTTATCAGATACTTGAACCATCTCAACTGGCTTCTCTAAACGTGAAGCAGTAGAGACTCCACTCCGAGCTCCTCCCTAAGCACTGGGCACCAACAAGATTTCCACAATGGATGTCTTAAACAGGGTCAATTTAGACTCCGTGCCCTTTCCTCCAGAATGTATCCAAAGTTCTTTCTTAGCCCTTCTCCACCAAAAGACCTCTGGTTCTTGAACTGGTTCTGTTCGGGAACCAGTTTCTCAGTTTCTCCAAAAATCAAACATAGACCAACTTTTGACGATAAGAAGACTACACTGTACACTACACTGACTTTGTGAGTGTTACCATTTCTCCTTGCTCCTGTAACTGGACACGCCCACAGATGTCCTCATGATTCGTGCTGAAAAACCTACTATTCTTTGGTTCCAGCTATGAATGAACTTTTGGGGTTCAAGAATTTGTTTCTGTTGGTGGAAATACGCAGATCGGTTCAAAAATAGGTTTGCGGACCGTTGGTGGAAAAGCACTAACAGAGGTGAGAGTTGATATCCCTTCCCTACACACTCTCACTATACGTTCAGGCCTACCAGGTCTGTCCAGCAGCGTTCCCCACCATCTCATCCAGCTCACAAAACAAAAAACACACAGCCTCAGGTCAGAAGACACGACCACATCATTGATCAATGACTTTTTACCCAAGGTTCCAAGCACTGTTATTCGTTATTTATAGTTCGTTATTGACAAAAACCATGACTTGCACAGACCAATAACATCACAGCGCTCAGGGTTAGATCAGACTCTTCTCCAGGTATCCCAGTCAGTGCCAACAGGAGCATAGCAATCCCCCAACTATACAATGGAGTCTGTATGTGGGCCTCTGTCCAGGGTTTCAATCACATTCTCCCACAAGCCTGAATCGTCAGCACTGCTGTTAGATGGAGATACACACACACAACAGTCTGCAGCCGCATGGTGGTGACATTCTCCATTAAGGTGTCTTCTTGGAATTTACAAAACAATGGTGAATGTTCTCTTAGTCTTCTGATAGGGGAAAAAAATACTGTTAGATTAACATTACTTTTACATTTACATTACATAAGTCCTGCAAAAGAATCCCAGAAGAGGATGGTGTCTCCTGCAGAGTCTTGGCTCCTCCACGTGTTTTGAGGGAGGATCTGTTGTGTCTTGGTTCCTCTCAGTTGTTGTGTTCTCTGAGGTAGGTTCTTATTTTGCATCTTGGTGCTTCATAATGTTTCTTCCTTTCATTCTGAGGGAGGAGTCTTGTTCCTTCTCAGTGGTTCTTCCTCTACTCTGAGTGAAGTATTTGTTTCTCTCAGTGGACCGTCCTCTACTCTGAGTGAAGTATTTGTTTCTGTCAGTGGTCCTTCCTCTACTCTGAGTGAGGTATTTGTTTCTCTCAGTGGACTGTCCTCTACTCTGAGTGAAGTATTTGTTTCTGTCAGTGGTCCTTCCTCTACTCTGAGTGAGGTATTTGTTTCTCTCAGTGGTTCTTCCTCTACTCTGAGTGAAGTATTTGTTTCTCTCAGTGGACCGTCCTCCACTCTGAGTGAAGTATTTGTTTCTCTCGGTGGTTCTTCCTCTACTCTGTGTGAGGTATTTGTTTCTCTCAGTGTTTCTTCATCTACTCTGAGTGAAGTATTTGTTTCTCTCAGTGGTTCTTCCTTTTATTTTGAAATACATTCTCTTTTTGCGTATTGTTTTCTTTTTAGTGTTTTTCTTGATCTGAAAGGGAGACTTTAACTCTCAATATTTATTATTGCTCTGTTCTTTCAGAACTGATTTACAGATGTGTTTTGTCTTTTCTGTTTTATACAGTGGAGTTTGTTCAATATAAAGCATTGTCTACTCACCAGTTTGAAAGAGTCTTGATGTGTGTAGGAGTGGTGATATGTTGTGTCGGCTCTGTCCTCTCAGGTAAGTGAAATGCTTAAATATATGTTAATGGTACCATCGCTGTTTTGTGTTTATATTCTTACTAAAAATACATGATATTAAATGTTTTAAATGTAATTTCTCAGCAACCCGGAGAACCAAATAAAAAACAGTTGACAGTTGATAGTTAATTAATCTTATAAACATGAGTCTGATTATGAACACTGCAGTAACAGATTTTGAGATCAACCTGTGTTTGTTTTTAGCTAAATTCACCATGTGGGGAAATTCATTTTTGTTCCTGGAGTTTTACAACTCTGGTCTGCTTGCTGTTTTTCTCGTTGATCAAACAGGATCAGCAGGTACATTACACCGACTAAAACCAGACACAAACGAATTCAGTCTTAACTGTTCATTGGGGGAATTTAAAGTGTTCAGACTTCTTCACCTTTCCCTCCTTTTTATCAAAGCAGTCTGAGGTGGATTTGTATGAGTTCAGTTAAAGTGTGAGGGGTCAGACAGCGCCACAGGTGGCCACAGGAGGTATGGGCTATGAAAACGATAGCACAAGGAAACAGGACAAAAGAAAATAGAAAACAACAGAAGACAGAGTAAAAAGAATAAGCAAGATGAGGACGCAAAAAATTAATTCTTAATTAACTGCTTCTTACTGTTTCTTTGATTCTGTAAAAGCCAAAACAAGCCACTATTTCCACTTGTTGTCTCTCTCTCTCTCTCTCACTCTCTCTCTATCTCTCTCTCTCTCACACACACACACACACTCTCTCTCTCTCTCTCTCTCTCTCTTTCTCTCTCTCTCCCCAGATGGAACAAATTCTATTTCAATGGTGTCATCAGTAATCGTGTGTGTGTGTGTGTGTGTGTGCGCAAAGACAGTACAGCAGCAGATTCACAGCACATCACTTAGTGAAGCCTATTCATAAACCCTTGTACTGAACATTAGATTATTAATTCTCACCCTCTGTGGCCTGTTAATTTTAAAGTAAACAGAGAGTCTCCAGCCTGAAGTTTTAATTCAGAAACCACCACCGAAGACACGACTGAATTAAATAATGAGCTCTAATCAGTAAACAGCACCCGGACATAAGTATCTCTGCTTTCGAAACATGACTGGTGTTACAGTCCACTGAAACTTAACAGAACCGTCACCCACTTCCTCTTTATCTGAGTTTATCTGAGAACATCTGTAAATACAGTGTGAGGCCTCTGTACTAATCCTTTCTCATAACATTGCAGATATTGCTAATGTGATGTCGGGTATTTTCATGGCACTGTTCCTACTCCTCACTGTACAAACACACTACTTCCAGAACAAACCGTTTAAATGTAAGTATGACAAATGTTAAGTGATTTTCTCATCGTCTGTTAAAGTAATAACGAGGCTGAACTTAATAAAATAAACCACTTTCACATTCCAATGTTATATAATTACAGTCTGTTTCCAGAAATGTTAGACATTTTAAAAAATCAGTCAAAATGTGGAATCTGTGCTGTATTAATTCTCCTGAAGATTTATTCAACAACAAAAACACAAGGAATGATTTCCCGTGTTGTCTCTGCCCAGAGGAAAGATAAATAAATGTACTCTTAGACAATGAGATCAGACGGAAAGACAAAGGAGACATTAATGTAAATCCCCTGTTTGGACAAGGACAAGCCCGGACGCCACAGCTGAATGAATGAATGGCTTTGGGAGTTATTTTTAAAACTGCTTTCACTGAACACTCCACTGCTGCATCAGAGGAAGGCGACCTGAAAATACGTAACGCAAGGATAAAAAACTACGCAGAGTTCCCTGGACCTGAGCTCAAAGCAGATGGTCTGGAAGTGTGTTTGGTTGGAGGAGGTGACGTTTCATCTCGGTTTTGATGAATCAGGCCATCTAAAATGTTCTCAACAACAGGAGCAAAAGTCAACATCTGTCCTGGTTAAGTGCTCACAGCCCGTGACCTGTTTATATGTGAAGGTATTGATGTGTTGGGATTTTGGAGAGACATATGCACTCTGCACCTGCTACAACAGTGAGGCTTTGTAAACACAGTGTGTGTGTGTGTGTGTGACCTGCCTGCAGTGAAGATCTGTCTCCTGTGGAAAAAGACGATCAGACGACAGCATCCATGTGCAGTGTGGGGAGCAGATCGGTGCGAAGGGTAAAGAAAAGAAAAAAGAAAGATCTGACAGATACCTGGCTTTTAAAATAAGAGTCACACTTCCTCCACATTTCTTCTTTGTGCTAATTTCACTGCAGCGGTGGAGAGTCAGTTCATCCCAAAACACACCATACTCCGTAATGAAAGTGCACACACCACAGCAACAAAATAAAAATCCACATCGCAAACTAATAACACATTCACTGATAAAATAACAAAAAACAAACAAACAAAAAAAAAAACACCCAAATAGTGTGTTTTCTGGAGCGTGGCATCATTTATTTACAAAATAAGATCTAGATGTTCAGTGAAAACATTGGAAATATTTTCTTTGTGCTTTTGTTGTTAAAGCCTCTGAGGAAATAAAACAGCACAGATTCCTATTTAACTGCAATTTTTAAAATAACCAAAGTTTACAAATTTAAAGTCTCTAACACTCTATGTTTTTTTTTTTAGATCTCCACATTGCTGTCTCATATTTTTTTCTAGTTGCATCCTGTGTGACAAATATTGGTACCTTGTTTTTTTCCTGGATTTCAGGTGTAGAGTTTACACATGGTAAGTAGATAAAGAGATGAAATATAACAAAACAGTATTGTTCCTGAAAGAAAGTGTTGTGTTGTAGTAGCAGGCAAACTGCCCAAGAATAAACAAAGATAAACTGGGGCTTACAGGGCGCCTCTAAAATTTGGGCACCCTTGGTCAAATTACAAAGTAAAGTTATAAATGTAGTCAATGCAGTGGGTTGGAGACGTTACAGAGTCAGTCTTTTTTTTTTTTTTTTTTTGTAGTTGGAAATGTATCCACTCTTTTTACAGAAAGACTCTAATCTGAGATATTCTCAGGTTGTCTTTTATACACAAGCTGCTTAAGATTTATGAAGTAAAGTCAGGGGACTGTGAGGGTTCCAAAGTCTTCAGGTAGTGTCTCTTCAGGAAGTTCATGAATGTTTCCTTCTTGTCTTAGAAGTTATCAATCAATCAATCAACGTTATTTATATAGTGCTTTTCACAACACAAAGCAGCTTTAGAGAGATCTGTGTCCAAGTCTCCTAAGAGTAAGGGCAACAGTGGCAAGGAAAAACTCCCTCAGCGCACGAGGATCAAACCTGGGAAAGAACAAGACTCATATGGAGAACCCATCCTCCTCGGGTCGACACCGGAGACACAACAGAGAACAGAACAGAAGTAAAAGTGAACTGATTGAGATAGTGAGTTATAGTGTAATGAATGTAGAATATCAGTGATATGAGTCTGAGGAAGGAGGAGGTGGTCAGTGATTCTGTGGGAGGGTAAAAGCAGGTGCAAAGTTATCTATTTTTTTTTCTTGAAAATGATTTGCCAACTTTGAATTGGATAACAGGAGGAGACAAAAATCTGACACTCACTGTCAATTTTATCAGCTTTTATCACTGTCCATATAAGTGCACTCTGCAGTTCAACAGTAGAGTGGCCTATGTGTGGGCACAGTGTTTAAAAACTCCAGCAGCACTGCTGTGTCTGATCCAGTATTGAAGTACTGAGTATCGAAGAACAGGGTGAAAGGGCAAATAATGTATTTAGAGCAACAGATGTATGTGTATAGTCAGTGAAGTGGAGAGAATGGACAGTAAATGCTGTAACACTTGAATGGCTGATTGGTCCATTGATATTTTAATGTGTGGTAGTGGTGCTAAAAAGTTGTTTGTAAACAAAAACAAAAATGAACAAACAAACAAAAAAACAAAACAACAAACATTTATTATTCACAACACTTTCCTTGCAGTGGTAAATATCATAAAATAAATGACAGTCCTGCTGCTTCAAAGCTGGAGAGTGATGATGAAAAATAAATATGTTTATCCAATATTATCTCTGATAAATATAACAATATGTTAAATAAAGTTTTTCATTCATTTTTAATTCTTACATCTGTGTAGTCTCTAGTGTTCCTGTGTTGAGCAGCGTAGTGGATAACACACTGCCTCACACACACATTAGATTTGAATATTTCTGTTTAGAAGTTTAACTGATGCTGCTGGTTCTGTTTTTTTAGTGGAAGTAGAGTTAGTAGAGATCTGTTAGTGAAAATAAAGCTGTCTGTGAATGGGTGAGAGAATATGATGTGCTCTTTAAACACAGTGAAAGCTGGTGCCGCTCATTTAGTTCTGTGACATTCGACAGAATATCCATTGAACTCCAAAACCTGGATTTTCTAATTTGATCATTTTCCCTTTTCCTGTAGCTTCCTTTGCTTTATTTAATTTAATTCACCTTAAAAAGTTTGTTAAATCTGTTTTAAAATAAACACCTTTTTTCTTACAGTGTGGAGGCATCTGTTTATAGCAGCCCTTTACGGTGTGGCCTGGTTAGCAGTGGTTTCTGCTTTGTGGTACTTTCACAGAAATAAAAATCACAGTTTCTTTAAATGGAGAAGAGTAGGGTGTAAGTTTGTTTACATCACAATGAAGTTAATTTACATTATCATCTGAGAGTGTTTATTCCACTTTAATTTCCCTTGTTCCTCTTTTCAGATGTGTGCTGTGTGGTTCTCATATCAGTAGCAGTTGTTGTAAATGGTCTATTTCATCTTTATTTTATAAGAACATACAAGATGTATAAAGGTAAGATTTTAAGATCTTTGCTTAGATTCTGCTTATTTATTTATTTATTTATTTATTTATTTATTCAGGGTTTCCAGTATAACAACAAATAAAAATACATGTAAAGTACACAATTAAAATAACAAGTATTAAATTAATAGGCATGACAATTAAAACAAAACAAACACGGACTGAAAAGACAGATTCTCGATCCCTTATCACAACTATTCCACAGTTTAAACCCTTTGACTGATGTATGTCTATTAGTTATATTTCCCTTTGCTCTAGTTTTTAGGTTTTTTTTAAAATATACCTGTTCCCCTAGGTTAATATTTACTGTCTTTACTTTCAAACATCTTCTGAACACTGTTGGGAAGTAAATTGTGATGTGCTTTGTATGTTATTTGTGCAGTATTACAGTTAACCAGATCACCGTATTTAAGCCTGTAAATTAATAAATTGTTAGTTGGTTCATAAAAATACAAACAAACAATCTATTTACATTTACAATGAAATTGGTTTAGTGTAAGTTTTGTATGTGTTTCCCATACTTCCACACATTAGGTCATATGTTACTCTAACCTCTACTTCTAACACATAAATATTTAATAATAAGTTTCCAATCAAAACTGGGAATTAACTACGGTGTGAGACTTAACTCTTCTGTTTTAATCTCAGGAGCAGCGCAGTGTCTAATATTTTAATTTCTTTTAGATAGCTCTGTTTACCTGGTGATGATGATACTCTTCAACCTCCTGCCTCCAGCCGCTCTGTTTGATCATCCAACACATTCCCCCAGTGAGTTTGTAATGGAGTTTTAATAAAGATTCAGATCTGAGATTAGATCAGATTTATCTTAAAGTCAGGATAACGTTGTGACTCAGCCTTCGGTTTATTCTAAAGTCAAGAGAGTAGTATGGATCCTTCTATGATACTCAACAGTGAGGTCTGGCTTCACAGACCCACCCCTTACAAGCCAGCTTTACAGCCCCATCACTCTCTTATTTGCAGAGCCCTGGTGACTAAGGCTGTACCAAGCCCCATTGGCACCGTTAATGTGTGCTCAGTGCCACCAGTTTCATGTGAATTTAACACTTTATCTTCTACATGCATTATCAATGACTGAAAATCCAGACTGGTCTGAGCTCCTGACTACCTCCACTGTCAATCGTGGAAGCCACTTTCTTCCTGTTTTTGTGACTGGCACTGCTGCTTAACTCTAAACTATGTATTAATTCTTTTGCAGAGCTTCCTCACATTATTCTTCATGTGTTTGGAGCTTCAGGGTTAAGTATAGTTTCCTCAATCACTCTCACCTCTGAACTCCTCTTAGAAGCAGGTAAATATGTGTCAGATAATCACATCATCTAAACTAATAAATAAACAAGAACAACTCAGTGTGAACAAAGTCTGCAGGTCTAGCCTTCAATAAGTAGAGTAACTTTGTCTGTGCAAACAATGTTGAAGCTTTATTTTATTTGTATGGGTCCTGGAGGTTGTGGGTTTGAGTCTGGTTCTGGGTGACTGTCTGTGAGGAGTTTGGTGTATTCTCCCTGTGTCTGTGTGGGTTTCCTCCGGGTGACTGTCTGTATGGAGTGTGGTGTGTTCTCCCTGTGTCTGCATGGGTTTCCTCCGGGTGACTGTCTGTGAGGAGTGTGGTGTGTTCTCACGCTCCAAAAACACGTTGGTAGGTGGATTGGTGACTCAAAAGTGTCCGTAGGCGTGAGTTTGTGAGTGAATGTGAGAGTTTGTGTTGCCCTGTGAAGGACTAGTGCCCCCACCATGGTGTAACTCCCTTGTGCCCAGTGATTCCGGGTAGGCTTCGGACCCTAAAGTTAAACTTTAATTTATACATTATCAAAAAAATTATTGCCAAAATGAATTGTAGCTGTACACGTGTAGTCCAGAACTTAATCCCTGTCTGGTAAACCACCCCAGAATGTTTTTTAATAAAATTTGTAAATAATACATTATTTAATTGTATTATAATTGTTAATAAATGTATTATTAATTTGTAGAAACCGGACTTCGGACTTTACCTGAATTTCACCTCATCCTTTTTCCTTTCGAATCACTCTTCATTTCAGCTTGGATCTGTTTGCAAATCTACTGCTCCTGTAAGTGTTATTATAATAATATTAATAATAATATTGACAACAACAACAACAACAACAACAATAATAATAGTTGTATTATTATTATTATTATTATTATTATTATTATTATTATTGGGGTAAATACGTGTATCTATAATAAAATAAAAGAGAACAGAACAGAGAGGATTCTTACTGTTGTAGTAAGAAACTACAAGGGACAGCCATGGCCTAATGGATAGAGACACTGAACCCCCAAACACTTCCCGGACACCGGGGATGGCTCTGGGTATGTGTTCACAGCCCCTACTGCACTAGTGTTCACTGTGGTCACTGCCACAGATGGGTTAAATGTGGAAGTAGATACAGACCAGTATCGTACTGTGATTAATTTAATGTGAAGATGATTCTGATTATAAATGTATTGTATTTCTCTCTGTTTTCTTTATTTTCAATAAAGGGATGAAGATGAGAGACAGGTCTGTTCAACTCAACTAAACTCAATCTAACTGCAGTGTGAATAAACTCAATCAACATAAACTCAGACTAACTTCAACTCAGATCAGCTAAACTGACTCTAACTACACTCAGTCTGAATAAACTCCATCAACATAAACTCAGACTAACTTAAACTCAATTCAACTAAATCCACCTGAGCTCAGTCTAAATTTAGTAAATCAATTTGGTTCCTAGAATTGTCCATAAAACACATGTTGGTAGGTGAAGTGACTGTGTGAAACTGTCCACAGGTGTGAGTGTGTGAGTGACTGGGTGAGTGTGTGAAACTGTCCACAGGTGTGAGTTTGAGAGTGACTGGGTGAGTGTGTGAAACTGTCCACAGGTGTGAGTTTGAGAGTGACTGGGTGAGTGTGTGAAACTGTCCACAGCTGTGAGTGTGTGAGTGACTAGGTGAGTGTGTGAAACTGTCCACAGGTGTGAGTGTGTATGGTGTGTTAGTGACAAGGTGAGTGTGTGAAACTGTCCAGAGTGTGTTGCTGCTTTGTGTCAGTGATAACAAATAACCAATCGTGACCCTGAAATAGACAAAGCACTTACAGCAAATTAATTAATGACTGAGTGCCTGTGCAGTGTGTGCAGGGAACTCTGGACCAGTAGCATCTCCAATCTCATATGTCCTTATTCATACTGTACACAGAGTCTCTTATAGGGTGCTAGAAGAATGAAATCTGCATAAAATCCAGAGTGAAAGTTGCGGGAGCTCTTGTTAACAAATACAGCTCCTCTGGGAAATCTCCGGAACACTTCTGGGTTATACTGCATGTGTGAAATGGGGCTATAGTGATACTGTATGGGTTTAACTGAGTGTATAAGTGATTAAACTAAATAGTTTTACACTTTAAGAGCTTAAATTAAGTTTAAAAAGGATCATTTTCAAAAAAGTCTCTGACTACATTTCTTGTTGATAATTTCAGAATAAAGAATAATTTTGAAGATGGAAGGGAGGTGGGTTTTCAGGTAAAACACCCGCAGTCTCTGTTTCTGGAATTATAGAAAAATAATATTTACATATTAATGCAACTGTAGTTTACAGTGGTTTGTAGTTAAGACTGAATGACAATTTGTTCTGAAGCCTGGGCTGCAATTTAGTCTTGGCTTTATTATATTTTGAAATGTAGTTTAATAATTTCATCTTGACTTTAGATATGATTGAGATGTGGTTTAGTCTGGACTGTAGTTAATGTGAGCTGTAGTTTAGTCTGGACTGTAGTTAATGTGAGCTGTAGTTTAGTCTGGACTGTAGTTAATGTGAGCTGTAGTTTAGTCTGGACTGTAGTTAATGTGAGCTGTTGTCTGGACTGTAGTTAATGTGAGCTGTAGTTTAGTCTGGACTGTAGTTAATTTGAGCTGTAGTTTAGTCTGGACTGTAGTTAATGTGCATTGTAGTTTAGTCTGGAATGTTGTTAATGTGAGCTGTAGTTTAGTCTGGACTGTAGTTAATGTGAGCTGTAGTTTAGTCTGGACTGTAGTTAATGTGTGTTGTAGTTTAGTCTGGAATGTAGTTAATGCGAGCTGTAGTTAAGTCTGGACCGTAGTTAATGTCAGCTTCAGTTAAGTCTGGACTGTAGTTAATGTGAGCTGTAGTTTAGTTGGGACTGTAGTTAATCTGGATTGTAGTTAATATGAGCTGTAGTTTAGACTGGATTGTAGTTAATGTGAACTGTAGTTAATCTGGACTGTAGTTAATTTGAGCTGTAGTTTAGTCTGGACTGTAGTTAATGTGCATTGTAGTTTAGTCTGGAATGTTGTTAATGTGAGCTGTAGTTTAGTCTGGACTGTAGTTAATGTGAGCTGTAGTTTAGTCTGGACTGTAGTTAATGTGTGTTGTAGTTTAGTCTGGAATGTAGTTAATGCGAGCTGTAGTTAAGTCTGGACCGTAGTTAATGTCAGCTTCAGTTAAGTCTGGACTGTAGTTAATGTGAGCTGTAGTTTAGTTGGGACTGTAGTTAATCTGGATTGTAGTTAATGTGAGCTGTAGTTTAGACTGGATTGTAGTTAATGTGAGCTGTGGTTTAGTCTGGACTGGACTTTGGTGTGTAGTTTAATCTGTGTTGTATTTACAGGTTGATGGAGACGGTGGAGAAATGGAAGTCCTGCCGGCCGACTCCAGAGAAGTCCAGAGACAGAGTCCTGAAAAAAGTCCTGAGGTAAATCACTCTGTTACTGTGATGATGATAGTGTTATTGTGTTGATGAAGAGGATGGTGAAGGTGATGATGGTGTGTTATTTATTTTGCAGGACTCCTCATTATCATAGAGCAGGATCTACAGTTGGACATCAGCCCAGGTTCTATCCACCTGCTTTACAATTACAGTTAAATCACGGGTCAAAGAGGAGCTCTCTGACAGTCTGAAGAGTAGAGAGGATCTCTTTAACCACAAAGTGGGACTGTGAATGCAGTGTGGACATTGACACTAGTGATAAGACAGTCATGGGCCAGGACTGAGAGAGTAGTGGTGTGTTTCAGCCAGTGATGGACCAGGCTGGAGAGAACTCACTGAGTCACAGTGGTCTTGAGCAATACGGGGCTGGAGGCAGTGAACACTGCGCTGTTGGAGAGACTTGGGTGGCTGCAGTTGGCAAAGAGGCCTAGCTGAACCTTCACACTGGATGGGACAGTCTTCACACCTAGGATTGATTGCTGTGGGTGTTTTTGGGCTTATAGGGGTTTGTCTGGCTCTTAAGCAGGCGTCAGTGTAGTGATGGACAGAGGATGGGTGCTCAGGGGGGGGTCGCAGCAGGCACCATGTCTCCCCTTTTTATTTTGAGACATCTCTAGCCATTAAAAACAAGCCTGCACCAAATAGAAGGTCCTCAGAAAAATATAGGGGAGGGGGAGGGAAGCCTAATGAGGATCCCGATAGAGGAGAATAGAAATAATATTAAAATGATTTGAATGTATTATTTAATTGCTAAATATCCTTCAGGATAAAAAGGACTCGTGATGACATAACAGTAATAGTTTTGTGTATAATGTTGTTTTTATGAACTACATGATTAATGTTTTACTCTGTAGTGTCTATGAGTTTAAGAACAGGAAACAGTCATTATTCTTCATCAGTAAATATTAAACCTTGTATTAATAAACAGAATAAAAGAGCAACAATGACACAATCCAAAAAGTTCCTCTATGACTCAGTATTCTCAGAATTGTTGATGAGCATGGACAATGTATTCTTTTTTTCTTGTTTCTAAGATTGGAAATAAAATCCAGGGGAATTTAATAAAATCTTAAAAGAGGAAGGGTGACAAAATGATATTTTCTGAACATTGCATTGTTTTAATCTGGACGAAAACCCAGACATAAACCTGATGGATAAAGCCACGTTATTCATTTTAAGTTAAAACCCTGTGTCTTTTTTTTTTGAGCAAAGTGATGTATACACCACTTGAGAACAGCAAAACTGCAAAATGTGGCCCCTTTCCCTGCTAGTGATGCGTAAACTTCACCACAGTTTACATTGACATGAGTCATTTGTGGCAATATAAATTAGTAACATTTCAGGATATTTAAATATAGCTTCAAAAAGTGCACAGTGAGTGGTTCATAACCTTTCTCAAATGGTTATTTCATCAACAATGTTACTAAAATATGTATGTGACTGAATGACATTACGGGGCGGCACGGTGGCGCAGCAGGTAGTGTCGCAGTCACACAGCTCCAGGGACCTGGAGGTTGTGGGTTCGGTTCCCGCTCCGGGTGACTGTCTGTGAGGAGTTTGGTGTGTTCTCCCCGTGTCCGCGTGGGTTTCCTCTGGGTGCTCCGGTTTCCTCCCACAGTCCAAAAACACACGTTGGTAGGTGGATTGGCGACGCAAAAGTGTCCGTAGGTGTGAGTGTGTGAGTGAATGTGTGTGTGTGACTGTGTTGCCCTGTGAGGGACTGGCACCCCCTCCAGGGTGTATTCCCGCCTTGCGCCCAATGATTCCAGGTAGGGTCTGGACCCACCGCGACCCTGAACTGGATAAGGGTTACAGATAATGAATGAATGAATGACATTACTGTAGAAAACAGTGCCAAACTAAACATGCTAGCATCCTCTTCAGGAGAGTGTAGAGGATTGTAGTAAAACCAGATTAACCACAACTATGAAAATCTGGGGTAACACTCTACACACATAAACACACGTCCTTCAGATATAAATATATAAACACCTGAAATAACACAGACACACTTCCAGAAGAGCACTTATTCCTCAAATGTGTCTCTGTTATGTCTCCGGAGACTTGAAGGTGAATAGTGTAAACGTACTGCAGTGATGAACAGAATCAACAAATGAATGAAAGAACATGTGACATACACATGTAATTAAAACGCTCCTAATAAATTAATGAAGTTTCACTTTGTATTTAACCTGCTGGACTTTAATGCACATTTCCTCATTCCAAACACTCAGAGAACACATCAGCAGCTACAACTTCTGTGTTTATGATTTATAAAGTTCTCGGGTCCTGACTTTAAACGCTGCAGGTGAAATGGAGGTGGTGTTGTTCTTGGTGCTGCTTCTGGCTCCTGGATTTAAAGGTAACAGCTTCATCACAACGAAAAGCTTCATTTATTTTTAACAATGAGGAAACAAATACACAGTGGTTTATACCCTGTTATCATCACTGCTTCTTTGTTATTGTTATAATTTGCCTATAACTTATATGTTTACAGGGAAAAAATATATATTGGATCATTAACAATGCAGATAAAGTATAAGGAATCATGAAATATATTGATAAATACAGCATAATGGGTCATTAGTAATACAGTAATAGAGAATAAAATATACTGGATGATTAAAGATACAGACAAACTATATTTGCATCATCACATACAAATGAATGTACATTACTAATATTCAGAGTAAAAATTAAATTCCTGAAATGCAGTTCTTGGGAAAAAGACTGCATTTATTGTTCTTCATTACTAGTGTTTCTCAGTGTTATAGACATCTGTTGCACTGTCAGTCACATACAGGACATACAGATTCACACCTATACAGCCACAAATACAGATATAAGATTAAATCAGCTCTATTTATAATCAAATCAAATCAAATTTATTTGTATAGCGCTTTTTACAACTGATGTTGTCACAAAGCAGCTTCACAGAATTCCAGTTTTGACCTTAAATGTAAAAATATAAAGAACGTAAAAATTCCCCAAATGAATGAGGCCAAGGGTGACAGTAAAAGACTTCCACAGGGCTGTGGAAGAAACCTTGGGAGGACCCAGGGCTCACAAAAGGGGACCTTAACCTTCTCAAGTCAATCAAAACTTCAGTGTAGGAGTAGCTCCAGGGAACTTGGTGGTGTCTGGAGCATGGGCAGCTGGTCTGAACCATGAAGGAGGAGCTCAACAGTCATCCATCAGTGTCCAGACGGACAGGTGGGCGGTCGTTTACTCAGGAAAAGGTAGAGGGATGGAGTTAGTTGTGATCTGTTTGGGTAAATGTAGAGCAGAGAATGTGAACATTTCCAGAGTGTGTCTAATGACTCCAGCTGATCTGAATGTGACAGCTTTAACTAAAGGGAGAGGAACCAGAAGGACACACAGATGCTGGAGCCTCCGTGAAACACTGGCATCCCTCCGCTCCACCGTCAACAAACCTGAGTGATTGCGTGAAGCGGCAGGGAGCGAGCACATGTAGAGCTTTATATGTTAGTAACAGAATTTTGTGATCGATACATAATTTAACAGGCAGCCAATGAAGTGGTGATAGAACTGGACTGATATGTTCAAATTTTCTAGTTTTAGTGAGGAACCTGGCTGCAGCATTTTGAACTATAGTTGAAGTTCTGCTGGTGCATCCTGGCAGTAGTGAATCATAATAGGGCTGTCCCCATGATTCCAATCATGTTTTCTAACCTTTCTAGGAGAATACTGTGGTCTATCATATTGAAAGCTGCGCTGAGGTCAAGAAGCACCAACAGGAATATGTGGAATGATCAGAGGCAAGAAGAAGATCATTTGTGATGTGGCCTGAATCCAGATTGGAATCTTTTCCAAAATATGTGATTCTTATGTAGATATGAACTGAGTTGTTGGGCCACAGCTTTTTCTAAGATCTTGGATAGAAATGGCAGATTAGAAGTCAGCCTGTAATAAGACAGTGTACTAGAATCAAGATTTGGTTTCTTGATCAGAGTTTGAATAACTGCTAGTTTAAAAGCTTTGGGTACATGGCCCAGGCTAAGGGATGAGTTTACTATAGTTAAAAGAGGATTGATAATAGCTGTTAGTACTTCTTTGAGAAATTTAGTGGGAATTGCATCAAGTGTGTAAGTTGTACAGTTTGCTGAGGTGATAATTTTCTCTAGTTGTAACTGTGGGAGTGGATAAAAGGTTTCAAGTCTTTCTTTTACAATCTGTAGATCAGCGAGGCCAGATATTAGTGATTTAGTTAAGGCATTTCTATACTTTATAAGGCTGTTCTTCCAGGCAGAGTGAAACACTTCCAGCTTGAATGATCACTCAACTTTCCATGCTGTTTATTTTAAGGTAGGGGACGTACATATATTACGGCTAAGACATAGCTCATTTGAAATTAGGCCTCGTTTGTACTTCATCTGTATCCCACAACTGATAAAATAAAGTTTGCATCTATTAGTGGCAGATTTGTTGTTTTCATCCGGTTGAACTTTTACCAGGTATGAGCTATAAGGACATGACACTACAGGCACTGGTTCTCAAAACAAACAATAAAAAAAAAACAATAATAATATTAAAAAGGTCTTAAACAGAAACTGAAAATTAACTAATATTTATGATGTCAAATGAGTTTCTCCAATGTATCTTGGACCCAGATGTATGTTTATGGTGTACACAATGTTCACCTGTGATCTGTGAGTTAATTCTGTTTTTCTCACATCCATCTTTTCTTTCTAAATATTCTCAATGTATATAATGTAGGAGCATATTTCCTGTTACTGTGTAAAGTTTGAGTTTCCTCTTCCCTCTGTTTCTCTCAGAACATTTGGTGGAGGGTGAACTCCACATGGTCTCGTCCTCTGTGGGCGAGGACCTGATACTCAACTGCTCCATAAACTCCACAGTTTTCCAACTGGAGGAAGTGATCTGGAGAAAGCTCCCCGACACCATGGTCCTGCTTTTCCAGGAGAACCAGACAT
This sequence comes from Hoplias malabaricus, assembly GCF_029633855.1. Classification (NCBI taxonomy): domain Eukaryota; kingdom Metazoa; phylum Chordata; class Actinopteri; order Characiformes; family Erythrinidae; genus Hoplias; species Hoplias malabaricus. Next base: position 46,155,176 of record NC_089805.1, read on the forward strand.
TCTCAGAGAGTTCCCATGAGACGTACCGAGACCGAGTCGAGTTCTTCTCATCTGAAATCCCCCGGGGAAACTTCTCCCTGAAGCTGAAGGACGTTCATCTGGAGGATAAAGGAGAATTCATCTGTGAGGTTCACACTGATGAGTTTACAGCCCAGACCTCGGTCATCATCCAGAAAATAGGTAACAGGACAATAACAATAACTATCTTATTAATTTACTTACAATTCAGTAACACAACAACAGTAAAATGATTCATTATGAATACACTCTGTATGCCCTTATATTATTTAAAACAAGCTAAGATAAAATTACAGTTAATCCCTCAAATAAAATAATCCCTGTTTTTTAACCATTACTGTTTTTTTCACCATTTAAACAGGTTTCTCTTCTCTCCAGAAATTCATACTGGTGCTGTGTTTCTTTTCATTAGCACTAGCTCTTGGAGTCCCTGTGTTTATGTTTTTGCAGAAAAAAGGTAGAGTTTACTAAAACAAGATTCTAAAGGTCTTTGAATGTTAGTAATTGAAAGAAAATAACCAGCTCTTTCTGTAGTCAGTCCAAAGTCAATGAAAATTCATGATTGAATATTAAAACCTTAAATGTGTTTTTCTTTCCAGAAATATTGAGACAGGTTATTATCATACTGGACTGTCTTCCATGTATTTGCTTGTTCATTAGTTTTATATTGTGGTCAACAGAAGGTAAGATAAATCTCTTTATTTTAAGCTTGATTAGCTTAACTGGTGCTACAATGAAAATAATGTACTATATTAAAAAATAACTATATTAATTATATCCGTCTATTGAAGTAACTACAGCATTAATTAACTATTAAAATAAATCCAACACTTTCCTCAATATCTATTAAAGTAGTTTAGAAATGCCTATCTATTATCTATTAACCTGTAAAAAAAAACAATATGTATCTTTTGATGTAAAATACCTCAAGAAGTATTTAAACAATTATAAGTGTGCAAATATTTTGTGTGTGTGGGTATCTATGTGTGTTTATATTATAATATAATATCTCTGGTATCTATTGTATAAATAGTTTGCAATTTTAATAGTAAATGAAAAAATTACACTTACAATACAGAGAGAAATATATGCAGTTGTAAGTTATTAATTAGCTGCTATAAACTTTTCTTGTGTCCCATGCTGAGACTGAATGAGATTGAATGAATTATCCACAATTATCCAGGGTTTCTCAGTGAGGTGGTGATTTGTTCAGCTCTCTCTTTGGCCCGGTGTCTGACGTTGATGAAAACTGCTCCTCATCTCAACACACTTCCAGGTACTAGTTCAAAATAAAATTTATATAGTCCAGTGATAAAGAGTCCCATTGTCCAAGTACAGAGCGGAAGAGATAACACTACTGCAAATTATTTTACACACACAAAATAAAGATGAAGATAAAGCAGATGAATGAATACAGATCTGTGATTTACAGAATGGCTGGAGAAAGCAGTGAAGACCCTGAGTGTTCCTCTTTATTTCTCCATTATAGCCACAGCTGTGTTCTCAGGTAAACACAACACACTCTAAATTTCAGAGTGTTATTATCTGTGTGTACATTCAGACTGGTTTACTGAGACTGCTAAATGTTTTAAGTCTGACTTCAAATGTAATTAATACTTTATGAAGAGTAATTCACAAAATAGTGGACTTAGATTTTCTGTTGCTCTTGTGATCCATGTAAATATGATCTCTTCATGAAAGAAACCTGCAAAGCTCCCAGAGGAGGACAGGCTTTCCTTTTGAGTCAATATGGGTGATGTTCTCTTTTTTTAATCTGGGTACCAAATATTCCTTCTTATTGTTCTAAAAGAGGTTATTGTTTTGAATTTTGGTTCCTTTTAATGGTTTTCCTTTACTTCATCTTTTATTTTTTTTCTGTGGTTCTCCATTCAGTTCTTCATCTTTTGCATTTGGTTCTTAGTAATGGTTCTTCTCATTCTGAGGAAGGTGTCCATACAAATATCCAGCACTTATTAAATTGTCCCTAGCAATAATTTGGGATAAAAAAGGACAATACAATGGGACATCAGTGTCTAGCCAGTGTATTGGGGATCTGCTGTATTCACCAATGTTAGAGACGCTTGTGGCTGTGAGAAGGCAAAGTGCTGTAAACATGGGGCTTTACTTAACACCACATTTAAGATAGAAAATGGGCAGAGCCTCCATTCCATATTTTAATTTATGCAGTAATGGTTCTGTTGGCACATTTCTACATATGTTATGGGATTAAAATGACATTATTAAGTTTTGGGATTATGTTTTATCTATAATGACTTGCATGGATTTCATGTTGATAAAAATCCATGTCAGCATAAAAAAAAAAGTTATTTCAGGGCAATTCATTTTTACCACAGAAATGTTTACTATAAGTAATTATATATAACTAGCCAACGTCTGGAACTTAAGGCATAATCTGCAATACGATCAGTGCCAAATCCTGTACATTACAGTTGCCTTAGGATTATAAGATAATTTTATGAAGTTAACAACTGAATGTCAAATCAAATTCCATGTTCAAATACATTTCAATATATTTCTAATAAACAAAATATTTCTAATAATAATAATAATAATAATAATAATACATTTTATTTATAGCCCCCTCCAGGGTGTATTCCCGCCTTGCGCCCAATGATTCCAGGTAGGCTCTGGACCCACCGCGACCCTGAATTGGATAAGGGTTACAGATAATGAATGAATTAATTAATTTTATTTATGTAGCACTCTTCAAGATACTCAAAGTCGCTTTACATACATAAAAAAATCTGGAAAATCCAAAGAGCATAATATCATTAAAGACTATAAAATACAGTTCAAAGAAGAGAAATAAAATAAAAAATTATTTTAGATCAAACAATAAACCAGCCAAAACTGAAAAGAAATCTATGAAAATGAAGAGCATTTTATTAATCGGAAGAAGTGAGTTTTGAGGAGTGATTTAAAAACAGCTAGACTGGTGAAGTCATGGATGTGTTTGGGAAGAGAGTTCTAAAGTGAGGGAGCAGCTACAGAAAAGGGTCTGTCCCAGGTGTGGTCCTAGGAGGTATGGACAGGAGATTGGCATCAGAGGTGCGAAGATTTCAGGAAGGATTGTGATAAAGTGGCAAGTCAGTGCGATAGGATGGGGCCTGGTTGTGGAGGATTTTATGAGTGAATAGAAGAATTTTGAATTGAAACTGGTGTGAAACAGGAAGCCAGTGAAATATCTGAAGGATTGAAGTGATCATTAAGCTTTGGGACTATGTTTTATCTATAGTGATTGCTTGACCTGAATCCATGTCAGCATGAAAAAAGCAAGTTATTTTAGGGCCAGAAATTCTTAATATAAGTGAAAGCTTTTGTGACTTCCAATGACCTTGATTAGAGGTAATAAAAACCATTAAGGTCCAATTAGAGAAAATTTTCTCAAGCCAACGTCTGGAACATTAATTATAATCATACAGAAGATAAGATATATCATATGCCAATCCATTAGAGCTTCACATAGGGCCCACCCCACTCTCTTCCTACCTGCAGCCACCAAAATTCCTGTTGAATCCTATACCTCAACACTATGGTTTCTGTGGCCATTTATGATTCGATCAGCAACCAGCTGCCCTTAACATCTACGGTTAATCATTGAGCCCAGCCCATGAGTCCACAAACCACACACTGCATTACTAGCTCTTCACAGGGGTCATCATGTAGGCACCTCCCCTTGTCAGTGTTTCGCTGAATTAAGCCCATAATGGCTCCAGAAGCCTCAACAGTGAAGTCTGGCTTCCCAGACCCACACCCTCCAAGCTAGATTTAGTCATTCCTTACACTTTCCCATCAACAACCGTAAATCCACACTGACTGACCACAATGACTAAAGCTGTACCTAGCCCCACTGGCACTGTTAATGCATGCTCAGTGCCACCAGTTCCATGTGAACTTTACATGCTACATCACCAACAATGCCAACAGCACATCTACAGTGCATTCCCCAAATAATTTACCCTCTCCTTATCCTTATTTTTTTGACTGCCAACTAATATTTGGCAGAAAAGTCATTAATTTACAAGTCTACACAGCAGGGGAATTTGACGCTTTAAATCCAGAATATGCTGCATTCAACATTATATTTCAAAATGAACAACATTATAAACAGGATATTGTCTTGTGTGGTTGAGTAAATATCAGACTCGACTGATTGAAGTGTTCCCTTTTTTCAGAACTGTTTTACAGATGTGACTTGTTTTCTCTTATATAGTTGAGTGTGTTGAATTTACTAAAGGGTCTTCTCGCCTGCTGGAAATAATCCAAATGAGTATAGGAGCAGCATTATGTGGTATTGGCTCGATACTTTTAGGTAAATAAAATTTTTAATTTTTGCTTCTAATATTATTACACATATTTGCAAATAGTTTTTACATTTTGTAAACATGTATGTTGCTTGAGTAAATTTAATTTCACAAAAAGCTGGAGTAACTGATAAATATGGAACAATTTTCAATTAAATAAATATGGAACAATTTTCCAATATAGAGTAGATTCTTCCAACATAAAAAAATATGTTTGTAATATTTGTGACAGACATCTGAATACAGTAAAAATCTAACAAATGTTTTTATATAAAATTTTTTTGATTTTAGCTAAATTCGCCATGCCGGGGAGTTCATTTTTGATGCTGGACATTTACAACGGAATCCTGATTTGTATTTTTCATCAAAATCAAACAGGCCCACCAGGTACAATATTCTGAATAAAAACAGACGTATAATAACACTCTTATAGAAATCAGCCATGTAATATCAATCATATCTATTAATTTAGATCATTGATAAAGTGTTCAGACTTCTTCAGCTTGCCTTCTTTTTTAAATCAATCTACAATTAATTTGTTAACCATAAGTTTGGAACCTTATATTTGATTGAACCTTATATTTTCAGCTCCACAGTTAGGCCTGGTGTCCCTGATCCAACCCCATCAAAGCACACTTCTTAGACCTATCACTTAACTAAGATCTTAAAAGCGATGTTCACATTTTTATCCAATAAAATTTATACATTGTAGAGAATGTTTACTCATCATTTTCTAGCTCTCTGGTCTGTTTTGCATGTTGGAAAATACTCCTGTGTTTGGACGCAGCAGTGGCTCTGTAAATGGGTAACAAATATAATCAACCCAGGACGAAATGGATCAGGTGTTCTCTGTGTGCATTGCTGACACAGCCAAGGCTGAGAAACAATATTTGGAGGCATTTGTCCAGTGTAGAGATCTCCTAAGGTTGTAAAGCATGAACAAATATCAGGATATTGCTCTATTGCCGCTCTGTCTGTGGATTGTATCCAATTGTTATTGCAGTTTCAGATTACTTAATGAGCAACTGACTCTGAGAGACTGCTAGTATTCCATGAATGTTACACAATCCACTTCATACTCAAACATACCATTCTGCCTTAAAAAGATGCTGTACTTCCTAAGGAACACTAACAGATGGGGAGTGTGGTTTATTTTTTGTGAGAAGAACTGTTCCAGAGCATAGTCAACATTGTATTTAAATGTAAATCTATTTTTTATTAGATTTAAATGTAAATCTATTTTAAATGTAAATCTAGTTTTGACGCTAGTCCTCCATGTGACTTTAGGGATGGCAGGTCGAGCTGTACTTCGTAGGCAGCTTGAAAGTTTTAAACCTGATGCGGGCAGCTACATTCAGCTGCATTCTGGAACATCTGAAGGGGCCTGAGGCCCGCAGAGGAAGACCAGCCAGGAGTGAGTTCAGTAGTCAAGCCTTGTAATGACTACAGGACAAGCACCTGATAAAGAAAGGGTCGGATCCACTGGATATTGTACAGTCTGCATGACCGAACCAGGTTTGTGATGTGGGATGCAAACCATACCTGGTCATGCAAAAATTCATCCAGGGATGAAAATCTGTTCAGTCTTGCTAGGATTGAACTTCAGTTTCTTTAAGGACAGACAGGAGGGTCTTGTGGTTGACTGTGTCACAGGCTGCAGAAAGGTCCAGAAGAATCAGAGCCAGTGACAGTTTGGGTGATCTTGCTGCATGGAGCTTCTCAGTAACAGCTACAACAGCAATTCAATTTCTGTTGAGAGGAAATCTTTCAGTTGTTACTAATCTAGTTTCAACCACACCTGGGCCAGTAGTGGCCATCGCCATTCCTGAGATATATGACAGCTCTTCAGAAGAAAGTAGGGCTAAATTTGTGTTTGTCACGATTCACGGATGTCGGACGCACACACTAACAACACAGACGTTTATTAAAGCGAATTATAACCAAACAGAAACAGACAGACTTGCTACAATGACGGTGGAAAGGAAATGATGACAGTAGTTGAAATGACAGACTAGACTTGGAAAACAAACGAGAAACAGCAGAGACAGACTAAAGAACTAAACAATACAATACTAATGACCGTTAACCAGGAAATGACACAAGGAAACTTAAATACATGACACAGACAAGACACACCTGGAACAGATAACGAGGGGGAAGGATCACCAATGAGACTGACGAGAACGAGGGCGGAGACACGAACAAAAACAAACAGAGCCATGTGCAAAGAGAACACATGGCGAGGGAAAACAAACACCGGACGTGGCAGTGTTTGATTAACTATGCATCATGTCCCAAATGCCTGGCTCATTTATAAGCTCTGAGTCTATTAAGGTGGAATGATATGTTTGAGAAAATAAAAACAGTTACTAAACTAAAGTTTACTAAAGTAAACTAAAAAAATGAATTTTTTAATATTCTTTTTATGATTTTTTTTATTATTGTTTGAATTACCACAGAATCTAATTTATAACTTGAGCTTTTTAGTTTTGTAGCACTTTCGCTCTATTTACTTTAATGTATTTAGTGCTCTCTTGACTTCAGAGACATTTCCAACTTAAGTAATCTGAAACTGCAAAAATCAAGTCAATGGTTTCCCACCTACGGAACAAGAATAGAGCAACATCCTTATTTTGGTTCATGCTTTTCAACTTTTGGAGGTCTATTGATCTGAATTCCTCCTCCTGTTTCTTCCATCAGCATACAGAGAGAGAAGGTTTAGCATACCGGACATGCTTTTTGTTTTTACTGATTTACAGGCACAGGTGGGCTTTGTATACAATTAAGTCTAGTTTCCAGCACTAACAGACTGTTAAGCAGCAAAAGGTGAGAAAACATATAATTTTATATAAAAAAAACTTGAACGTCACCTTTAACTGAAAGTGAAATGCTTGAATTATTTGAATAATTCAAGTGGATCAGACACAGTAGTGCTGCTGGAGTTTTAAACCCCTCAGTGTCACTGCTGGACTGAGAATAGCGTCCTATGTCACTGATGAAGGACCAGAGGACAACCAACACAGATATATGTGCAGTGACAGATGAACTACTCTTTCTGAATTTACATCTGCAAGGTGGACCAACAAGGCAGGAGTGTCTCACAGAATGGACAAAGGGTTTCACACCCTCTTAAATGTGTCACCTAAAACATATTTATTTAAAATTTTTAAATAACCACAGAAGGCAAGACTGAATTAAATGCTGACCTGTAATCAATAAACAGCATTCGAACATAAGTATCTCAGTTTTACAAATGTGACCAATATTACTATTGGCTGGAGCTAAAGAAAGTCACCAGCTTCACTTTGATCCAATATTCACCGGAACATGTTCAGGAAATCAGTGAATACCAATATGTCCACAACCATGTCCAGTCTGTATTAACAATTTCTTATAACTTTGCAGATATTGCTAATGTGTTGTCGGGGATATTCATGGTACTGTGTTTACTCCTCTCTCTACAAACCCACTGTCTCCAAAATAAATCGTTAAAATGTAAGTATAACAAATTGTAAGTTAATTTAATGTCACCTGTAAAATAATTAACAATTGCTGACTACAATTTCTCATAACAATGTAATATATATTTAGAATTGATAAAAATCTAATTTCCAGAAAAGCTGGGCACTTTGTAAAAGCAGTGAAAAATGAATATTCTCCTGATGTTCTGATTAATGGCAAAAATATTGAGCTAAATGAGTAATTTATAAAATATTAACCAGTATTTTAATCTGAATATTTTATTATATATAAATTTTTATCTAAATGTTGTTCTTTTTCATGGCATTTCTTAAACTTAAGTGTTTAAGGTGGTAAATTATTCAGAAATTCACAAATTCTCTATACATAACTTCAGATCAGACCTTCAAATCTTGAGAAGTAAACCATCTGAATTCTCAGGAATATTAAACTGATTACAGGATTTCTCTGTATTTTAACACATAAATTCATATATATATATTTGCATTTCTACAAACTCAAGTAATTTTATCACGTATACATTTTTGTAAATATAAAATAAAAAGTACTTGCATGTCAACTAATGTAGTAAGTTTCTGTCATGATCAGACAGTTTTCTTGTATAAACTAAATGTCATTTTGGTGCAGTGCCTTTTTAAAAAAGCACTATAAAGTTTGTGGAAAAGCCCTGTTTAATTGCCATAGTGATGTAAATGTATTTAAACACCATGCATATGAGGACAGTATATGACAGTGGAATGCCTATTATAGTCTGTTCATAGACTACAAAGTGAAGACTACTTTGAACAGAAATTACATTCAAGCAACATGTTTACATGACAAATCTTTTGTGATTGTGGCATGAAACTACAAGTTTACATTTTAATTAGTGCTGGTGATAAAACTATATCGATTTGTCTTGTAAGACTGCATGAATTTTCCATGATTTTGTTGCCTGATGTGATTTTCCTCACACAAAATAATTTTTGCAAATTTTGAAATGGATCCGACACCATGGATCAGGCTTCTTCTCTTAAAGGAACCTTAACCCCTTACATAATACAAAAAACTTTTAAAACAGATTTGTACAACTAATATATTTAATGAAACTGTGGGAGGAAACTGGAGCACCTGGAGGAAACCCACTCAGACACAGGGAGAAGACACCACACTCCTCACAGACAGGCACCCAGAGGAAACCCACGTGGACACAGAGAGAACATACCACACTCCTCACAGACAGTCACCCGGAGGAAACCCACGCGGACACAGAGAGAACACTCCACACTCCTCACAGACAGTCACCAGGAGGAAACCCACACAGACACAGGAAGAACACACCACACTCCTCACAGACAGTCACCCGGAGGAAACCCACACAGACACAGGGAGAACACACCACAATCCTCACAGACAGTCACCTGAAGGAAACCCACCCACACAGACACAGAGAGAACACACCACACTCCTCACAGACAGTCACCCGGAGGAAACTCCACACACCTCACAGACAGTCACCCAGAGGAAACCCACACAGACACAGGCAGAACACATCACACTCCTCACAGACAGTCACCCGGAGGAAACCCACACAGACACAGGGAGAACACACCACACTCTTCACAGACAGTCGCCCAGAGGAAACCCATGTGGACACGAAGAGAACACACCACACTCCTCACAGACAGTCACCCGGTGCGGGAATCGAACCCACAACCTCCAGGTCCCTGGAGCTGTGTGACTGCGACCTTTATGTATTTGTTTGTTCAGTTGTTCATTGTAAAAAATAAATACTGCTGTTGTCATGATGAAGGTATTACTATAGCACCAAGCAGCACCAAGAAGCAGCACCAAGAACAACACCACCTCCATTTTACCTGCAGTGTTTAAAATCAGGACCTGAGAACTCTATATAAAAAAAATACAGGTAAAAACAGCTACAGGCTTCCAGAGATACAAGCTCACACATCTGACTGCAGCTTTGTTTTCTGTAATTGTGAAATGAGGAAATTCAAGTGAATTCAAGCATGACAGCTTAAAAAATAGGCTGAAACATTTTGTTTTCTGTAAAATGAAGCAATTTGTTTATTTGTAAAGACAATCATCCTTCATTAATCCATTCATTCAATGTTACCGGAGTGTTTACACCATTAACCTACTGCGACATCACTAAGGCATTGTTAAACAATAAATGTTCTTCTGGGAGAGTGTTTTACTTTTTTCATTTACTAATATTTTTAAATCTAAACACTTGGCAGCATGTTGAGGAAGGAAGAGGAATGTGTGTTAGGCTGAAAATTCAGTTTTTGACAGATCTGGTTCACCTGGTTTTACTATAATTCTCCACACTCTCCTGATGAGAGACAAGTCTCAGTCATGAAGTAACATGAACATATTAAACCTATTGTAATGTGTGCTTACCCACCCAGGAACCAAAATGTAACACCTGGCTCTTTAACTAGGTTTGCACACAGTACTAATATTCTGGTTTCCAAACCAAAGTACCTCAACTGAATAAACAGATACAGCACCTGAATAATCTGAGACTGTTACTGCATCTCAAATGACCCAGGCAAAACCCCCTGGTGTTAACAATGGTGTAAATAGGACCTTAAAAAAGCAACTGGTCCCACTGGCAGCTACACAGGCCAAATCAAATTCTAAAGATAAAACAATAAACTGCTAATAAACACACAACGCAGTGACAATGTTTCAAAGAAATATAACAAGTTAGCATTTATTTCTGTTATTAAAATTAAATCAATCTATTGCAAAGTCCACTGTCATCTTTGTGTTATGAATGATTGTGTGGTATTGCTACTACTATCATCATTATTATTATTAACTTGTCAAAGCCAATTTACTGTTTTTCATAATCATCTTCTTCTTATTATTATTCTCTTTGTGAATTTGTCAATGCTACTCCTAGGGTTTTCAAGTTACAGCCACAAAACTTCACATGATCATAGATCCTATGCCATTTTGGGTTTCTTGTGCTTTTTGGAGCGATCCGACTTCAGAATACAAGCTTCCAAAGTGGGAATTTTTCCCATAGAAATGCATTGGCCAAAATTTCAACCTTATCTAACGCTGTCAATTTTGAAGCTATGTCCACGAGATTTCAAACCGTCAGACCCGGGCACACTGAGACCCATCACATCAAAAATCAGACCTCCTGCACTCATTTGCCCTGTTTGATCCCTCCTTCAATTCCCTCCTTTCAGTTGAATGGGGCATGGCTAGAGTGTGTGATGTCGTCAAACTCTAGCTCCTCTGCACGGAAAGCCTTTTTTCACTTTTCAGCTGAACATTTCCCCATAACTTCCTTATACTTTCACCTAGAGATTTCATTAAAATTTTAAATGGTAGAGAAATTTCCCCTTTCTAGCACTTAAATTTGAAAATGCAGTTTTTGTGTTATGAATTTTTGTCAGTCAAAGTATAATGGCAGTCTCTTTAAGGTGGTGTTTTTTTAAAGGTAGTATTGGATAGATTGTTCTATAAATTTAATGTCATAGCCATTAAGCAGTATATAAGCTCATGTTGCAACGATGCTAGAAATATGTGACAAGCCAAATTCACAAAGGTTCTATTACTATTACTCATTCATTCATTCATTGTCTGTAACCCTTACCCAGTTAGGGTCAAGGTGGGTCTGGAGCCTACCCAGAATTCCTGGGCGCAAGGTGGGAACTCACCCTGGAGGGGGTGCTTCAGTCACAGGGCGACACATACACACATTCACTTACTAACACACCTATTGAACTTGAGTCTCTACTGCTCTTATAAACACTCAACTCAAACACTCAAAGTGCAAAAAAAACCCATCCATCTGTTTTCTGTGAGTCTGTTGAAAGAGTTTTTGACATCAGGGATCATATGCTTCTACGAGCTGTTTGGATGGCTCCCTTGTTGTGATATCACAATAAAGAGATTTGCATAAAACCACCCTGGCACCACCCCTTACCTGCATAAACATGGATGGGGGGGGGGGTTCCAGCAACAGGTTTTTGCATAAAAGTGACAGAGCCCTTAAACGGCTTGTTCTGAAAGGGACTGAAACTGGTGAGAGTAGAGCTGGTGAGATCTCTTTATGTGAGAGTGATTTTGTACAAAAAACTTCATGAACATGTTTTGTAAAGCCCATAGACATATTCTAACTAAAAGAGGTATAATATATCCCCTTTAAAAGTACACTGGTTAAGGTTTGCATTTTTTGCTCCTGGAGATCCCCCTAGTGTTAATAAAGCATCACAATGACTTAGCAGCTGTAATCTTAAGGTAAAAATATTACATAGTCTTCCTTCCCCCCAAAAAAATTTGTAACTCTAGTACCATGACTTAATGGTTGTTATCATGACTACTATTAAGTATCAAAACTTATTGGCAGTTCAGACAGTATTAAGCATTACTAAACAAATAAGAGCATGGTTTATTTATTTGAGCCATTCCATCACAAAAAGAAATTAATACATTATTACATATATATAGTAACACTGTAAGCTTGTCCTGTCTTAGCAGTGAATATAGACAGTTTTTCAGTGTAAGAATGGGTTTAAATGAGAAATAAAGTCTAATAAACAGAAGGAAGGCTTTAGTGTCTTTTTATGTTAAACAGAGGACACATTTCAGCAACAAAATGTATAAAAACAAATAATAAAAATAAATAAATAAAAAATATTCAGATTTAGAGTAAGTGCTCAGTTACCAACTAATTATAAGAGGAATGTCAAACATTTAATATTTATATATTTTAGGTCTTTTAAATGAACAAATAAATGAACATAAGAAACCATAGGTGTATGTTATAAATATATATGCTAAATAGTAATACAGTAATACTAGTATCCATGTCAAGTCATGTTTTAATTTGTTTTTTGAGTTAGACACATTAGGGATGTGTCTAATCCAATTTTTTTTAATTTATTTTATTATTTTAGATATTTTGTATACTGCCTATTCACTCTGTTGCACAAATATATGATTCTGTTTATTTGGAGTCATGGTATTCTTCTTTAACTCACTTGGATTTAACCGTTCTTGTAGCTAAACAGAAACTGGGCTGATTTCCATCTGTAGAACATTCTCTACAATAATGCAGAGTCCTGCACAATAAATAACACACCGTCATCACCTTCATCATCCTCTATAACACAATAAAACCATCACCATCAACTTCATCATCACAATAACACCTTCGTCTTTTCATCACTACAACACTATAATCTTTATCACTTTGACCGATTGATTTACCTAAGGACTTCTTTCAGGACTCTGTCTGGAGTCGGTCGACAGGACTTCCATTTCTCCACTGTCTCCATCAACCTAAAAATACAACACAGATTAAACTACACACCAAACTAAACTGCAGTCCAGAATAAACTACAGCACATATTAACTACACACTAAACAACAACTCAAACTAAACACAGCTTTCATTTACAGTCCAGAGTAAACTACAGCTCACAATAATTACATTCTGGACTATGGTTCTGGATTACAGCTCACATTAACTACAGACTACACTACACCTCAAACTAAACTACAGCTTGCATTTACAGTCCAGACTAAACTACAGCTCAGAGGAAACTATAGTTGTATTTTACTTAGAAATATAACCTATAACATAAAAATATTTTTCTTTAATTCTAGAAACAGTGAAGACTGTGGGTGTTTTACCTGAAAACCTGCTTCTCTTCCCTCTTCAAAATTATTCTTTATTCTGAAATTATCAACAAGAAATTAAGCTCTAAGACTTTTCAGAAAAGTATAATTTAAAATCTGAATTGAAATTTTCAAACTGTAAAATCATTTCCTGAATTCAGACTTTAATCCCTTATACACTCAGTTAAACCCTTAAACTAAAGATAAACAAAACTTTTTGTGGATATCTTTGAGAAATGGCTTTCTTCTTGCCGCTCTTCCATAAAGGCCAGATTTGTGCAGTGCATGACTGATTGTTGTCCTATGGACAGACTCTCCCACCTCAGCTGTAGATCTCTACAGTTCATCCAGAGTGATCATGGGCATCATATTGCACACCCCACTTTTCAGTTTTTTATTTGTTAAAAAATTTTGACACATCCAATAAATTTCATTCCACTTCACCATTGTGTCCCACTTGTTGTTGATTCTTCACAAAAAATAAAAAAATTATATCTTTAAGTTTGATGCCTGAAATGTGGCAAAAGTTGAAAAAAAAATGTAAAAGTTCAAGGGGGCCGAATACTTTCGCAAGGCACTGTGTATGAGATACATGCATCCAGAATCATTAAAGATACGGTGTCTATTACATGACAGTAAACATAAAGCATGTAAGGATGAATACATCCTAGACCAGTCAATGAAGGGAGGTTATATGTGCCCTAGAGACTGTGCTCTGTCAGCAGGCTCTAAAGTGTTCAATTACAAACCGGATTCCAAAAAAGTTGGGACACTAAACACATTTTGAATAAAAACTGAATGCAATGATGTGGAGAGGGCAAATGTCAATATTTTATTAGTAATAGAAAATAAATGACAGATCAAAAATTTAATCTGAGTAAATGTAACATTTTAAAGGAAAAATATGTTGATTCAAAATTTCACAGTGTCATGTGAAACATATTTTTCCCTTAAAATTATACATTCTCTCAGTTTAAACTTTTGATCTGTGATTTGCGTTCTATTCTGAATAAAATATTAGATGTTGGCACCTCCACATCATTGCATTCAGTTTTTATTCACAATTTGTTTATTGTCCCAACTTTTTTGGAATCCGGTTTGTACTCAGTAATCCAACGTGAATGTCCTACTTGGTTAAAATCTTTTCTAGTGTTATCTCCTAAAGGGATGACTGGTGACTACATTGATAATTTGGACACACCATATGTGTTTCACACAAAAATTTGTCAAAAAGACAATCTGCATAATAGGTTCTTGTCCATGTGTAATAGAAGTAGGACATATCCCAGGGTTCATATGGGTTGTTGATCAGAATCTCAAGGTGTTCCAACAGGGCTCGGATTACAAAGCCACACTTTAAAATGTGTATATACATCTGGTAACTCAATGGAGACCAAGGGCTGATATATTTTGGCTATGGCCACGGAGGTCACCTCAGATCAATCTTTCTTTCACATTGGAAAGGTACGTGTGCACTAGTCATGCTAGGAGATTGCATGGGAGACCATTTAATTTATCTGGATGCTATCGGCATTCCAAGGGGAATCCCTGATAAATTCAAAGCATGGAACCCTGTGGCAGCTGGGTTAGAATCTATTTTAGTATTTAGTATATACCAAAACCGACTCACCCTTGATATGATCTTGGCCAAAAAGGGAGGGTTGTGTCAAATGTTCGGTGACCACTGCTGCACATTCATTCCTAATCACACAGCAGCAAATGGGTCATTTACTAAAGCTATGGAAGAACCGGCAGCTTTCACTGCTGAGTTGCATGCATTTTCTAGTATTTTCTAGTAGCATTTTCTAGCACGGTGGCGCAGCAGGTAGGTGTCGCAGTCACACAGCTCCAGGGGCCTGGAGGTTGTGGGTTCGATTCCCGCGCCGGGTGACTGTCTGTGAGGAGTTGGTGTGTTCTCCCCGTGTCCGCGTGGGTTTCCTCCGGGTGCTCCGGTTTCCTCCTACAGTCCAAAAACACATGTTGCAGGTGG
The DNA here is from genome assembly GCF_029633855.1 of Hoplias malabaricus. Taxonomy (NCBI): domain Eukaryota; kingdom Metazoa; phylum Chordata; class Actinopteri; order Characiformes; family Erythrinidae; genus Hoplias; species Hoplias malabaricus. Next base: position 46,170,632 of record NC_089805.1, read on the forward strand.
ATTGGCGACTCGAAAGTGTCCGTAGGTGTGAGTGTGTGAGTGAATGTGTGAGTGTGTGTGTTGCCCTGTGAATGACTGGCGTCCCCTTCAGGGTGTATTCCCTCCTTGCGCCCGATGACTCCAGGTAGGCTCTGGACCCCCCGCAACCCTAAATTGGATAAGCGGTTACAGATAATGGATGGATGGATATTTAATCCAGCTAGGGTCCAGCTGTGGCTTGTTCTGTGTGCCATTTTACAGTCGGTGCCCTAGATTTCTGGTTGTCTGCCATCTGAGTTTGTGTACTTCTTAAAATATTTTGGGCTCCTGAGTCTGGTGCATCTCTCTTGTGAAGAACTGTTTTCTTAGTCTTTCTTCTTGTCGGTATCTTCTGTGTCTCTGTCAAAACACTACTCTACATTTGCCTGATTCAGTTGTGTTGATCTTTGAACTGAAACCAGAGCACCAGGTGCTGATGTCTGCATGTTTTTCTTTTTTTACTTGAAAATATTTTTTCTCCTTACATACAAAATAACGTTTGAAAATATTTAATGTGAAATATGAAAAAGACAATTATTGTATATGAATGTCCTTGAACTCATTCTTGAATATGAACTCGTGTTTTGGTATCTGAATTTGGTCTATCAAATTTAAGGAACTTCAAAATATATTGTTTGAATTTTTTTAAGCTTGAATTTTTTTTTTATCTGAATTTATTAACCTTGAATAATAACAGTAAAAACATGATCTTGAAAATTCACGAGCAATTCAATTCAAGAGCAATTATATTCAGATGCATAATTGTGAAGCAAACTATTCAGAGGTGGAAATCTGAAGACTTAATTTCAAAAGCAACAAAATTCAGATGCATAATTTCAGTGCAGCCCCCTCCTGGGTGTATTCCCGCCTTGCGCCCAATGATTCCAGGTAGGCTCTGAACCCACCGCGACCCTGGATTGGATAAGGGTTACAGATAATGAATGAATGAATGAATTTCAGTGCAAAAAAATTCAGTGCTACAAATTCAAAGGTGGTAATATTTCAAAGTCTGATGAGACAGATTTGCTTCCATACCAGGGTCTTTTATCCTTTTACTGCTAAAACATAAAGATATTCTGCAACATAACTGTTTTGCAGTTGAGTAAAACGTACAATCTCTCTACACATTTTTAAAAATGTATTTTATATGATCTGTTAGTAGGTATAACAGACCACATGAGTCCTCCTGTTAGCCTGTGGAAAGTTGTTGCTGCCTTTGTTCTGTAGAGTGTAACATTAGTCTGTACTGCTTTGTATACAAAGAGGAACAAAAAGCTATCCAAAACACCTCATACTTCTCCATTTATTTAAAATGCTAATTAGAATAAATATTACAAGGCCCTGCACTTCCTGCTTTGGATTTAGCAATGGAAAAAGTAACCATAACCAGTCTAAAGGGTCCATGACAACACATACCATCCATAAAAACTGTTCTGACTCTGATTCAGGGGGAAGATATGGGGAGTAAGGCAAGCTCTGAAATTTAACACTGAAAGGTTTATACCAGGTTTAACATCATCTGTTTAAGACTTGTCCCTTTTCAGGGGAAAGTGGAAGATTGTAGTAAAACCAGAATAACCACAGCCATGAGAATCAGATGTTAAAACATTTCAGTCACTTCCTTGAACTTCTGCCTAGTGTTCAGATAAAAATAACCTGATATAACACACACACAGACACATTAGCACTAATTGCTCAAAAGTGTCTCTGTGTTGTCTGAGCTGTCTGGTGTACAATACAATAAAGAACTGAATCAACAAATGAATGTGATTGCAGTTATTGAAATTTATTCTGATTCAATATTAATCCTACATTTAACCTGTCACACTTGAGTACCTTGTTCCACATTCCAAATACACAGAACACACATCAGCTGCAGTCAGATGTGTGAGCTCGTATCTCTGCACTTTCAGCTGTTTTTACATCTGTGTTTGTCTTTTATAAAGTTCTCAGGTCCTGACTTTAAACACTGGTGAGATGGAGGTCGTATTGATTTTGGTGCTGCTTCTGGCTCCTGGATTTAAAGGTAACATTTAAAACAACAGCAGTATTTACAGAGAACAAATACACAATGTTTTTTTACTGTTAACATTATAACTCTTATTATTATTGTTATGTTTTTCTTTACTATTGTCTTTAGCCATATATCAGTTTAGAGATCAATACAGTATAACAGAGCATGAAATATACATATGATTAAAAAACCAATTGGATCATTAATAATGGGGATTATTAAAATATATCTACAGACGGTATCAAATACAAATGATAGTAGAGAAGTAGAAGTAAATGTTAAAATTCCTGAAATAAATATATTGGTTAATATAAGTGCAACACACTGTTCTTTTCATTCTTTTCTTTATTTTTATACCACCTGATATTTGGAACAGCTATGCCTTCTAAAATTTGCAACTAAATCTTTAATAGAATTTTGTGCTTGTTTACAGCTTAAGGAAATATTCACCTGCTACACTTCTTTCTGGTCTGTCCTTTCTATTATTCAGAATGTAATTTATTCCATTTTCATGCTATGGCCACTAATATTCACATGGTCAGACCACTGAACAATGGTGCTGGTCATGTCAGTCAGAATCATAGCCCTGTGTCTTCTCCCGCATTTATTCTGCCATTCTGTTTTACATTATTATAAATGGAGGGCCCAGTTACATGGATTTAGTGCTTTACTGCTTCTGTTTCTCTCAGAACATTTGGTGGAGGGTGATGTCCACATGGTCTCATCTTCTGTGGGCGAGAACCTGATCCTCAACTGCTCTATAAACTCTACAGTTCTCCAGCTGGAGGAAGTGACCTGGAGAAAGCTCCCCGACACCATGGTCCTGCTCTTCCAGGAGAACCAGACCTTCTCAGAGAGTTCGCACGAGACGTACCGAGACCGAGTCGAGTTCTTCTCATCTGAAATCCCCCGTGGAAACTTCTCCCTGAAGCTGAAGGACGTTCGTCTGAAAGATAAAGGAGAATTCATCTGTGAGGTTCACACGGATGAGTTTACAGCCCAGACCTCGGTCATCATCCAGAGAATAGGTAACAGGACCATATCTCTGAAATATATTTTCAGTGTAATTAAAATTAAAATAAGAAAAATAAATATAAATTGCCATGGATGAAAATAATCCAGGGAAATCTTTTTTTACCTTAAAGGTGCTCATTGTCTTAGGAGACCTTAAGAGAATTCCACTTCAAATCCTCTAAAGAAACGAGAAACAGACAAAAATAAGAAACTGACAGTAAAGTGTATCAAACTAAACAAGCAATCAGACAAACAGGACACGTGAGACACTTGTGTCCAGATAAAACTGAGCAGACTGCGAGTGAGTGCTGGTGAGAAACAGTGGAACTGTCTCCATTTTAGCTGCAGATGAACAGAAGCTATTTGCTCCACTGTCTCCCTGATTATTTCTTTCATCCAAGAGAAATGTTGTTTCACTGTGGAGTTGCCCAGAATGAGAAGTGTAGGGCAGGAGTGGACTTACTCATGGCCCCTGCCTCATTGCCTTACATTGGGGTTTCTGAGTTTCATTGTATTTTATCCATAATAAACACCATATTTGAGCATAAGGCTGTGCATAATATCCTGTGGCACCCAGATATCCTAGGCTGCACTTTAATGATCGACATATAGATGTTTATGTATGTACCTTATTTACAGTGTATATGTATATATGTTTTGGACACTCATTTGAAGAAAGTTGCTGAGTGGTCCACTGATCCCAAGTTATTGGTGAATTGTATTAGTTGGCAGGTGGGGCGATGCCCACACCCAGTGTTGTCTGTGTGGTGGGGAGGGGGGGTTGCTGACCTCCACTGGGGACATCATTGGGTTTTTCTCAATCCCAACAGCATGTCTTTTACCTCTTTGCAACATTGTGTGGACATCGGGGTCAGAGCCTTGGGTAGATTGGAGTGGTGGTTCCCCTTTTTAAAAATGTATACTGGAGGCTGTGTTTCAACCATAGACTGTAGAAAATAGTGGAGGGTACATTAATATTCACTAACATTGTGATGCTTTGAAGCCAAAATCTGGCCAAAAATGGAAGCTAACATCTTGTTCAGTAGAGGAAAATTGGAGCCAGAGCATGCACAATAGAGATTGGAGGTATGTGTACTGAGACGTGAATACTTCAGAACAGTAGCAGTAGCACCTCAGAGTTTAACAGCTTCATACAGAAGTATGTGCTGCTGTTGTAAGTGGTGAAATAGGCTGGGAGTACCTCCCGTATTTTGATACTACCTCTTTTCGGCATTCCCTGCAGACACACCGTCTCTGCTCCTCATCTGACCGGTCAAATCCGAACCATAACTGACCCGCTGTTCTTCTTTTTATAGACTAACTTCTCTTCACGCTCTGTGTTACTCGCCTCCATTGTTTGTGTGTCTGTGTCTGTGTCTCTGAGTGTGTGACTGTGTTAGAGAAAGAGAAAACGCAGGTGTTCTTTTTATAGACTGACTCCTCTTCACACTCTGTGTTACTCGCCTCCATTGTCTCTGTGTGTGTGTGTGTGTGTCAGAGAGAGAGAGAAAACGCAGGTGGGGCGGGGCTGTGAGCTGAGCACAGACTCATAGTGAGAGAAATCTATTTAATACCAATATAGATCTGATACACCAACAATTGCTTCCTGACACTCTTCCAGTAAGTTCTAACCCCCTATAATATAAGTTCCAGCCCCTTATATTCACCCATTTACTACATTTCAGCTTCCAACTATCTCCAATATCTCTGATCTCACCCATAAATCTAAACCTTCCACTTCTCAACTTGACCCTCTCCCATCACCCCTGGTTAAAGCATGTTTATCTTCATTATTGCCTCTGATAACTGCCATTAATCACCCCTCCCTCACTTCTGGATCTGTCCCTTCATCTTTAAAGTCTGCTGCAGTCACCCCTATTCTTAAGAAACCCGGTCTAGATCCTAACAACTTCAATAACCTTCCTCCCATCTCTAACCTACCTTTTCTTTCAAAAATCCTAAAGAAGACAGTTGCCTCTCAGGTTCATTCCTATCTCTCTAATAACCACCTCTATGAGCAGTTTCAATCTGGGTTTCGTCCCCATCACAGTACAGAAACAGCTCTCCTCAAAATAACAAATGACCTTCTGACTGCAGCAGACTTGGGTGTCTTACCTATACTCATTCTTCTTGACCTGAGTGCAGCATTTGACACCATCTCCCGTTCTATCCTCCTCCATTTGACTATTAGCCATCAGTTTTTCCAACACACCACTGGACTGGTTCACCTCATATCTTTTTGACCGCACTCAGTTTATTCAGTTAAAGACATTCACATCCCAGCCATCTCCTCTCACTTCCGGTGTTCCGGTGATCTTCTCCCCCTTGGTCATATCTTCCGTAAACACAACATCCAGTTTCATTGCTATGCTGACGACACCCAGCTCTACTTTTCTAGCAAACCCACTTCCTCTCTCCCTCCCACCTCCCTATGCAATTGCTTAGTGGAAGTCAAGTCTTGGTTCTCCTCCAATTTTCTCAAATTCAACAGTGATAAAACAGAGGTTCTCCTCATCGGTTCAAAATCCACTCTTGCAAAAGTAAACAGTTTCCCTCCCCATTGACAATACTTTTGTTTCCCCCTCCCCTCAGGTAAGGAGCCTGGGTGTCGTCCTTGATAGCAGTCTGTCTTTCCAAACCCATATAAATAACATTACTCGCTCTGCATACTTCCATCTTTGTCATATCAATCACCTCCGTCCTTCCCTCACTCCTGACAATACTGCCATCCTGGTCCACTCCCTGGTCACATCCCATCTGGACTATTGAAATTCTCTTTTATCTGGTCTCCCATTCAAGTCCCTTCATAAGTTACAACTGGTTCAGAATGCTGCAGTCCGTATTATCTCTAGAACTCCATCCTTTGATCACATCTCCCCTGTTCTTCAACAGCTCCACTGGCTCCCTGTTAAATCTCGCATTGACTTTAAACTCATTTTGCTTACTTTTAAGGCCATCCATCACCTTGCCCCACCATACCTCACAGAGCTCCTCCACATAAACAGACCCTGCCAGACTCTTAGATTCTCCACACCCGTCAGTCTCACTGTCCCTCCAGCCCGTCTGACCACCATGGGGTCTAGAGATTTTAGCCGCACCGCCCCCCCCTTCTTTGGAATTCCCTCCCACCGGAGATCCGTAATATTGACTCCCTGGACATTTTAAAATCACGCCTCTAGACCCACCTGTTCAGGACAGCACACAGTCTTTAGCCTAGTCCTTTGATTTTATGTATCTCTTTAATTAGCCAGCTTTAATTAGCTTTGTTTCTACCTGTTGTCTTTTTTTGATTTTCTTATGTACGGTGAACTTGAGAGTCTTGAAAGGCGTCAAAAATAAAATTTATTATTATTATTATTAGTATTATTAGTATTATTATTATTATTTTATTAATAATTAATTTTTTAATTCAATTTGGTAAGCTCCATGTTTGGGAGCCAATAATAATATGTAATGTCTTTACCTGTCCAATTTTAGCTTAGACAAGTAGGCCATCTTTATATATTATACAGCAGATTTAGCTTGAATTAACTATTATTAATGAATTATGCTCATTGACCTGCCATGGGTTCTTGACTCTGAAATTGAATCTGAACTAGGAGTTATAATTCCATACAAGAAAGGTGCACACACAAACAAATAACCAAGGATTGGTTTTATCACACACTGGTTTATTATTTGTAAAATAGAATAATGAATATTAATTAGACATTCATATAATGAAATTGATTACCGCGATACATGATCCAAGCTATTGTTTATCCCAGCAAGCTTTCAGTACCAACCCTGAGCCATGAGAGACATGAGACCATGTGACCTTACGTATCCGGAGATGGACAGGGAGCATGTCGCTGATGGTGCTTTCCGGCACGACTTCCTGGAGAATTGCAGACGCGGGCCTTGTAGGTTGCAGCTGCGGGCGTTTCTTTTCTCTCCCTGTTCAAACACGGCGACCCCAGAGCTGGTGGCGTTTTGAATGTCTCGGTGGGGATTCTCCATCATCGCTAATCTGCCACCTTGTGAGAGAGAGACACGCCCATGCAGGTCTCTCCTGGGCCTTTGCTCAGAAGGTCATTCTGAGGGTGCGTGTGGCCTTCTGCTTCGCTGGTCCAGAAGCTTTGGTCCTTTTGAGGGTCAGAGATTTCCTTCATGCTCTGGGTGTGGCATTGAATTTTCGCTAGAGTTAAATTATAACTTTTCTTAATCTGTAGGTTCTATCTGTACCACGCTTTAGGGGCCCAAGACTGTTTAGGAAAGCAATGAGAGTCTTACACCTGCAGAGGAGCCTGCAGAGTCATTTCAAAAACCGATTCATTTTCATTCAGAGGCTAAAAGAGAAAACACCCCAAGTGTCTGGAGCCTTGAAGTGAAGAGTCGAACAGCAGAAGGGGCAGAGAAGAAAGGGGAAGAAGGCAGATCATTTGGCGCCACTGGCTTTTAACCAGAGTTTAACCAGTTACCTGCCCTGAATACCTGATTCGTCCTCAATGAGGGAGAATTGGAGCATTTCTTGCTCTTGATTGGCTGTTTCCTGTACCTTGGTAGTGACATCACATAGAATTTATGACCCTTGACAAGACAAAGACTTCAAGACCATCCCTTTTGAATGAATGTCCCAGGATTCTGAATTGATTTTGCAATATAAAAGATTATATATTAACACAAAGTAATATCATTAAGGAAACAATGTTCTACATAATTATTAACCAACTACACAAATGGTATGTGGCTACCTTGGTTCTACATAAATTCATATAAAACAAAAATGACTTTAAACATATGTAAATTCATCCCACCCATTTTGATCGTCCAAATGGAATTAATTTCAAACAGTTGTGCACATATGTAACTTCAAATAGTTCTAAACCAATGGGAATTAAGGTTTGTGATTAATTGTTTAATAATCTTTCAAAATGTGTGAGAAGACATTGTGTGAGTTTCAATCAAGATTGAGTCTCTGCATTCTTTTCCTGACCCTGTGTGGCCTTGGGTCATAAAATAGGTCCCTGGAGAGGGGTTTACAAGCCTGCTCTGGAGGTTTATCTCACCTTCCATCTGCTTGGAGGGAGGGGATGTCTCTGAGACAAGCTAAAGTTTGGGTATTTAAAATAAAACTCTCAAAAAGTCAAATTTCTTTTTAAATATTAATACACATTCATCATATCATACTACAATATTCACGTTGTACTTAGCTCATGTCCCATGGCTTGTTGTCATCACAGACATCAGTGACAATGTCATCAATGGCAAGAATGTTCTCTCTCTGTATTCTAACCAAATACATTGCCTGCACTGGTTTATTACCAAGTAAAGGCACTGAGGAGCTCTCTTGTACAACCATAAACTCTAGGCAATACAGTTTCCTGTTTCTTGGGTTTCTGATTTTAATTCTACACTTGCCCATGGAGTTCAACGTGCTCTTGTTGTACATCACAAGGCCCTTTTTTTTTATTTTCTAGCTTGTCGACATTTTCACCCACACTCTGGTTTCTGGAGAAAAACCTGCATCGCTGTACAGTTTTATGTTCTACGGGTTTTGTGTTGCAATTATCGTCAAAGGCCTTTATAAAGGTGCTAATGGTAAGCTCATCTGGCCTTACTGAAGCACACAGCGCCACACACAGTTCTCTTCCTGTCTCTCCTATGAGATATTTAAAAACTTTTACCTTTGTTTTCTCATCTGTTGTGTCTAGTGCAATGTCGACATACAGGACATGAATTCCTGTTTCCACGACTTCCATGCTTTGGCCAGGTTTAGCACGTTCCAATCTAATGCCTGGGGTGGCTTCAGTCTGAGCCTGCTGTCCATGCCTTTTCTACTGGTGTCTGTTCTCTGGCACTACTCAGAGTTTGCTCCTCTCTCTCTCTCTTCAACTGTAAATTCTACTTTACACCGCCACCACCATGTTTTATGCCATCTCTTGCATTTCAGACTAGCATACCATATAAAGGAGTTTGGAACACTCATAATAATTCTAATTGTCTTCAGTTCCCCATCAGTACAACATGCGGTGGCAAAGATCCTGCCTTAAGTGTAGGACTTCAAGTATCTAAAGGTCTTGTTCATGAGTGAAGGAAAGATGGAGCAGGAGGTAGACCGGCGGATTGGTGCAGCATCTGCAGTAATGCGAACTCTGTAGAGGTCTGTTGTGATGAAGAGAAAGCTGAGCAGAAAAGCAAAGCTCTCGATTTACCATTCAATCTACGTCCCACCTCTCACCTGTGGTCATGTGCTCAGGGTAATGACAGAAAGAAGCGTGTGGCCAGGGAGAGGGAGTTCTAGGTTTATTTGCTTGGAATGCTGCCGCAACGACCTGGAAATGGACAAGTGGTATAAAATGGATGGATGGACACTCATGCATTTCAGATAAATTTAAAGGCCAGGAAAAGGTTATAATTTTCTGTTCTTTGATTTGTTAACGCTTTTGTATGTTCTCATTCATACAGGTTTCTCATCTCTCCAGAAATTCATATTGGTGCTGTGTTTCTTTTCATTAGCACTTGCTCTTGGACTTGGATTTACTCTTTTTATCATATTGCAGAAAAAAGGTAAAAATTGAGTACAATATTCACAATTTTTTCTATTTCTTTTCAGTGTTTTCATTTATAAAGACAGTTAATGTTATTAATTCAGGAAAACTGCCAGCTATTTCTGTAATAAGTTTAAACGTTTCACACTGACATTTCCACAACCTCTTTTGTCTCTTTTTCTGCTTGAATTTTTGTTCTGTTTTCGCACTTACATATATTTGTATACCTATGTGATCTCTTTCACACCTTTCACACCTGTCACATGTTTATTTCTCAGGTGTATCTCATATTGAGTAGGTTCATAAGCCAGGTGTCTGTCTGTATTTTGGTTGTCTGTTCTGGCTTTTATTCTTCTCCATACATACTGAGATGCTCTTCAATTCTCTTTTTGTGTTTTTCCATGTTATGTCCCATGTTTCTTTTACCTTGTTTGCTACCTTGTACTAATTAAACCACATCCGCATTCTTGTTTCTTATCCATTCAACACTCCAATCTAGCCTTAAAAATGTCACTAAAATTGATGTTATTTAATATTAAAACCATATCTTTTTTTCAGAAATATCCAGACGGGTTATGATAATGCACATTATACTGACCTGCTGTCCGAGTATTTGCATGTTCATTAGTTTCATATTAAGGTCAAAAGAAGGTAAGTTGAAGAGTGTCTTTTGCCTAATTTCATTTGTGCTGGTGTCATAATGAAAGTAAAAACTACAATATATACAAATAATTAAAATAATTACAACTATGTCAATAACCTGTATCTGTTTTTAAAGGGGACAGTCCCCATCTACTGAACTTATGTGTCCTGCTTTGGTCAATACCCCACAAACCCCACATCAGTGTTCTCCCCCTGTCTAAACAGCCCTGTTCAGAATGCCCACTTTCAGCACCTGTTCCTTTAAATGATAATGAGCCACTTGCTGAGCCACTGTTTGGTCTTGTTTCACAGTGTGTTTGTTGGGGGGCCTCCAGATAAATATGCACCAAATAAGGGACTTTTTCCATTATATACCCATTTTAATGTAACTAAAATGTCTTCAGTATACATTTACAAGTAAATGGAATATATAATATTAATGATTAAAAAATTACAAAAATACCAGCAATGTGTTTTAAATAGTTACATACACATCTACAGTTTTTATCAAGAAACCATTAACATTAATTTCCATATAATCTGTTAAATAATAAGTATGGTATTAGTTTAATATGAATCTGTTAATTTTCCAGGGTTTCTTAATGAGGTGGTAATTTGTTCAACTCTCTCTTTGGCCCGGTGTCTGATGTTGATGAGAACTGCTCCTCATCTCAACACACTTCCAGGTATTAGTTCACAACAACTTTTAATGTCATTGTGTACATGTCCAGACAGGCGGTGATAGCAATACTTCAGACTTCACTTGACAAAAGTACTGGGACACACATCCTAATCTGAGAATGCAGGTGTTTCATGCCCTGCAGTCTGCCTTAATAAACATTTGTGAAAGAGTGGTTTGTTTGGTGAAAGAGCTCACTGCATGTGGTAATCTAACAGAATACCACCATTGCAAAAAATCAGTTTGTGAAATTTCTTCAGTTCTAGATATTCCACAATCAATTGTGGGTGGGATTATTTAAAAGTGGAAGCATTAGGAACCACAGCAACTCAGCCAACAATGGTCAGACTACATTAATGGTGCTTCCGGACAGAGTGACTCTGTTGTTGAGCTTCTCCAGCTGCGTTTTCACCACCTGTCTGCACCTCTGCCGGCTTCATTACTGCCCCATCCGGACATAACTTTCCTGCCACGCCGGAGATATGTCCACCGTGGATCTCGTTGAGCTTATCACAAAGACACAACGAAAACAATAACATCCATCTGGTCCACTTCTTGTCGACCCTCTCGTCACACCTGCCAGGTCGCTGATCATAGTGTGCTAGCCCGCCTCGCCCGGTTGGCTAACACTCCGGCCAAATGTGATAACTCCAATGTCAACTTCGGTCTGCTCAATATCCGCTCACTCACGAGTAAGGGACATCTAATTCAGGATCTACTAATTGACAGAAAGGGGATATTCTGTGCTTAACTGAAAATGACTTCTCCCAACTTAATCAATCCACTCCTTCCGGGTTTTTTTTTTACATCTGCCAACCCTGTAGCACCGGCCGGGGAGGAGGTGTCGCGATAATTCACCGCGAAATATGGAAAGTCTCTCAGGTGCCTGTTCCTGCCTTCTCCTCTTTTGAATTGGCCGTGTGTCAACTGTCTGGATCCACCCCCACCATCATCACCACCGTTTATCGTCCCCCAAAACCTAATCCCAAGTTTCTAAATGAATTTGCTGCCCTGCTCACACACCTGTCCACCCTCTTACCAAACAATATAGTGCTGGGAGATTTTAATATCCACATGGACAATATCAATAACCCTCTCACTAAAGATTTTACATCGTGCTTCGAGGGTTTTAGATTCCAGCAGTACACTAATGTTCCCACTCACTCTAAGGGACACATCTTGGATCTCATCTGCTGTTCTGGTGTCTCCCCTCTCGACAACACAGCGGATGAACTCCCTGTAACTAACTATTTCCTCCTCTCATTTAATATCAGATTCCCTCTCTCCATCAATAAGCTTCCCCGCCTCATTTCATTCCGCAATATTAAGGACATTGATTTGGATCCTCTCTCCTCCAGCACCTACTCCCTCATGGACATTCATAACTTAACCACCCCTGAGGAGCTGGTTTCACACTACAACACCGGACTTAATTCTTTACTCAACTCCCTCGCTCTGCTTAAAACCAGGTCTGTTACTTTCTCTCGTTCTGCCCCCTGGTTTACGCCGGAACTTCGGCGAAAGGTCTGAAGGTCGGCAACTCGAGCGACTCCACCGGAAAACTGGTCTAACTGTTCACAAAGACATCTACAATAATCATATGTTATGCTACAAGGACTGTATTACTCAAACCAAATCTGCATATTAAACTGGTATTATCTCAGCTAACGAAGGTAACACCAAATCACTCTTTTCTCTGTATAAGAATATCACCCAAGCTCCGGACTCTCTACCATCTCATCTGTGTTCTACTGCTTTTTGTAATTCACTCATGACATTCTTTGTTTATAAGATCCAGAAGATTCAACAGCATTCTCAGTTTACTGCCCATCTCCTGTATCAACTCTGAACTTCCTCCTCCTACTTATTCTTTCTCCTTCTTTCAGCTCCCTTCCACTTCAGAAATCTCTGATGTCATCTGTAAGTCAAAGCCATCTACACATCAGCTGGAACCTCTCCCCACAGTTTTGGTTAAAGCCTGTCTTCCTTCTCTAGTCTCTCTCATCTCTGTCATCATCCACTCCTCTCTTTCCACTGGAACTGTTCCTCCATCATTTAAAACTGCTGTAATTACTCCAGTTCTAAAAAAAAACTGGTGCTGATCCTACCAATTTCAATAACTTCCGTCAAGTCTCAAATTTACCCTTTATTTCCAAACTTCTTGAGAAAATAGTAGCGTCTCAACTTCATATTCATCTTTCTCAAAACAAACTGTATGGACGGTTCCAATCTGGCTTCCGCCCTCTCCATAGCACTGAAACTGCTCTCATAAAAATCACCAATGACCTCCTAATGGCAGCTGATTCTGGTTTACTCTCCATCCTTATCCTCCTCGATCTGAGTGCAGCATTTGTCACTATCTCCTCAATAGATTATCCTCCATTGGTATCACTCAAATCCCTCTAAACTGGTTCAAATCATACCTCTCCAGCCGCACTCAGTACATCCAGCTTAAAACTTTCACGTCCCACCCTTCTTCTGTCACTTCAGGTGTCCCTCCTCTTCATCATTTATCTTCTTCCCCTTGGCCATATTTTTCATAAGTACAACATCAATTTCCACTGTTACGCGGATGACACCCAGCTCTACCTTGCCTGTAAGCCCACTTCCACACTCCCTCCCCCCTCTCTTACTGACTGCTTAACGAAAATAAAATCTTTGCGTTCCTCAAACTTACTTAAACTCAACAGCGATAAAACTGAGGTTCTTCTCATTGGTACTAAATCAACATTATCCAAAACTGACAGCTTTTCTCTTAACATTGACCATTGTTCTGTTCACCCCTCCTCACAAGTAAAGTGTCTGGGTGTCATTCTCGACCGTACTCTCTCTTTTCAATCTCACATCAATAACATTACCGGTCTGCCTATTTTCATCTCCGTAACATCAACCATCTTCGCCCCTCCCTTACTCCCCATACTGCCCGCATCATCACTAGAACCCCCTCCATCCACCACATCACTCCTGTCTTGCAACAGCTCCACTGGCTTCCGGTCAGGTTACGCATTGATTACAAGATCCTTCTGTTAACATTCAAGGCCATCCACAATCTATCTCCATGTTGTCTATCTATCTAGCTGTCTATCTTTCCAATCTCTTCCATGTTGTAACTCCCTCTTGCACCCTCAGGTCCTCCTCCTCCATTCACTTGACTGTTCCCCCTGCCCGTCTCACTTCCATGGGAAGTAGAGCTTTCAGCCGCTCTGCTCCCCAGCTTTGGAACACTTTACCCCCTGACATACGGAACATAAACTCACTCACACAATTCAAGTCTTCACTCAAAACCCACCTGTTCAAGATTGCCTTTCCTTAAAAAAGTTACATTGTTTATTTTTTTCCAATACTGTATACTTGTGTGTTTTTTGGTATTATGTATGTTTATTGTTTCCTTTATACTCCTTGTAAGGTGTCCTCGAGTAACAGAAAGGCGCCTATGAAATAAAATGTATTATTATTATTTTACATTGCATGTTCAGTTCAGACAGATCAGTAGAGTTTGTTCCTTCCTTGTTGTAGCGTCCAGCTCTTGCTGGATTCTTTCGTTGGGCACCGATCCAAGAAGCGTTTGAACCTCTTCAAAAGACCACGGCGTAATTTTACGAGCTGCCGTCGTGAGTCAGATAAAAACAAACGTGATCTCTGCTGCAGCTGGAGATTTTACAGATGGAGAGTTTGTGCTAGACGTCTGTTTTGCGTGGCATAGAGTGACGACTCTCTCTGAACCACAAAAGAACGGCGACTAAACAAGGACTGATTCCATACCAGGCACCAGATTTGCAAAAACAGAGTTGAGTTGTGTAGGTAGTTGTGTAGGCAGTGGAAAAGTGAATAAAGTTACAGAGCAGGGGATGCTGATGTTAAGGGGGGCAGCCAATCTGAAATGAAAAATGTACACACATGAGTAGAGGCTGTTTATATTGATATGCAGATAATCATATGATGAACACAGTGACACAAAACAGGTTCTACATGTGTCACTGGATGGCCTTAAGCCATATGGGTCTACATACAGCATCAGAAGTTTCAGAAACTACATTGACAACATAATTGTGTACTATGTACAGTACTAGAGACACTATGAATCCTGTTTTTTTTAGGACACTGAAGGACACTGTGTATATCCTTGAATTAGAAAGGATAAAGAACAATATTTTACCACCTTACAATTTACAAGCAAACAATTTGCTGCAACCCTGTTCACAGTGAAGTAGTTGTAGTTGATGAATAAATGAATAACTATAACACTGTGATTTACAGAATGGCTGCAGAAAGCATTGAAGACCATGAGTGTTCCTCTTTATTTCTCCATCGTAGGTATGGCTGCCTTCTCAGGTAAACACAACACTCTTAAGGAGTGTTCATTTTGTTTCCTTGTTTTCTGAGTGCTTCAAAGACCTTACTAATGCAGATAATAATGTGTTAGATTCATTCCAAAAGTTCCTGCAGATATTAGATCTAACACCATCAATAAATAAAATACAGTCTCTAAAAATTTTAAAATGTAATAAATAGAGCCTCTTAAATATAAAAGGTGCATACTATTATTTTCCTGATTATTTTTCTGATCAGTGAATGAAATACCATTACATTATCAATGAGCTCTGCAGAACAATCCCAGAGCCAGATTTAATTTTGATTTCTTCTGAGTTCATTTGTGTCAAGGGATGATTCTTCTGAGTTTGAATGGTCTGACCTCCCATTATGTTGGATGCTCTCCTTTTGAATGTTCTTCCCTCAGAGCCTTTTTCCACCCATGTGGAACCAGTTCAGTACCTATTCATAAACTTAATTTGAAACCTTCTCCACCAACATTAAAATGTTCCAGAACCACAAAATTGTTCACAGCTGGAATGAAAAAAAGTGTAGGTCCTTCAGTGTGCACTGTGACGGCATCTGTGTGCGCGTCAAGATAAAAAACTCTGAAAAGACAAGAGATAGTTGCAACATCCAGATTTAATAACATCTCTCTCTTCTCCAGTTTCTGTCTTGTGTTTTAATGTTTCTGCTAACATATATTTATTTGCTCAGTTTTCAAAGTTTCTTTTCTAATATCAGTAAACCCCCCTTGAATATTTGTTCGCTGCCACTGGTTTACGTGATCATTTGCATCTTCAATTTTCAATGGAGGTTCTCAAATTGAGTTTTGATTCCTTTTGGTTCTTTATTTACATCGAAACCATTTCCATTTGTTTCCAATTTCTTTAATTACGTTTTGTAATGTCTGCACCTTTTCCTTAAATAACCCGTAAAAAAGTTTTTGAAAGTGTATGTTGAGTATTTAGATCCAAAATGTGCAACAAACAAATTTGTATCACACAATTCCCAATCGGTATCTGCAGAAAATATAATCTTGTGAATGAACAGAGTCAAAAGCTTGGTCCTTATTAGAACTGTTTTAAATGTGTGTGTTATCTCTGTTCTCTTTTTATATAGTTGAGTTTGTTCGTTATAAAGGACTCTCTTCTCGCCAGTTTGAAAGAGCCATGATGTTTGTAGGAGTGATGATATATTGTGTTTGCTCTGTCCTTTCAGGTAAATGATTTGTTTAAATATTTTATAATATTTCAATATTTGCCATTTTATATCTTGTCATATATTTTACTAAAAATACACAATATTGTATTAAATTTTATTTCCCAGCAACCTAGTATACCAGTAAAATACAAATTACCAAAAAGTTTACAATTCATAATTAATGTCTTACAAAAATATTCTGATTTAAGCAAAACCCATGCAGTTGTTATAATATTTTTAAGAGACTTCATCAGTTTTTAAAATGACAAATTTTGAAAAAAACAACAACATGTATTTGTTTTTTAGCTAAATTCACTTTGCGGGAAATTTCATTTCTGTTCCTGGAGCTGTACAATGGTAATCTGTTCAGTATTTTTCTTCATGATCAACCACGCACACCAGGTAAATTATACTGAATAAAACCAGGCAGATATATATACACATACTTACAGAACAATAATAAAAACCTAAATTGACCAATCATTTTTACAATTCATTTTGTGCATTTAGAAAGTATTCAGAAATTTTAACTTTCCCCTATTTTTAACATCCCAGACTCAAGTAGTTTACTTAATTTGCTTTTAAGTGCACATGAATGAATTTGGGCCTTGTATTTAAAGACACATTTCTATTGGTTCATTCATCAAGAAATTATCACACAGTGTGAAGGACAGTTGCTGTGTTCAAATGATGCAGTAAACTAAATATTGACAAAATGGGGATGCATGTTTTTGATTGGACAGTTACAATATGCTAAAAACTCCATATGTTTGTGCACATGCAACCCTATCGGTAGCAAGTCACAAATTAAACATAATAAATCCCTTCCAGCTACCTCTGGCAGTTCCTGCACAGCTCTTTTTATATGTACAGAGCTAAACAGCAGATTTAAGTTTCTAAATCTGCATGGTGTATATTTGAATTTTATTTCATATTTAGGATGACAGTAGTTTTAGTGAGTATATTTAGTATGTTTACTTATTTAGTATGTACCTTTTTTCTCAGAAGTCTGGATGTTTGTCCTCTGACCTAGAATGTATTTCAGGATCTACATGTATGGATCCAAATATTTCACCATCCCAAGTTCCAAGCTCACAGAAAGCATTGTTAAATTCATATTCATGGATTATGCTATTAAATATTTTAAGTAGGGCTGGACAATAATTTGATATCAGTATATCTCGCAATATAAAATGTTTCAATAATAATGATATGATTTTTAAACACAATTACAGCATCTGTCACTGACTGACATTCATTACAGGACATTGCCATCAATTTTAAAGTTAATTTAAAAATATTAATATTGACAAAGCCCAGAGGATCATGTCTGTTGGTGATACTTCTTGTTTGTTCTTGGAAGTTTTTCAGTGGATTTTATATATATATATATATATATATATATATATATATATATATATATATATATATATATATATATATATATATATCAGAATTATGCTTTATTGACCAAAGTTTTGAAATATATTGGGATATAATTGTAACTGTATTGTCCAGCCCTAATTGTAAGGGCTGTCAGATTCTATCATTTATGTCAGATATGCATGTCCATACATATAGGTCCAAATTCAACCAGCAAGGATGGGTCAAATATAAATGTTATAAATAAATATAAATCTTCTAACAGCAGTTTGTATCTGCTTAGTATCCTGCTGAACTCTTCCTGACTGTAATTACAATCAGCTGAGACTGAAAAAATGTTTTATCTATATCTGTCTAAGATTCACCACAACATGTTCAGAAAATCAGTGAATACCAATGTGCAATGTGCATTAATAACATCTTATAAAATTGCAGGTATTACTAATGTGATCTCTGGGGTATTCATGACACTGTGCTTATTCGTATCTCTACAAATACACTGTTTCCAAAATAAACCATTTAAGTGTAAGTATGACAAATGTATTTTGATGTCATATGTAAAAATGAAAAAAATAAGGCTGACATTAATATAATCACGACCATCACATTCCTTATAGTAATACAAAAGTTTGCTAGTACGGACCACGCTCCTAGAGGCTGAAACAGGGAGGTGAACTCAGAATTTGGGGAGTAGTTCAGGGTGGTTTATGAATGCGTATGAAGCCGGACCCCCAAGAATTTACAGGAATGCTGGTCATTAAGTGCTACAGAATGGACAGGTTCAGGTACTCTGGTCAAGGGTTTGATTGGTGTCCTGGATTGTGTGTAGGTAAATGAAAGGGGTTTGTGAATCTATGAATGAACTACTTTAATAAATTGTTGCATGACTGATTGTCATGTGAGACGGTAGAGAAACAGCATTAGGTTGAGAAAGTTGAATGTCCTTTATTGATTATGATGACAGAAATTCTTGCGTGATTGGTAATTTGAGTATTCACATGCCACAGCGGTACAGGGGTATTAATTGTGAAATTTGATAGAGTCAGAGTTGGTCTTAAGATGGCCAAGATCATCGCATTGGCAGAAATCAAATTGATCAACTACTAATAGAATTTTAAAGTATCACCAGCTAAATGTCATTAAGCTACAATGTAACAATAATAGTGACATTCATCTGGGGCCACCATGATAGTGCATCAGACTGGATGCATTGGACAGTGTGTTGCTCTTTCTAGTCCAATTTCTCGTTCAGTGTAATTGATGGTGGTTGGGTAATGGTGAGGGCTCTGAGGCTGGCAACAATAGGTGGAAAGTGGATTAGTAGCAGCCTTGATTTCAAGTAATACAGAGGGGCAGCATTAATAAAGTGAGATGTCCTTTGTTGGCAGGTGTGCCCTGGTGGTGCCTTTCCAATGGCATAGAGGGAAATGAGAACGGAAGGGTGATCTAGAGGGGTCACAGATGAGGCCAAAAAAGAAGCCCAAAAAGGGTCAGCACCTCAGGAGTGGTGAGATACAGAGAAGGCAATTTGTCACACGGGAGAAAACTCTGAAAGAGACAAAATCCAAAGGTGCTGAGGAGCTCAAGCAAGGGGGCAAGGTAGAAGTTGACTCAAAGACAGCGCCTAGATGGTGATGAAAAACAGGTGCCAGAGAAGAGGCAGCATGTAAGAAGGTGAATTGAATTTGAGGTGGCGTCAAGTGCCTGAGTGCTGGTCCAAGGTAACACCTGAGGAGAGAGCATAACTATAACTTAGGGGCTAGGAGCAGCATGGTTGTGAAGATAAGAGGACAGTTTGAAGGCCCACAGCACCTGGAGGAATCAGTGCGAATGGTACCATAGGAGGCAGGGTGAGGTGCAGTTGCTAGCAGAGAGATGAAAGATGAAGGTCCTCGGTGGCACAAGCTGAAAATTTAGAATCAGAGAATGACAAGGCTGCTTGTGAGAGGGTGAATTGAATTTGAGGTGGCGTCAAGTGCCTAAGGGCTGGGTAGAGGGGATGGTCCAAGGCAACACCTGAGAAAAGAGCATAAGCTGGAACTTAGGGGCTCGGAGCAGCATGATTGCGAAGAGGAGAGGTCAGGTTGAAAGCCTGCAGCTGCTGGAAGAATCAGTGCGAATAGTACCATAAGAGGCAAGGTGAGGTGCAGTCACTAGGAGAACCTTAGCTGCAAGCAGAGAGGCAGAAAGTAAGATCCAGCAGGAGAAAGTGCAAGCCATACAGTGGATGCAGGGCGCTGTTTGTTTGTGAGGGGAAGGCATAGGAATGAGCGTCCACAGCAGTTGCTGAGGATAGAGTGCAATCTGTGAAGTTGGAGGCGGGCGGTGCGGCTGCAAAGTTATGGAGTTGGGACAAAGGTCTGTGGCATGAGAGAGGAGGGTTGTAAAGGAAGAGGCAGAATGCAGAGAAACCACAAGGGGATTAGGATGAAGGTCCACATTAGGAGAGAGGGTGCGCTGTAAGGGAAGAGGCGGGGTGTGGGACAGCCGAAAAGGAGAGATGATTAGGACATGGCCCATAACAGCACCCAATATGACGAGTAGTGCAACAGCAAAAAGTGGGGGATGAAAGTCCACTGTAGCACCTGAAAACAGAGCAGGAGCTAGAAGCTGTAAAGTGTGAGCAGCAAGGCAGCACAGAGGAGGGTCTGGTACAATATTCCACAGCAGCATCTGAAAAGAGTACAAATTGGAAGCCGGATGGTGGGAGGAGCACAGCAGCAGAGCAGTCAGGATGAAGGTCCGCAGCAGCACCTGAATAGAAAAGTGAGAATTGTGGGGTAGAGGGTGGGATGAAGAAAGTGGAGGGGGGGGGGGGGGTGAAATGAAAATGAATTAGCAATAAGGAAGCCATGCAGTGAGGAGACCGCGTCGAGTGCCCAGAGCGCTGGGCAGGAGACAGGCCCGCCACAGAACCTACAGAGGGGTGCAGGCTGGAAGGTCTGAGGCATGTAGCTGCTGCTGCAATGGGGGAAGAGGTGGGATGATGAAGGGAGGGGTTGAGTGATGCGTAGAGACAGATGTAGAGGAAGAGAACGGAGGGGTTGGGATGATGAAGGGAGGGGTGGGATGATGCATAGAGTAGACCACATCATAGAGTAGACCGTGTCGAGTGCCCAGAGTGCTGGACAGGAGACAGGCCCACTGCAGCACCTATAGAGGGGTGCGGGCTAGAAGCTGCAATGGAGGAAGGTGTGGGATGATAAAGGGAGGAGTTGGGATGATAAAGGGAGGGGTGGGATGATGAAGGGACGGGTGGGATGATGCATAGAGTAGACCTACGTAGAGAAGACCGCGCTGAGAGCCCAGAGCGCTGGACAGGAGACAGGAACACCACAGCACCTATAGAGGGATGCGGGCTAAAACGGTCTGAGGCATGTAGATGCGGCTGCAACGGGGGAAGGTGGGATGATGAAGAGGGTTGGTGGGATGATAAAAGGAGAGGTGGGATAATGCATAGAGACAGATGTAGAGGAAGAGAAAGGAGGGGTGGGATAATGCATAGAGACAGATGTAGAGGAAGAGAAAGGGAGGGGTTGGGATGATGAAGGGAGGGGTTGGATGATGCATAGGGACAGATGTAGAGAGGAGGAGCAAGGGAGGTGTTGGGATGATAAAGGGAGGGGTTGAGATGATGTGTAGAGAGGATACGAGGGAACAAAATGAGCAAGGAGGGCTGTGTCTAAATGGATGCAATGCTGTCAATCAAGGCAGTATTCAGAGGGAAGGAGGAGCCAATTCGGAATGAAGGCTTGAACATGTTGCCTGCTTTCTTTTCTAACATTTCAAATAGGACCTTCTTGGCAAGCAGTGTAGGTGAACTAGTGCCCTGGTGATGTGCATGAATATTGCAGATTCCAAGACATTATCCAATGCAGCTCAGATAATTATATTATTATCAAAACAGTCCTGTGAAACAGAAAGATTTAAAGCAGCAGGCTCGGCGGGTTTGATAATGGCCAAACACAGCTCAGAATACGGGGATCACGTCAGAAAATGATCCAGCGCAGAGGAGCCAGCTGACTTAGTGAAGCAGTCGAGTTGAGATTCGTCTCCTGAACTAAATGAAGCGAGTTTGTCCGACGCGGAAATGACATGAATTTGCGGGGTAAATATGGGGTTGAGAGGAGGAGTTCGGGCGTGGTCCTACTCACAAAATTATGTTATTACATAACTTCACTTAATGATATATATGACTAGAATTTATAAATTCTGTTTCCAGAAACATTAGGACAATTTGTAAACTGCAGCAAAAACAGGAATCTATGATGTTTACATATTCTTGAAGACTAATTTGACATCAAAAGCACAAAGAACATATTTTCAGTGTTGTCCATAAATAACTAGATAGTATTATATAAATATAAACACATTTAAAATTTGACACCTATAACATGCTCCAAACAATAGGGATATATGTAAAGTAAGTGCAAAAATAAATTCACTCATTCATTGATTATCCAGTTCAGGGCAGAAATGGGTTCGGAACTTACCCGGAATTACTGGGCACAAGGCGGGAGCACACCCTGGAGGGTTAAAAATTATAATCAAAAACAATTTTATTACATTTTATAAACTTCAGATGTATCCTCGCAATTTGCTTCTCTCCAGTCGGTTTGTGCTCCAAACCAATCTAATGTCTTTACAAAGCCCCAGTGTCTGTAAATGAGTAGAAAAATAGATTGTTTCAGTCTAGTATTCTACAACCCCTGGCAAAAATTATGGGATTACCAGTCTCTGAGGATGTTCCTTCAGGTGTTTAATTTTGTAAACAAAAGCAGATCACAGACATGACAAAAAACTAAAGGCATTTCAAATGGCAACTTTCTGGCTTTAAGAAACACTAAAAGAAATCAAGAAAAATAATTGTGGTTGCCAGTAACAGTTAGATTTTTAGAACAAGCACAGGGAATAAATTATGGAATCACTAAATTCTGAGGAAAAAAATATGGAATCATGATAAACAAAATAACACTCCAACACATCACTAGTACTTTGTTGCACCACCTCTGGCTTTTATAACTGCTTGCAGTCTCTGAGGCATTGATTTAATGCGTGATAAACAGTCCTCTTCATCAATCTGGCTCCAGCTTTCTCTGATTGCTGTAGCCAGATCAGCTTTGCAGGTTGGAGCCTTGTCAAAGACCATTTTCTTTAACTTCTACCACAGATTTTCAATTGGATTGAGATCCGGACTCTTTGCAGGCCGTGACATTGACCTTATGTGTCTTTCTTCAAGGAATGTTTTCACAGATTTTGCTCTATGGCAAGATGCATTATCATCGTGAAAAATGATTTCATCATCCCCAAACATCCTTTCGATGGATAGGATAAGAAAAGTGTCCAAAATGTCAATGTAAACCTGTGCATTTATTGAAGATGTAATGACAGCCATCTCCCCAGTGCCTTCACCTGACATGCAGCCCTATATCATCAATGACTGTGGAAATTTGCATGTTTTCTTCAGACAGTCATCTGCATAAATTTTATTGGACGGCACCAAACAAAGTTTCTAGCATCATCACCTTCCCCGATGCAGATTCGAGATTCATCACTGAATATGACTTTCATCCAGTCATTCACAGTCCACGATTGCCTTTCCTTAGCCCATTGCAACCTTGTTTTTTTCTGTTTAGTTCAAGTTCAAGAAGTTTATTGTCATTTCAGCAGTATACAGTGTTTACAGTACACAGTGAAACGAAATAGCGTTCCTCCAGGACCGAGGTACTACATTAAACAATACACAACATTAAAGTGCAACTAGTGCAAAGCTAGTGCAAACATAAAACAGTGCACACACATTAAAGTGCAAAAGACATGGTTAAGAAAATACAAAACAATATCCATACAATACAAAACAATACAAAGCAGTGGTGTTAGTGTTGGCTTTCTTTTAGCTTTTCTGTATGTAAATCCCATTTCCTTTAGGTGGTTTCTTACAATTTGGTCACAGACATTGACTCCAGTTTCTTCCCATTTGTTTTGTTGGACATTTTCTGTTTTCAAGGCATATTGCTTTAAGTTTTCTGGCTTGATGCTTTGATGTCTTCCTTGGTCTACCAGTATGTTTGCCTTTAACCTTCCCATGTTGTTTGTACTTGGTCCAGGTTTTAGACACAGCCGACTGTGAACAACCAACATCTCGTGTAAAGCTGCGTGATGATTTACCCTCTTTAAGGAGTTTGATAATCCTCTCCTTTGTTTCAATTGATTCATCTCTGGTGTTGGAGCCATGAGTCATGTCAGTCCACTTGTTGCAACAGCTCTCCAAGATGTGATCACTCCTTTTTACTTGCATACTAACGAGCAGCTTTAATCTGATGTAGGTGTTAGTGTTTGTAATGAAAATGTGTTGGGTGATTCCATAATTTTTTCCTCAGAATTGAGTGATTCCATAATTTATTCCCTGTGCTTGTTCTAAAAATCTAACTGTTACTGGCTACCACAATTATTTTTCTTGATTTATTTCAGTGTTTCTTAAAGCCAGAAAGAAATTTGAAATGCCTTTAGTTTTTTGTCATGTCTGTGATCTGCTTTTTTCTACAAAATAAAACAACTGAAGGAACATCCTCAGAGACTGGTGATTCCATAATTTATGCCAGGGGTTATAGTCAGTCTCTCTCTCTCTCTCTGCTCACAAAAAGAGGGATCTGGATTTGTTTAGGCTACAGAGGGAAACCCCAAATGTTGAAAAGCATGAACCAAAATTAGGATATTGCTCCATAGGTGGGTAACATTGACTTTTATTATTTTTTTCATTTTTCTTTTGCTGTTTTGGATCACTTTAGGTGGAAAAGTTTCAAATATAAGGAGATGGCTAAACAAAACTCTTGTTATAAATGAGTTTCTGTGGTAATGCAAACAGTGAACAAAAACAGGTTACACTTCAGCTGCGTACAGACAACAGCTTCATTTTAACATAAATATTTAACAACATTTATTTCCCTCAAACACACCATTCTACCTTGTTAGAGTTGTTCAGAGACAACACTATGACTAGTGTTTTTGTACTTTTGTTGTTAAATACAGCTTGAATATACTTATTCTTTTCTGGAAATAAAGTTTTTTTTAGCTGTAAAATGATTGAACTGCATAATGTAAACAAGAAAACTTACATTTAATTTGATCTTTTTCAGGTCTCCATATCTTCGTCTCAGCTATTTTTGTAGCCTCAGCATGTGTAGCAAATATTTCTACACTGGTAGGATTAGATATTGCAGAGGGTAAGTAAATAAGAGGATAAGTAAATAACACATTATTGACTGAAGGAAATTGCACTGTTGAAGTAGCAGGGAAACTTCACAACAAGAATAGACTTATTCAAAAATAGAATGGGTGTTATACTAAAGATCAAGTTATTAGAAAACATTTTTTTAAATTTGTCAAAGATTGTGGACCCTTGGCCAAATGACACTATTGTTAAAATAATTGAAATAGAGCCTATGTATAGCTTATCAAACAAACAAAATATTTTGGGGAAACGTAATGCACCGTTACACCATCTTTTGGAACATACAAAATAGTATTGAAATCAGTGTGGTTGATCATTATGCTATGGAGACTGAATCAGTGCTTACTTCATTCTCTGACAGAAAAAATCTTTCTAACATTGTCTGTAATAATCTAAAATTTTAATTTGTAATGTTGGAATTTTTAGCTTCTTTACAGAAGGGCTCTATTCTGAGTTATTCCTGGGTAGGGTGACAAAAATAATATTTTTGTAATTTCTTGACAGTTTATTATCATTGAAACCTGTTATTGTCTGTTCATACCAAACTTCAAAATTATAGTCCTGTATTAAATCAACTTGTTTACACCAGAAAACTCATGATCATGACAGAAACTGACAAGTTTACTTTTTAACTGTGTTTTTAATACAGTAATACAGACTTGATAAATGATCCGTGCATCGCTAGGATCCAGACATTTATGTAAAAATACTTATATTTCATATTTTATAAGGTCTGTCTGATAAAACGTGCTGTATGTAATAGCTTTAATTCAGTCCGACCCTGTTCCGACCCCTTGAACACTGGATCCTGGCTTGCCCCATTAGCTCACCTAAAACAACGTCATCATACGTCATCAAAGTGCACACTTCAAGAAAGGGATTAGGGCTTTTTGTAAGAATTGGGACAGGAGAAAACCGTGGATGGCAGAATTCCTAACAGCTTTGGAATCCCGGCCGGATGCATCTTTTAGGTCCCAAAAAGAGGACATGTCTTGCAAAAAACAGACATCTGGTCACCCTATTCCTGGGTCATCTTATGTGTGGCATAGTCTATCAGAAATGGTCTATGATGTTTAAACCATCAGATGGTGAGGGCTGCTTAAAGCTTTAGGGCTGCCCACCACTCTGGGCATGTGCGCTCACTGTCCCCGATTGTTCACTAGTGTGTGTAAATGTGTGCTCCTCTGTGTGCAAGCTCAGTGGCCAATGAAGTGATTCTAATTCTAATGATATTTTTAAAAACACACATGTAGAGGTACATTTGTGGTCACTAAAGGTACAAAGGTGTGTAAACGTACCTTTTAAGGTACAGTACTGTTAAAGTCCAGTTCATTCATTCATTATCTGTAACCGCTTATCCAATTCAGGGTTGCGGTGGGTCCAGAGCCTACCTGGAATCATTGGGCACAAGGCGGGAATACACCCTGGAGGGGGCGCCAGTCCTTCAGAGGGCAACACAGACACACATTCATTCACACCTACGGACACTTTTGAGTCGCCAATCCACTTGCAACGTGTGTTTTTGGACTGTGGGAGGAAACCAGAGCACCCAGAGGAAACCCACGCGGACACAGAGAGAGCACACCAACTCCTCACAGACAGTCACCCGGAGCAGGAATCGAACCCACAACCTCCAGGTCCCTGGAGCTGTGTGACTGCGACACTACCTGCTGCGCCACCGTGTCGCCCTTAAAGTCCAGTTGTGTTCCCTAAATGTACATTACATTCTCTTCTCCAAAAGGAGAATATCTGCAAGATTTCATTAAAAGACTGTGATATACAAACCGGATTCCAAAAAAGTTGGGACACTGAACAAATTGTGAATATAAACTGAATGCAATGATGGCAAATGTCAATATTTTATTCGCAATAGAACATAGATGACAGATCAAAAGTTTAATCTGAGTAAATGTAACATTTTAAAGGAAAAATATGTTTATCAAAATTTCACAGTGTCAACAAATCCCAAAAAAGTTGGGACAAGTAGCAATAAGTGGCTGGAAAAAGGAAATTGAGCATATAACGAACAGCTGGAAGACCAATTAACACTAATTAGGTCAATTGACAACATGATTGGGTATAAAAAGAGCTTCTCAGAGTTTCAGTGTCTCTCTGAAGCCAAGATGGTAAGAGGATCATTAATTCCACCATTGTTGTGCAGGAAGACCAGAATGGTGTTACCCAGCGTAAAATAGCAAAGACTTTTAAGTTATCATCATCAACCGTGCATAACATCATCAAAAGATTCAGAGAATCTGGAACAATTGCTGTGCATAAGGGTCAAGGCCATAAACCTCTACTGGATGCTCGTGATCTCCGGGCCCTTAAACGTCACTGCACCTCAAACAGGAATGCCACTGTCAAGGAGATAACAGAATGGGCTCAGGAATACTTCCAGAAAGCATTGTCAGTGAACACAATCCACCATGCCATCCGCCGTGGCCAGCTGAAACTCTACAGTGCAAAGAGGAAGCCAACTCCACAAGCTCAGATGTTTGCACTGGGCCAGGGGTCATTAAAAATGGATTGTGGCAAAATGGAAAATTGTTCTGTGGTCAGATGAGTCACGATTTGAAGTTCTTTATGGAAAACTGGGACGCCATGTCATCCGGACCAAAGAGGACAAGGATAACCCAAGTTGTTATCAACGCTCCGTTCAGAAGCCTGCATCACAAATGGTATGGGGTTGCATGAGTGCTTGTGGCATGGGCAGCTTGCATGTCTGGAAAGGCACCATTAATGCAGAGAACTATGGTCAGGTTCTAGAACAACATATGCTCCCATCTAGACATCATCTCTTTCAGGGAAGACCCTATATTTTTCAACAAGATAATGCCAGACCACATTCTGCAGCAATCACAACATCATGGCTACGTAGGAGAAGGATCCGGGTACTGAAATGGCCAGCCTGCAGTCCAGATCTTTCACCTATAGAGAACATTTGGCGCATCATAAAGAGGAAGGTGCGACAAAGAAGGCCCAAGACGATTGAAACAGAGGTTTGTATTAGACATGAATGGGAGAGCATTCCTATTTCTAAACTTGAGAAACTGGTCTCCTCTGTCCCCAGATGTCTGTTGAGCGTTGTAAGAAGGGGGGATGCCACACAGTGGTAAAAAATGGCCTTGTCCCAACTTTTTTGGGATTTGTTGATGCCATGAAATTTTGAAACAACATATTTTTCCCTTAAAATGATGCATTCTCTCAGTTTAAACATTTGATCTGTGATTTGTGTTCTATTCTGAATAAAATATTAGATGTTGGCACCTCCACATCATTGCATTCAGTTTTTGTTCACAATTTGTTTAGTTTCCCAACTTTTTTGGAATCCGGTTTCTATAACAACACTTAAAATATAACAAAACTTAAAATATAATTATTTGAAATCAACACAATTTTAAAATCTACTATTAATGTAGAATAAGGTACAAATGTTCCCTTGAGGACACCAGTGCATTTAAAGACTATCCCTAATTGTGAGCACTGATTGTGATATGGTACCCCATTTGCTTGCTATGTTTTTTTCCATGTGTTACTAAGCAGTTTCTAGGTTACTGCAGGTGGTTGTTAAGAGGTTGCTTTAGTATTCGAGATGGTTGCTAAATTGTTGTTCAACAGTTGCTTTGGTGTCCCAGGTTGTTCCTATAGTGTTCCTAGGCATTTACTTTAGTATCACATATGAATGCTAGGATGTTACTCAAGACATCCCAAGTCTCCCGGGAGTCTCACGCATATGTGGCTCCCTGATGCCCACATGTCACATAAAATCGCCTGGAATCTGGAATGTGTGGCAAAGCTTTCACACAAACGACAGACTTTTTTCCCCAATCATGTGTGGGAAAGAGAGGGAGAGAAAGGGCATTCTTGCTGTCGTAGCCTACCTTGTGATAACGCGATCTCTTTTTAATATGGGCAGTTCAGTAAGTGGATTAAAAGGTTGGTATGCACAGTCCTGTATCTAAAAGTAAACTTCTGTTATCACCCATATCCTTTAGTGTGAGCGAGTTTTTTTTTGTTGTTGTTTTTTTTTTTTAATTGGGGAATCAAGTTCTAGGGGTACCTTCCTGAAATTAGTTTTTGCAACTTGGGATGTCTGCTACTAGGTGGTTTCTATGCAGTTGCTTTGGTGTCTCAGGTGGTTGCAACAGTGTTTTCACATGTTGCAAAGCAGTTACTAGTTATTCCAGGGGTTAGCCAGTGGTTGCTGTCATATCCTAGGTAAGGTGTTGCTAGAAATTTGCTGTGTAATTACAGGTGGATGGCAGTTGATTTTGGTATCCCAAGTAGTTGTTAAGGTAATAAATGGTTGCTATGGTACCTAGGTGGTGGCTAGGGTTTGGCTAGGTTGTTGCTATGGTATCCCAATTTATTGCTAATATGTTGATAAATGGTTGTTAGATGAATGCTATGGTTTCAATAAGCTGTTGGTAATGAAAGAGAGATATTATGAAGCACCTTTTGTTAAAATTTGACAGGTCATTTGGACCAATCAGAGCGTGCCATCAAGCGCCTCCCCCTTTGAGGAAGTCCCACCCCTCAACCAATCAATTGTTAATTTGACCGGAAATCCCACATTTCAACCAATAACTAGTAGCCGGAAGTTCCTCCCCTGTATATCCTGTTCCTGCCCTCATACCATTCAGTATTCCCACCACATTTAAATTATTTTTCAATGATATGAAGTAAGACTGTATAGGTTTTATGACTGGCAAATGTATTCAGAGTGGATTAGATTTCAAGACTCTGATTAAACAGATATCACAAGTTGTTCGAATGATTTACCTAAATACATTTTAAATGATATTGACCAATCGGATTTGTATTCAGACATATAGGCAGACCCCTGTGAGCGATGGTATAAGAGGGTAAGAGTAAGTATTTTACGATAAGAGGTTGAAGCTACCAAGCTGAGAGACGATGGGCAACACCTGTGACGCACCAAAAAGCCTATAGTTTTTTTGAACAGATCAGCTTTGCGACTCAGCAAGTTTAATGTTTATCGATTAAGGAATGGCATCTATTTTGGCAACGCATTTGATGATGAAACCGACAGTGTTACCCTCTTTTCTAGCCCGACAGAGAGTTGTAAGGATCCCTCAGCCATATTTACCCTGCATCGGAACGATTGGAACGTTTTCAAGAAACACCGCGTTGAATTGAATGCATATATGAACTACAAAAGTAAGGACTGTTATCCGCATTTCAAAATCCTCATACTACCATGGGATCGACCAACAGATATGTCTTCGTACACTTTTGCTCTCCATGCCATGAGGAATGCTGAGAGTACATCTTTTGTTTGCATGTCTATGTTGTATAATAACAATCGTACATCCTCAGGTATGATTCCCTATGGAAAAGATACCTACGTAAACGTAGATTGGAATGATTGGAAAGATTTATATCAAGAATGCTTCGGTAACATTGATCGATTGTTTAATGAATTGGAACAAATTAATGGCTTGAAGAAACTTAAAATGAGGCTTTGTGACTACTTTGAAACCAACATCACTCATCCATTTGCAAGCAACGCTGATCTGGTTATTGAGTTTGTGTTTCTGAAAAGTCGGGGTGGAGTTAGTTTTCCCTCAACATCCATCATGTAGCGTAAAAATACAACCCCTTTTGTCAGTGAGTCACATGCTTTTCATGCTCATAGTGACAATGGGTTGTCTGCTGAAATGTCTCAAGAACTCTTAAACATGTACTATGCACAGAACCCGGACAATGCATCTACGGGATTGTTCCATCCAGTAGGCCTATGTTTTCCATCATCCATGCTGTGACCGCTGATCTGCTGCAAGGAATTATTTAAAAGGATATGACAGAAAACTGCAATGGCTGTGCAATTGACCATCCTAGCCAGCATCAACACTCATGCCTCTATGACCCGGATGAATATTATCTACACATTAATGCTAAAAGATTTTTGAAAAGTTACCTTAGCCAAAATCTGAAATTATGTGGATTTATATCTATTCCATCTTTGGAAAAATTGCAGGCTTTGGTTGAAACGATGGTGTGTGATTTGCGAGATGAAATTCACATCAGGACGGCTCTGAAAGAAATCAAAGGCAAAATGGCAACAGTTTACAGCGATAAAGTGAACAAAGATATTGTTGACAACTGGGATTTTCATTGCTCCCTGCAACTGCCTGAACCATCATACATAAGGGCAACATTGGATGCATCATCACTAAATTTTCCAAGAAATATCTGAATGTATCAGTAATGTCTAAGACCTGCAAAGTAATTGAACTGAAATTTAATTATGAATCCTGTCATTCAAGTCAAATACACTTAGATCTATGCAATGTTTTAAAACTAGAAAAGAAAATGGATCTTGTACAAATTTCAAATTTTAATTGGAACAATTTACTCTCTGCTGCGGTAAACAATCCATATCCTTTAAATGAATATATGTATCATATTTTATCTCACGTTTGAAATATTAGATGAATGTACATCTGGTTATGTATTGTGCATCTTAACCTATGTAACTGATGTGTGTTTTGAAAAAGATAAACAAGGAAAATGTAGATGTTGCAAAAACTATTGACTGTGATTTCTTTTTTTAATTGACAAAAACATAAATGTATTTCATGTCACAAGTTTTCTGAAATCGTAACAATAAAATGACATAAATATGTCAACATGACTGAGCGGTTGCTGAAGCATATCCATTACACGTCCTCAAACCCAGGGTCTTACAGAGGGGTTGAGAGTTTGCAAAGAGCTATCGTTGAGAAAATATGTAAAAGGGTAAACGAAAGTGAAATTAAAAACTGGTTAGTGGCTCAGGATACATACACACTACATAAATGTTTCTGTGAAATTTAAAAGAAACAGAGTTTTTGTGAAAAACCAGGATGAACAATGGCAAGTTGATTTAGTGGATATGACCAACGTATCTGAAAATAATGAGGATATGAAATATGTTAACTTGTATAGATATTTTATGTAAATACGCTTGGGTACATGTATTACAAAACAAGTCAGGAGCTGAGGTGACCAAAGCTTTTGAATCCACTCTGAAGGAGGGGAGAGTTCCTAAAAAACTGTAAACAGATCAAGGGAAGACATTTTTTAACAATAACTTTCAAGGATTGTTAGAATTTCATGTGCAAAATGACAATTTGAAAAAGGATACGAATGGATGAATATTTTACAGTTTCGGAACAGACACCGAGAGGGCCTATGGTATATAAACTGCAAGACATGGATGGTGAAAACATTAACGAGACATTTTATAGACAAGAGCTACAAAATTTCTACTCTGAAAAAAAAATAAAACCTTTAAAATTGAGAAAATTTTGGATGAAAAAATACAAAATAGGAAAAAGATGTCTTTAGTGAAATTGGTGGAGTGGCCTGAAAAGTTTAACTCTTGGATTCCAGCAAAGGATGTAATTGACATCGTCAAAGTTTAAAATGATCTGATAGAAACACAATGAAAATCATAATCATAATCACCGTGGAAAAGAGTGGATTCTTTGTGACTCTCCCGAGCAACTCCTCCAAAGACATTTATCCTGAAAACAAGATTTCATGTTACACCACCAAATTTGCTAAACTCATTGAATTGACAGATGACTGGGAGATTGCTCTCACGGAAGTGCAATAACCTCATTCTTGGTACTTGTTGTCATCGAGGGAAAGCATATTTTTTGTCCATTTCGAAGACGGAATAAAAAAAGAATTTTTTACCTGTCAAATGAGTCCAGAGTATTAAAGCAAAATAGATGCTCTGATTCAGGAAATGAATAGAGTGGAAAAAAAATGTTAGCTCTTGAAATAAACGAATATAACATTAAAAGCAACAAAATAAGTATGGTATCTGAAACATTATATGCTTCGGGGGCTCACTAGGCCATACTAGGCCTGGAACCAAACAAAAAACTTTACACGCGATGAGCCTGAGGCCCCCTATCCATTAGACATCTGCACAGGTTTTTACACCATGTTTGTATATACAGATATTATTCATTATCAAAGGGTAGGGGATGGTTTTGTACCTTTGTTGAGATGCGTACATATAACCGGGGAGAACAATGAAATTGTCACATTAACTTAAGACAAGCCACACTACATAGCTCTGAGTAAGAGCCTTATAACTGATATACTTATTGAAGTTAAATCAGACCAGAATCAGCATATTACCTTTCTCTACGGAAAATTAATTGCTAAACTCCACTTTAGACCCGCAAAACATTAATTTCGTGCATAAGCTACACAGACCCTCAGGTCTATATAGATTATTATAAACATCAGGTTAGTAATGGACTTCCAGGTTTCCAAGGAACCCCGACCATGTATGGTTTGGGTTTAGGTGGAATCTTCAAAGCGCTTTTTAGGGTGGCAGTGCTTGTGATTAAAAGGGGTATATGTATCGTAAATCCTCATTTAAAAACAGCTGCACAAGCTATTGTAACTGACGTAGTAAGTGATATCGTAAGCAAGAATCAAAAGCAGGATGGATCAGGAATTGCAGCATTTGCGCACAAGAATGTTAGGAGGTCTCCTGAGAGGTGGATAGCAATTACAAATAAAAAACGTTAGATCAAAAAGAGTAAGGTCAGAGTGAAGAAGAACAAACAAAGAGACAACAAGCATGCTTCCTCCTCCTCTATCAAATGAAGAAGTTTGAACATTTTCTAACACAATGGCTTTCCTGCACGGTCTTTCATCTGAATGCACCAAATCTGAACTAGACATTTTAACTTTATCTTACACTCAAACAAGCATTGAAAATATACTTATGTCAAAATACTGCCACTTTCAGCCTTGACGGATAACGGACCCTTGGAATTTTTCGTAGCTGGTAATCGTGAATATTACCTACCCTGTCACAAACCCTGATGGATCCAACATAGCTAATGATGTTAAGGTCGGAGTCGTAAACTATCCAGTAGCGTCTCTATTTTCACAAGTAGATGTTATGCTCGGGGATCGTCTCATCAGTCAATCAAACAATACCTATCCATACAGATCAATAATAGAGTGCATTTTGAATTATGGCACAGACACGTCAGAAACACAATTTTCAAATGGATTGTTTTGTAAAATCATAGCCACTCAAATGGATGTGACAGATCCTCAAGGTCGTAATAATGGATTAAAAAACAGGGCTCTTTTTAGCTCAGAAAGCAAAGCCTTTGATTTGATTGGACACATCCACCCTGATATATTTTCCAAGATATTTTTTTACTAAATGTAGTTGATTTAAATATAAAAATGGTTCGAAGTAAAGGGGAATTTTGTCTAATGAACGAAGGACTGAGGGATTACCTACTTAAATTACTCTCAGTGTAACGTGGTAACAGTATTAGAATTAATTCTGCTTAATGATGATTAGCGATTATAAATTAAATTAAATTATTATTTTTATTATTATTATTACTGAATTTAGATAACAACAATATTAATCATTTATCTGAAATTGGGACACTGTTGACGCTAGGAAGTGAGTTTCAGGATTTTCAGAATTCTATGAATAGACTCCATACACAGTATTATTTTAAATCAACGAATACTTTATTAATAAGGAATAATAATTATTTGATACATAACAAGATTATCAAATTCTAACGGGGATCAACGAAGGTGAAGCCCATCTTCTGGCTTAATAATCGCCTAGGCTATATGACTTGAGACTAATTTGTGTTGCTAAATTAAGTAAATGAATAAGTAAATTGTTCAATTGTTCTTGAAACATAAAAACGTAAAATAAGTTGAAACTTGCTGACGGAGCTGGTCCTACAGGTTTCTATCTGACTCAATCACTCTTTTAAGCAATGCTAACTGGCCCAAGGCGTCCCTTGTTTGTCTGCATGGAGATTGGTCTCTTTTCAGAGTCTCCTTGAGAGTTGGCTCCATCAGCTGCAGAGAGGAAAATAGGGAGTCAAAAAAAGAGGGTCAAAAAAGCAAGAGAGAGAAGGAAGAAGGCAAGAGAGAGCTTTTCTGAGTGACTCCGGTTTTTCTACGTGGCACCGTTATGCCCACTTGGGACGTAGCCGTTCTCTGATTGGCTACTGGGTTTGAGAAGTACACGTGACTGTCTCCAGTTTCCAGAGAAATAAAAATTTGCATATACTCAATTCATGTTTAGTGTACATTCAACCGAGAATAGTATATTGTCACACGATTCCACAATAATAATGATAATAATACATTTGACATTTCATAACTGGCTTCAGAAACATACGTGTCCAAGGTAACTCTCTTTAGGACAGCGATACCAAGAGAAAGAGAGAGAGAGAGACAGAAAGAGAGAGAGAGAGAGAGA
Source organism: Hoplias malabaricus (assembly GCF_029633855.1). Taxonomy (NCBI): domain Eukaryota; kingdom Metazoa; phylum Chordata; class Actinopteri; order Characiformes; family Erythrinidae; genus Hoplias; species Hoplias malabaricus. The sequence continues at coordinate 46,205,942 of NC_089805.1, forward strand.
GAGACACATGTTTTCCCAAATGTCCACTTGGAGGCACCGTTGGTCCATGCTGTTCTGGCGGGGTTGAACTCTGGTTGAAGAGTTCAACATTAGCGGCAGTCTGGCCATATGGCGATTTCCCGATAAGATTAAGTCCGAAGCTGAGGGTGATAAATGCTCCAGGGGGTATTGGGGTCTCCTCACCTGGTGAGTTTAAGATTCAGTTCCCAGGCCCTGGTGAGATATCCTTTGGGTTTAATGGCATTTCTGGTCATCATAAAGTTTCGAGACAAGCACTTAGTGTACGTAAATCTTTTGTGAACCTCTCAGGGTCAAAAAAAAAAAAAAAGGTTTTGCGATCTTCTAGTCTCCAACAGAATTTTTGTGTGCGTAGTCTTTCAGCAGCACACTCTGTGGAATGTGAGGTCTTGATAAAGTAAGTCTTAAGGTTTTTCCATTTCTCGATCTATATCCAGAGTCTTAAGAAAAAGGTTTCGCATACCTGGGCCTTCCTCCACTACATCAGCATCACTTTTTGTGAAAAAAGTAACAGTTTCTCTAGCTTTGATGCACAAGTGTTACTTAACGTCACCGCTAAATACCCAATAGAAAGAGTTTGTATGAAGACCTTCAGTCTACCTGCAGGCAGTCGTATATGTACCCAAGAGAATAAAATAAAAAATACTATAAAAATACAATAAAAATCCATTTAATTGTAAACATTGCGATACAGAGTTTATAGCTCACTATGTAGATGGAACACAGCATCCTGAAAATCATTTCAACCTAACTTTCAATCTGGTAATGTGGTCTGTGAGTTTCATTCATTAATTTTAGCTTCAGGAAAACAACTTAAAGATCAGGGTTTGGCAATAAACAGACAAGTCTACACCCAAGGTTACACGCTTTTCGGTTTCTACCTGAGCCCCGATGATGACTGCGGACAGCAACTATCTTTAATAAAGTCGGGTAATATGAGATTGGAACTCTTCCGTGGACTGTGATCCTTTAACTGTTTTCCCTTTGAAAATAAATTCTCCTTCATCATTCCATGAAGCTACATCACTAGACTTCAATATATTCTCCATGATGTAAGAAGCATTTTTTCTGGCTCTGGCTGGAACATTTCCTATAACTCAGACACTCCAGCCGCTGCTGATTTCTTCTCTCTGACCCACTCCTTTGAGCTACAGCAGGTATGCACCCCTTCAACTCACAAAGCAGGTAATGCACTTGATCTCATTCTGACCAAACACTGCTTAATTAACTCTGTAAAAGTTACTCCTCTACATCTCTCTGACCATTGCTTTATTCAGCTCAATGCTTGTCTCCCTCAGCAACCCACTGTGTCCGCTCCCTCTGTCCCCTTCCAGCGCAATCTCCGCAACCTCTCTCCCACCCAGTTCTCTGCCCTTGTGACTTCTGCTCTCGCACCCCCCAGCACCATCACATCTCTTGAGGTCAATGACGCCACAGAGTCACTCTGCACAACACTGAGCTCCTGCTTGGATCGACTGTGCCCTCTGACTACCAGACCCGCAAGACCCATGCATCCCCACCCTTGGCTTACTGACACCCTTCAATCAATGTGAACTAACCTCAGAGCTGCTTAGAGGAGATGGCGAAAAACAAAAGACCTATTACACCTGACACAACTGTAATCTCTGCTCTCAGCCTTCTCGTCAAACGTCACCTCTGCAAAAATGAAATTCTACCAAGACAAAATCAACAACGCTCCTGACACCCGGAAGCTGTAATCAACCTCCAAGTCTCTACTGAACCCTCCACCTCCACCCCCTGCAACCAACCTCACTGCTGATGCATTTGTTGACTTCTTCACCAGCAAAGTTGCTGCAATTAGCAGCCGGATTTCTGACCCTTCTACACAGCCTCCAGCTCTCCCTTCGAATCCAGCTAAATCTACTGCTTCCTTCCCTTCTTTCACTTATCTCACAGAACATGAAGTATCAAATCTTCTTAGAGGCGGCTGTCCTACATCCTGTTCACTGGATCACATTCCTACCACCCTACTGCAAACCATAGCTCCGTCCGTTGTGTCCGCAGCCACTCATGTCATCAATTCTTCACTAACCTTGGGAACATTTCCAAACACCTTCAAGCAAGCTCAGGTAAGACCTCTTCTCAAAAAACCTTCTCTTGCTCCTTCTATAGTAGAGAACTACCGACCAGTCTCTTTCCTCCCCTTCCTGTCTAAAATCATTGAAAGAGCTGTCTTTAAGCAGGCAACAAAATTCCTCTCCCAACATAACCTCCTTGACTCTAACCAATCTGACTTCTGTCAGTAATGGAAGCTCTTAAAGATGCCAAAGCGACAGGTCAGTCCTCTCATCCTGCTTGACCTATCAGCAGCATTTGATATGGTCAACCATCACATCTTACTAAACAAACTTACTAACATGCATATAGTTTAGCCTTTTCATAAGGAATTAAATCAGTTCTGTTCAATTTATGACGCATCACATCATTTAAATCATTTTCCATCATTTTTCTAACAGTTTCTTTTCCACTCGTCATGGTTTTAAGTTTATCTAGCTGGTGTTAAGGCACCAAATACATCTTTTCAGTGGTTTCCATGCTATCTCTGACGGGATGCTATTAAACTGCTGATGAAGGGAATTGCAACACTTATTAAAGGCAGAAGAAATCCTCCGGCTTGGTTAATAGATTTTCTTTCTTCACAAGTGTTCTTCCATTAGCAAAGAGTTTATTCAATTTTTTTTTCTGTCTTTTCAATTGATGACATTGTCGAGACGTTAAAGGAATGTTTCCTTTCAATAGATTAGGGCTAATTCACAGATGGCTAATATGAGGTCGGCAGGAGCTTTACATAATATAGTCTACCTTTCTCCAGGTGTAGCATGACATAGAGATTTCAACACCTGAACATTTCTCTTTAGACATGCAGACATTTTTTCAGTACTTTACAACTTTTTTCTTCTGTATATACATCGCAGGATTCCCAAATGAAAACAAACTTGGCCTGAGACAATGTTCTTCTGGCGTTGATGCTTACAAGTCTCCAGTAGCTTCTTGGAAACATCCTAAAAAGTACTTGTTGTTGCCTGGAAACATTTGATGCGCCAGTATGCTGATCTGTAACTTGTCTCTAGGATTTTTAAAAAGCACCATATAGTTGGTGTTTAAGTTGATGGTTCTGCTACGTTTTCCTTGAAAAAAACAGATTTTGAACAAAATAGATGACACTCAGGTTTCTGTGATGTATATATTTGTAAAGGCTTTTTCTACCTCCTAGTTCTTGCTAGCTGTTTCCATCAGATCATCAATTACCAATACATTTGTTTTGTGGGGTGGAAGTAGTTCATCATCACACAAAGAGTCGGGTATTTCTTGAACAAAACATATGTTTATTTTGTTCAACAGTTCATACCGTACAATTTGATTTGGGATTTTTGACATAGAATCCATACAATTTTCCAACAAAATAAAAAAAAAAAAATCCACTATTGCTTGGTCCACACACTATACAAGAAAAAGGAAGCTGAAGTCTAGAATCAAATCATTTTTAGTTAATATCCGTAAGGTAAAGTTGTGAAATCAGGTAACAGAACACATTTATCATACACAACTCTGAATCTTTTCATCTGTGATTTGTTTTTCAAGTGAAAGCCACTTTTATCTCTTACAATTTGATTGTGGGTGGTCATTAGTTCTCTGGCATGATTAGGGTTTTTCATACATTCATCATCCAGTTCTGTCAAGGATTTTGAGTTCACAATTTCACCGTTGGAGTAGTTTAAATAATACCCTTAATTTTCATTGTAGTTTTACCTTTGAGAGTGCGATAACCATAGGTTTTTTGACCCCCGCTGACAAATTCTACTATTTGATCACCTGTGTCCAGTTCGCCCGTAAGACCTACTAAGTAATCACTTAGAGGGGGCATCCAGTCACCTCCTTTACTTTTGAAAATGACACTGTCAGTATCCGTGTATAAACACCTCTGCTGTAGTCGATCTATCAGATTGTACAATTCAAGTCTAGCATAAGCTGTAGTGAAAATACCTATAAATACATTAGCTTTACCCGGCTTGAGACACCTGTCGTCTGTGTAACGCCACTGCACCAATGCCACCTCCTGATTCAGAAAAGAGAAATGACTTACATTATACATATCCGAGAACATGAATTGTTTGTCATGATATGTTTGACCTGTCAGATCTCTGACACATCTTACCCCACAAAGAATTCTGTGCCAGTTAACCCACAGATCTATTGGCAGGATTAACTTCTATGCAAGATTCATCTAGTTTGATCCCTTCAATCTCCTCATACTTTTGAATGTACCCTTTTTTACTGGACTCGTCAACTACACAGGAGGGATAACCTGACCTCTCCTGTTTTTCCTTCAGAAACATTTTGATGTAATCTGCAAACAATTCAGTCGATTGATTAGGGAAGTGCCATATTACAAACACGTTCAACACCCTATAACCTTTCTCGAGGGCCTTCATCATCTCAATGCTACACCAACTACCTGTAAGGGCCCTCTCCTCATCCGTGTGTTTAAAATTATGCCTGTGTAGTTCAGCACATGTTTGACACAATGGAAACAAGAGTTTACTTTTCACCCTATAAGGGAGAACACGGCCCCACAATCCCCTAGGGGGGAGAACTTTTGCATTAATGAGCCCGAAATAATTTTCCAATGGTTCAAAATTACGAAAGGTGTACCTCTTTGTTTTATTCATGCAAGGATAGAGTGATGTGAAATTGTAGTAATCGATTTTTTTAGTAAAGCGTTTGTTTGACCACCGAACAGAGCATCTCGTGGATTCATGCGCTCAGGAAAGTCAAAGTGTTTCAGAAACAATTTAACATCCTTGTTTTATCTTTTCATCTCTGTCACATCCTGGCCCAGTCCTGTCTGTTTTCCCCGCCATGTGCTCTCTCAGTACATGGCTCTGTCTGTTATTGTCCATGTCTCCGCCCTTGTCCCGCCTTTGTTCAGCCTCCTTGTCCGTACTCCAAGTTATCTGTTTCAGGTGTGTCTCGTCTGTAAGATGTATTTAAGTTCCCTTGTGTCATTTCCTTGTATCAGTCGTTTTGTTTCGTTCCCATTCCGAGTCATGTCGTTTTGTTTCCTATTCCTAGTCATGTTCTAATTCCTAGTCAGTTGTTCCTTGTTTTCGTTTCCTTTTGTCATGTTGTTGTTTCTAGTCCTTTCAATTATCAGTCGTCGTGTTTGCCCTCAAGTCTGTTTGTGTTTGTTTTGTTATTTTGGTTTAAATAAATGCCTGTGTTGTAGCGTGTGCATCCGCCTCTGTCAGTCCGCCCTTCGCGTTTCCTGACAATCTCATTCCAGTTATGCTCCCATATCACAGATACGTTCAGGTTGTAAGTGTTTTGCAAAGTCTGAATTTTATCCAAGTGTAGTTGATAAACATCCCTAAAGGATTGTGAACTCTTACTTAGAAGATGTGTTTAATTGGAAGGAAAGCATTTATCACAGCCGTGATGAAAACATCCTAAAAACTCATAAGCCTTTTGTAGACTACCATTTTCATAATAACCATCCACAAAGTAGTGCCCGAACTTGACCTCACCTTCGTTGAGGGCATGTCGGATGGGGATCTTGTCTCTGTCAGAGATGTACTCGAGCCATTGTATGGAAGGTGTTGAGAATGATTTCTGACTGTTGATGTAATAATGTAAAGGCGGGATAGCTAAAATGTTTTCAGGCAGAAAGTTGATTCTGAACATTTTCAAACAGACACTAGCTATTGTGATGCATTTGAACAGATCAACTGTTGTGATGTTCAGTATCTCTTCCCTGAAAGCTAAACATCTTTCCTGCACATGTATTGTACCATTCAAAAAATTAATCTCTTTCTTTGGCCATCATAGTATGTACCCTGTAGAACTCAGGCTGTGGATAAGGCCCTACATAGTTCTGATTTTCCTGGGTATTCCAGACATGTGGAAAATACCCTTTTTTGTCTGTTGTGAACCTCATAGCCTTTCGAATAGCACTCAGTCAAATGGTGGTTGTGGGGGGTAGGGGTTGTGGGGGATAGGGGTTGTGGGGGATAGGGGTTGGTGCGTCAGGGGTGTTGTCCATCGTCTCTCAGCTTTGTAGCTTCAACTTCTTATCTTAAAACACTCTTATACCCTTCTTACCCTCTTATACACCCTTTTATACCATTGCTCACAGGGGTCACGCCCCTGTGAAAGGCAATGTAACCCTATGTATATGTCTGAATACAAATACGATTTGTCAATATCATTTAAAATATATTTGGGTAAATCATTCGATTAGAGCAACTTGTGATATCTGTTTAACCAGAGTCTTGAGATCTAATCCATCCTGAACACATTCGCCAGTCGTAAACCCTATACAATCTTACTTCATATCATTGAAACACAATTTAAAATAAAATATTTTAAACAAAATGATACTATTCACTTTGGAAAAAAGATACATGAAAAGTTAAGGGTTTCTAACGAATACACTGTAGTAAGGGGTGGTGGAGAGGGGTGTTGTCTGAGTGTGTGTGTGTGTGTGTGTGTAGTAAGGGGTGGTGGAGGGGGTTGGGACAGGTGTGGTGCTCATGTTAAGGGCAGGAGTTGGTGGGAAAACCGGTTGATATGACGGTGGGAACCGGATCTATAGGGGAGGAACTTCCTGCTACTTGTTACTGGTCGAAAGGCGGTACTTGATGATGTGGCATGCTCTGATTGGTCCAAATGACCTGGCAAAATTTTTATCGAGGCATGAACACACCCTGGAGGCATGCCAGTCCTTCACAGGGCAACACACACACACATTTACATTTCAGTAGCCAATCCACCTACCAACGTGTGTTTTTGGAGCGTGGGAGGAAACTGGAGCACCCGGAGGAAACCCACACGGACACAGGGAGAACACATCACACTCCTCACAGACAGTCACCCGGATAGGGACTCAAACCCACAACCTCCAGGTCCCTGGAGCTGTGTGAGAGTTACACTACCTGCTGCAGCACTGTCCCATTTCTCTAGTTTTGATGATTTAAAAAAAAAAAACCCACAAAATACAGTTTTAAATGGTTTAAATGTTATTTACAGAAATTACAAAAGTAAACACACAATTACAAAGAAATAATAATAAAAAATGGCCCTTAGTGACAATTTTACAAACCAGTTTTAAAAAGAACAAGACAAGAAAAACAACAAACCGAGCCATGTGCTTAATGAGCACATGGTAGGAAAACAGATATATGACAGCACATGGCCAGAGTGTGACACCACTAGTGTGCCAAAACCTATGATGCACCCTCTATGATAAAATAGTTTTCATCCTTGTTTTATTTAAATTTAACATTACATTATTAGGACATTAGATTACACATTGCACATTTAAATTGTGATGGCACCCACTTTGGGATTTTTTGTCATGGAATCCACTTGGAAGGGCATCTGAGAGGGCACTTCACAAGATTTTAATTACAAAGGGAATGGTGAATTTATCCCATTGTGGGGGCATTATTTCTTCCTTTTTTTTGGTCATATATTAATTATAAGTAAAGGTTTCAGGGAGAAATGTTACAACAAGCTTGACAAAGCTCAGACACAGAATGTTAATGATGAAAATTAAGGCTATTGCAGCTCAGTTCACATCTTACATGATAAAAAATTGGAATATACCTTCTGTTAAAAGAATAAATTATTGGAGGAAGCTGTAGCCAAATTTGGTAAATGATTAATTTGCATATAATAACATGTTAAATTTATCTTTTATTAACATTGATACACTAGACTTTTTCATTTTTCCTTTACAATGAATTTTTACTTTAGATAATGCCTAACTAGTTGTTTAATTGTAGATAAATCTGAGTTAAATGAAGTCCTGTTTTTATTTTTGCAGTGTGGTGTCTTCTTTTTACAACTGTACTTTACATCGTGGTCTGGTTAGCATTGATTTTTGTTTTGCGGTACTTACAAGAAAAGAAAAATCACAGATGCTGTAAATGGAGAGGAGTAGGATGTATGTCTTACAATAAATTACATTGAAAATAAATTAAATTACATTATCATCAAAATGTTTATTTAATTTAAATTGAACATGTTTCTCTTTTCAGATTTGTGCTGTGCAGGTTTCATATCAGTAATGGTTGTTGTTAATGCTTCTTGTTATCTTTATTTTATAAGAACCTACATTATATACAAAGGTAAGTTATGTTTTTAGCTTGTTTTATGCTTATTTGATTGCATGTGTCATGTTTTACCATTTATAAATTTCATACCGATAGTAAATAACTAATAGTTTAAACAATTAAAATATTTAAACGGAAGTAACTGATATACTTTTCATATATACATGGACACACTGATGTCAAGCTATGACATATATAATATAAACAACAGTGATATAAATATATCAGAGATTTGAAAATGTATTTTCCCCACCTCTTAATATTTAATTTTTCCATTTGTACCCGATCTTAAAATAAACTTTTAAACAACTTAATAAACACAAAATACAGTTTTAAATGGTTTAAATGTTATTTACAGAAATTACAAAAGTAAACACACAATAACAAAGAAATAATAATAAAAAATGGCCCTTAGTGACAATTTTACAAACCAGTTTTAAAAAGAACAAGACAAGAACAACAACAAACCGAGCCATGTGCTTAATGAGCACATGGTAGGAAAACAGATATATGACAGCACATGGCCAGAGTGTGACACCACTAGTGTGCCAAAACCTATGATGCACCCTCTATGATAAAATAGTTTTCATCCTTGTTTTATTTAAATTTAACATTACATTATTAGGACATTAGATTACACATTGCACATTTAAATTGTGATGGCACCCACTTTGGGATTTTTTTCACTTCTGGACTTTTTTTGCTCCTAGAATTTTTTATTAAGGAGCTGTGCTGCTGAAATCCATGCAGAAAATGGACTGGCCTCATCCTACTGAAATAAACAAGGCCTTCCCCAAAAAAGACATTGTCTGGATGGCAGCATGTTGCTTTGACCACCTATATCTCGTTCAGCATTAATGGTGCCTTCACAGTTGTACAAGTCGCCCATGCCATGTACAAAAATGCCCCCTTATACCATTATGTATGCTGGCTCATACCATTATGTATAATGTATCATATATATATATATACAGTGATGCCCCGGAAGTCCGTTCCGGAACTCGCATCGACAACTGATGCGGTGGAGTACCGAATCGAATTTCCCCATAAGAAATAACTGAAAACCGATTAATTGGTTCTCGACCAATTTTTTACTATAAAGTTCCCTATTTCCCTACAAAAATTATCAAAAATTACACTCTTAGGTAAGTAATATTGTATAAAGCTAATGTTTTAACAAAATAATCTAACATATCCTTGTTTGGATGGAGATAACAACAGTGAACAGTGGCATGAATCTAGAAAAAGGAAAATTTTAAGGTTGGAATAAAGGAGAAAATAAAGGTTTTATAGTGACAATTTTTCACTACATACTGTACACTTTAAAGCTTCCAACCTTGCTGAACGATGCCGTAAACTGATGGCAAGTAGCGTCAGTTAAGCTCAACACAACTGGCATTTGTTTACAAAAGGGGGTGGGTCGGGTCGGGTTCTGAGTTTTAAGGTCGACCTCCGAGTTCAAATTCTCTCGACATTTGGCGTCGACTTCAGAAACGAAGTAGGTACAAATTAAAGGTGGTTCCCTTGAGGGTACCACCACAGATACAACAAAAGATACCACCACAGTGACAACATTTCTGACAGTGTACAACAGATCTACTCTGTTCTCTACTCTGAAGAACCAAGTAAAGAGCAGAGTAAACCTGTTCTCCTCAGGAACAACTGATTCAGTACTAATCAAAATTACTGCTGATTAATTCACTAGAGCAGTGCTTTGGAAGCAGGAAAACTAAAATAAAAACTCGCCATTTTGTCAATTAACACAATCATCATTTAAATAAATCATGTTAAATAATCAGTGATCAATCAACAAAATTGAGAATATGCTGCTTCACTGTGTAAGCCAAGAATTAATAACACAGTGTCTAATGGTTTGATTTCTTTTTATAGATAGCTCTATTTACCTGGTGATGATGATACTGTTAAACATTGTGGCTCCAGCCGCTCTGTTTGATCATCCAACACATCCCCCCAGTGAGTTTATTACAGATTCAGATCTTTAGTCCTGAGATTAGATCTGAGACTAGATCAGACTTATCCTAAAACCAGGATAAAGGCTACAATTCCTGTAGTTCAGATGTTTCTGTGAAAGTCATTTCTAATGTGGAGTTTATATTTAGGAACGGTTTTATAAACTATGTATTAATTCACTTGCAGGGCTTCCTCATGTTATTCTTCATGTGTTTGGAGCGTCAGGGTTAAGTATTGTTTACTCCATCATTCTTGCCTCTGAACTCCTCGTAGAAGCAGGTAAATATGTGTCAGAGAATCACATCATCTAAACTAATAAATTAACAAGAACAACAGAGTGTGAAAAGAGTCTAATGGTGCTTTTCTACTGCATGGTTTTTACTATCCTCCAATCGATCCTACTCATGTTTTTTTTCCATTAGGTAAAAAAAATGCTTAATGTTACCACCACCAGCTCTTAACCCATTGCTGTACCTTTTAAACGTCAATTGCAGTCTGTCACTGGATCCAGTCTGGAAAATGAATGTTCAGATTGCACAGACACAGCTTGGCCATGAATTTGTCACCAGTCCAGTTAGTGGCTAGTTCAATTTAGACTGCTGCCTGTCTTTTCCCAGTCCAGTCTAACACCAAATATTTTATGAGTGCTTTATATACTTTGGGAAGTGGGGGAAAGGATTAGGAGAAGAAAAGGGAGTTTGAAGAGGGGTAATAACTGTTGTTTGTAATTAAATCTGTAAATGTTGAATGTTTATTGTATTTTGCAGAAACAGGAACTTTACCTGAATTTTACCTGATCATCTTTCCCTTCGAATCACTCTTCATTTCTGCCTGGATCTGTTTACACATCTACTGTTCCTGTAAGTGTTATTACTATTATTATTATTATTATTATTATTATTATTATTATTACCACAGCGGTAAACACTAGTGTCCCTAATGAATGTTATAGAAAATAGAACAGAGGTTATCAGAAAGCTACTTTACATTTAGTAAAGTATAGATGCAGATTCAAATCGATCTGTGATTAATTTAATGTGAAGATGATTCTGATTATAAATGTATTGTATTTCTCTGTTTTTCTTTATTTTCAATAAAGGGATGAAGATGAGAGACAGGTCAGTTCAACTCAACTAAACTCAATATAACTATTGTCTGAATAAACTCAATCAACATAAACTCAGACTTACTCCAACTCAGATCAACTAAACTCACTCAACTACACTCAGTCTGAATAAACTCAATCAACCTAAACTCAGACTTACTCCAACTCAGATCAACTAAACTCACTCAACTACACTAAGTCTGAATAAACTCAATCAACATAAACTCAGACTAACTCCAACTCAGATCAACTAAACTCACTCAACTACACTCAGTTTGAATAAACTCAATCACCATATACTCAGACTAACTCCAACTCAGATCAACTAAACTCACTCAACTACACTCAGTTTGAATAAACTCAATCAACATATACTCAGACAAACTCCAACTCAGATCAACTAAACTCACTCAACTACACTCAGTCTGAATAAACTCAATGAACCTAAACTCAGACTTACTCCAACTCAGATCAACTAAACTCACTCAACTACACTCAGTCTGAATAAACTCAATCAACATAAACTCAGACTAACTCCAACTCAGATCAACTAAACTCACTCTACACTCAGTCTGAATAAACTCAATCAACCTAAACTCAGACTTACTCCAACTCAGATCAACTAAACTCACTCTAACTACACTCAGTTTGACGACACCTGAGCTCAGTCTAACTTTAGTAAATAAATTTAAACTGAGTCAAATTTAATCAAGTTTAATTCCACAAAGTAAACTTAACTCCACTATACTCAGCCAGAGAATGAAATACCCATTCTGTAGTTTCACATTTCTGTAAAAAATGAATATTTCCCAAAAATAATTTAATATATTTCAGTTACCTTACTGCAGCACAGTGGTGCTGTTTCAGTGTGTGAATGACTGGGTGAGTGTGGTGCCCTGGTCCAGCCATGACCCTGAACAAGATGAATGTAACAGGAAAGAAATTAATGAATGAGTTTCCTTATCATTATTCCTCATAAATTATATAAAAATTGAGTGTTTTTATGTGTTATTTTGTGTCTGTTACGATTGACCATGCTGCTGTGTGGGTGTGGACGCAGAAGATCGACTGACAGACTCTAAGTCAAACTGAAACCCGAGTCAGAACGGCTCAGTGATACTGTTCACCGATTCTGTTCAGGCTGTGTCCATAATCTCTCACTGCTCCCTTTGTAGTGCACCACAGGAGTCTTAAACTCTGGCTCCTTCCCCCAGACACTATGTGTCCTCTGTTGCTGGTTATGATTTTAGGTGTTGTTTAAGAAAGAGTATTCAATATAAAGGTAGTTTATGATTCACTAAAATCAATGTGAGTGTAATTTAATATCAAATAAAGTGTAATTTGGAAACAGTGGTTAGAGGACACTGTATAAACCATTTAAAGTTTAGACATAATTTCTGTCTTCTGCAGCCCACAATAAACACATCACACAATAAACACAGCACTTAAATATAAATAAATATGAAGGTAATCACACACTTTGTGAAACAGCAACACTGAGTGAGGAGGAGAATCTGAGATGGTTAAACTTCAACGTACATTGTAAGAGGTTATCTTTAGTTTAAGGCTTTAACTGAGTGTATAAGGGATTAAAGTTTGAATTCAGGAAATAATTTTACACTTTCAGAGTTTAAATTCAGAGAAAATCTCTTGTTGATATTTTCAGAATAAAGAATAATTTTGAAGATGGAAGAGAAGCAGGTTTTCAGGTAAAACACACACAGTCTCCACTGTTTCTGGAATTAAATAAATACTATATTTCTAAGTTATATTTATTCATAAAGTACAGTTATAGTTTCCTCTGAATTGTAGTTTAGTCTGGATTGTAGTTAATGTGAAAAAATTGTTAATTTGAGTTGTAGTTTAACCTGGACTTTAGTTAATCTAAGCTGTAGTTCAGTTTGAGCTGTAGTTTAGTCTGAACTGTAGTTTAGTTTGTTGTGTAGTTTAATCTATGTTGTATTTACAGGTTGATGGAGATGGTGGAGAAATGGAAGTCCTGTCGACCGACTCCAGACAGAGTCCTGAAAAAGGTCCTGAGGTAAATCACTGATGATGATGATAGTGTTATTGTGTTGATGATGAGGATGGTGATGATGATGGATGAGGATGAGGATGTTATTTATTTTGCAGGACTCCTCATTATCGTAGGGCAGGATCTACAGTTGGACATCAGCTTAGTTTCTGTTTAGCTGCTTTCCTCCAAGAACAGCTAAATTCAGGTGATCTAATTGATGAATGTTCACTGTGACTCCAAATAAAGAGTAACATGTTATTTATGTGAAAGAGTGAATATACAGAATATACGTACATCTAAAACACTAATTTAAAATTTTTCATAAAAAAACGTTAAACGTTAACGTGATTAAAATACGTCTTGATTTAGCTATTAGTATTTGTCTTAGTAATGATTAATACTGCCTTAACCAACCATATATATATATATATATATATATATATATATATATATTTTTTTTTTTCCTCTGGTATGTTCATTATTTATAAGACATAAATAACTTGTTTTATTTTAAGTATATTCAGGATTAAATGTTAATTCTGGCTTCATACGCATTCATAAGCTGCCCTGAACTATTCCCCAAAAGACTTCTGAGTTCACCTCCCTGTTTCAGCCTCTACGGGCATGGTCCGTACTACCAAAATATTTTGTGAGACCACAGTGGCTGAAATAAGTGTCCTCTGTTAAAAATAAAGCATTTCCTCCGTATATTAGATTTATTTTTCATTAAAACACCTGCACACACTGAAAAACTATTTTAACTGCTAAGAATGAACACTACTAAATATGAAATGGTAAAATGCTTCTTGATCATTTATAATATAGACATGTATTCATTCATTAATAATGGTTAATGCTGTCTTAACTATGATTAGTTCATAATACCCTTATTGTACAATTGTACTGGATTTTATTTGGACATTTCTGTGATAAATTGTTAAAAGAATGATCTCAGTTTAATGTTCAATTGACAAACTTTTTATTTGTTTAATAAAAAATATTTTATTGCTTATCTCGATTCTGACTTAAACTTTTACATTTTTTTTCAATTATTTTTTTCCGTTTTAAAATTCTTTTTTTATTTCAATGTTTAAACAAAGATTCAATGTGTGATGTATTTGCAGTCAACATTCTGATACGCAGACATCTGTGTTTTCGGGTGGGAAAGTGAAGGGAGGCATTTTCTCCAAGACAGCCTTTGGCTCCTAACTCTAAATTTTTACCCCAGAACTGAAAAATGAAGCGCATATGTATTTGTGGGTTTTGACGCATTTGCAGTTATAGGCAACATCTAGGATTGTGGGGAAACACTTTTCTCTCATCTATTCATATTCAGAAGCCTTATGGCTTAAGGTGGAATGATGCGTTTGTGTAACTTGCATGGATAGTTACCATTAAATGTATCATCTGTGATTGTGGGGAAACTCATTTCTAACTCGTGTTGTTTAGATATGTACCACACTCTTTCTTTAATGGTGCTCTCCCGAATTTAGAGTCAGTCTACAGCAAAAATAAGCAAATGTTAGCAGGAATATAGCAGCATATCCTCATCTTGGTTTATGCCTTCAACACTTGGAGGCCCCTTTGGTTTATTTTGCTCATTTACAAACACTGGGGCTTGGTAAAAGCATTAGATTGGTTTCCAGCTCAAATCAACTGGAGAACAGCACACGGTGAGTAAACATCCTCAGAATGATATAAAAAGTGTTCTTTTAAATTAAAACCTTAATGTCACCTTTAACATGTTCAGACCTTAACCAAAGACTATGTTCTTACTGAGGCAGGAATGTTACATACCATTAATCATAATCTTAGAGATGGCGTGAGGACAACAGATTAATCCACATGGGCTAGAAGCTTCACACATTTGATATTTGTTTTTCATTCTAATCATAAGTCTATTAAAACACAGTTGTAATGCGGGAGGCTCAAAGAGATGTGTAAAGCAAATCCTCCAGTGTTAAATCAACACTATTAGTGTTAACACTGTGAGTGTTAAATTATTACACTAACAGTGTTCATTTAACACTAATGTTGTTGATTTAACACTGGAGGATTTGCTGTGTCAGGGATTCATTTACAGGCACTTTATTATAGCAGACAACTATACAGTGGGCAAAACAGGAGGCAGCGTCGATATTAAGAGGAAAATGGTCAAAGCCAGAGTACACAGTCCAAAAAAAAACAGAGCAACAAAAACAAAAAAAAGGGGGGTTTACCAAATACAGAATCCAAAAACCAGGCAAAGTACCAGAAACCACAGAGGCTCAAAATACAACAGGAGACCGCTCAGTAGGCGGTCTAAAGGCTGGCAGTACTTCGCACTGAGGTGAGGCTTGAGTGTGGTTAAAGAGAGTTCATTGATGAGCAGGCAGCTAGAGTCAGGTGTGCTAATGATCAGGGTTGTTATGGTGATTCTGACCTCTGGTGCCCAGTTTGGGTAGTGCGCTCCGAGGAAGGGGTGCGCCGACGTTCCCGTAGCACTACAACAGGATATACGGTAAAAATGTGTCTTTTGTATGATGATTAATTATGGTATATTTAGTGTTTTGAAGTGCCGCAATAGA
Organism: Hoplias malabaricus; assembly: GCF_029633855.1. NCBI lineage: Eukaryota > Metazoa > Chordata > Actinopteri > Characiformes > Erythrinidae > Hoplias > Hoplias malabaricus. The sequence continues at coordinate 46,221,755 of NC_089805.1, forward strand.
TATGAGAGCTTAGTGTAAAGGCGAAAGTAACTCACTGTGAACTCTGAGTCACCGTGAAGATAACATTCTGATGACTCTGATTCCACGTGAAGATGACTGGTTTGTGGTGAAGATGGCTCTGATTCCACATGAAGATGACTCTTTTTATGGTGAAGATAACTCTGATTCGAGGTGAAGATGACTCTGGTTTGTGGTGAAGATGGTTCAGATTCCACATGAAGATGACTGGTTTGTGGTGAAGATGACTCTGATTCCAAGTGAAGATGACTCTGGTTTGTGGTGAAGATGGTTCAGATTCCACATGAAGATGACTGGTTTGTGGTGAAGATGACTCTGATTCCAAGTGAAGATGACTCTGGTTTGTGGTGAAGATGGCTCAGATTCCACATGAAGATGACTGGTTTGTGGTGAAGATGACTCTGATTCCAGGTGAAGATGATTCTGGTTTGTGGTGAAGACGACTCTGATTCCACATAAAGATGACTCTGTTTGGATTAGGATGTGGGGCTGTGACATGTTGGGGCTCTGACTGAAGAGGACATTTAGGTTGAAGTGAAGAGACAGTGGATGTTTGGAAAGGGTAACACAATGGTACCTGACTTCCCTGACTATTTTCCTGATATGGCTTGTGTTGCTATGGTAAAAATGTTCTAAGCAATATAAAATAATATACAGATTATTTCTAACAGCTAATTTGTCAGCATTAAAATTGCACTTTACTACTTTATTTACCAAAGCAGCATACTTTTGTTGTTATGAAATGTACTGTGGCACAATTTTCTATGCATCTACGGGTGAAATGTGCTTGCGTGATTTATGTTTCAGGTCTACCACTGGCAGGTTTAGCCTAACAGTGTCTATTTTAGACTTTCTTTAGTACAACTTCAGGAGAGCGTGGAGGACTGTAGCAAAACCAGCTGAACCAGAGCCATCAGAAACTGAGGTAAAACACTACAGACACTCCCTTGACTGGCTGCCAATTTTTCAGATATAAAGATGTAACACACACACACACACACTTGAAAGTTACTGAAAACCAATGAAGTCTCAAACTCTTTTGACCTGTCAGACATCAATGTTTATTTCCTCATTCCTGAAAACACATCAGCTACAGTCAGACGTGTGATCTAGTATCTCTGCATTTTCAGCTGTTTTTTGTGTGTTTTTTTTTTTTAAAGTTCTCAGGTCCTGACGTGAAACACTACAGGTCAAATGGAAGTGGTGTTGTTCTTGGTGCTGCTTCTGGCTCGTGGATTTAAAGGTAATACTTTTAATACAACAACAGCAATGTTTTACAGCGTACAAACAAATACACAGTGGGTTTTACATTGTCATCATTCTATTAATGGTAATATTTGCTTATTATTGTTTCTAGCCACTACATACATTTAAGGAATTTTATCAATTACTTTATCAAATACAAAGCAGTTTTCAGCATTTAATAGTGTATTCCTAATAAATGAATAATGAATGTGCGTCATTATGTATATATTCATTAATTCATTAATCATTGTCTGAAAGGGACTGGCACGGTGGTGCAGCAGGAAGTGTCGTTGTGGGTTGTGGGTTGGATTCCCGCTCCGGGTGACTGTCTGTGAGGAGTGTGGTGTGTTCTATCTGTGTCTGCGTGGGTTTCCTCCTGGTGACTGTCTGTGAGGAGTGTGGTGTGTTCTCTCTGTGTCTGCGTGGGTTTCCTCCGGGTGACTGTCTGTGAGGAGTGTGGTGTGTTCTCTCTGTGTCTGCGTGGGTTTCCTCCAGGTGACTGTGAGTGAGGTGTATTCTCCCTGTGTCTGCGTGTGTTTCCTCCGGGTGACTGTCTTTGAGGAGTGTGGTGTGTTTTCTCTGTGTCTGCGTGGGTTTCCTCTGTGTGACTGTCTGTGAGGAGTATGGTGTGTTCTCCTTGTGTCTGTGTGGGTTTCCTCCAGGTGAGTGTGGTGTGTTCTCTCTGTGTCTGCGTGGGTTTCCTCCAGGTGACTGTCTGTGAGGAGTGAGGTGTGTTCTCCCTGTATCTGCGTGTGTTTCCTCCGGGTGACTGTCTTTGAGGAGTGTGGTGTGTTTTCTCTGTGTCTGCGTGGGTTTCCTCTGGGTGACTGTCTGTGAGGAGTGTGGTGTGTTCTCCTTGTGTCTGTGTGGGTTTCCTCCAGGTGACTGTCTGTGAGGAGTGTGGTGTGTTCTCCTTGTGTCTGTGTGGGTTTCCTCCAGGTGACTGTCTGTGAGGTGTGTTCTCCCTGTGTCTGCGTGTGTTTCCTCCGGGTGACTGTCTGTGAGGAGTGTGGTGTGTTCTCTCTGTGTCTGTGTGGGTTTCCTCCAGGTGACTGTCTGTGAGGATTGTGGTGTGTTCTCTCTTTGTCTGCGTGGATTTCCTCTCGGTGACTGTCTGTGAGGAGTGTGGTGTGTTCTCTCTGTGTCTGCATGGGTTTCCTCCGGTTGACTGTCTGTGAGGAGTGTGGTGTGTTCTCCCCGTGTCTGTGTGGGTTTCCTCCGGGTGCTCTGGTTTCCTCCCACAGTCCAAAAACACACGTTGCAGGTAGATTGGCGATTGGAGTGAGGTGTGTTCTCCCTGTGTCTGCCTGTGTTTCCTCCGGGTGACTGTCTTTGAGGAGTGTGGTGTGTTTTCTCTGTGTCTGCGTGGGTTTCCTCTGTGTGACTGTCTGTGAGGAGTATGGTGTGTTCTCCTTGTGTCTGTGTGGGTTTCCTCCAGGTGAGTGTGGTGTGTTCTCTCTGTGTCTGCGTGGGTTTCCTCCAGGTGACTGTCTGTGAGGAGTGAGGTGTGTTCTCCCTGTATCTGCGTGTGTTTCCTCCGGGTGACTGTCTTTGAGGAGTGTGGTGTGTTTTCTCTGTGTCTGCGTGGGTTTCCTCTGGGTGACTGTCTGTGAGGAGTGTGGTGTGTTCTCCTTGTGTCTGTGTGGGTTTCCTCCAGGTGACTGTCTGTGAGGAGTGTGGTGTGTTCTCCTTGTGTCTGTGTGGGTTTCCTCCAGGTGACTGTCTGTGAGGTGTGTTCTCCCTGTGTCTGCGTGTGTTTCCTCCGGGTGACTGTCTGTGAGGATTGTGGTGTGTTCTCTCTTTGTCTGCGTGGGTTTCCTCCAGGTGACTGTCTGTGAGGATTGTGGTGTGTTCTCTCTTTGTCTGCGTGGATTTCCTCTCGGTGACTGTCTGTGAGGAGTGTGGTGTGTTCTCTCTGTGTCTGCATGGGTTTCCTCCGGTTGACTGTCTGTGAGGAGTGTGGTGTGTTCTCCCCGTGTCTGTGTGGGTTTCCTCCGGGTGCTCTGGTTTCCTCCCACAGTCCAAAAACACACGTTGCAGGTGGATTGGCGACTCGAGAGTGTCCGTAGGTGTGAGTGTGTGAGTGAATGTGTGTGTGTCTGTGTTGCCCTGTGAGGGACTGGCGTCCCCTCCGGGGTGTGTTCCCGCCATGCGCCCAATGATTCCAGGTGGGCTCTAGACCCCCCGCGACCCTAAAAATTGGATAAGCGGTTACAGATAATGGATGGATGGATGGATGAATGTGCGTCATTATGTATATATTCATTAATTCATTAATCATTGTCTGAAAGGGACTGGCACGGTGGTGCAGCAGGAAGTGTCGCAGTCACACCGCTCCAGGGTGCTGGAGGTTGTGGGTTGGATTCCCGCTCCGGGTGACTGTCTGTGAGGAGTGTGGTGTGTTCTATCTGTGTCTGCGTGGGTTTCCTCCTGGTGACTGTCTGTGAGGAGTGTGGTGTGTTCTCTCTGTGTCTGCGTGGGTTTCCTCCGGGTGACTGTCTGTGAGGAGTGTGGTGTGTTCTCTCTGTGTCTGCGTGGGTTTCCTCCAGGTGACTGTCTGTGAGGAGTGAGGTGTGTTCTCCCTGTGTCTGCGTGTGTTTCCTCCGGGTGACTGTCTTTGAGGAGTGTGGTGTGTTTTCTCTGTGTCTGCGTGGGTTTCCTCTGTGTGACTGTCTGTGAGGAGTGTGGTGTGTTCTCCTTGTGTCTGTGTGGGTTTCCTCCAGGTGACTGTCTGTGAGGAGTGTGGTGTGTTCTCCTTGTGTCTGTGTGGGTTTCCTCCAGGTGACTGTCTGTGAGTGTGGTGTGTTCTCTCTGTGTCTGCGTGGGTTTCCTCCAGGTGACTGTCTGTGAGGAGTGAGGTGTGTTCTCCCTGTGTCTGCGTGTGTTTCCTCCGGGTGACTGTCTTTGAGGAGTGTGGTGTGTTTTCTCTGTGTCTGCGTGGGTTTCCTCTGGGTGACTGTCTGTGAGGAGTGTGGTGTGTTCTCCTTGTGTCTGTGTGGGTTTCCTCCAGGTGACTGTCTGTGAGGAGTGTGGTGTGTTCTCCTTGTGTCTGTGTGGGTTTCCTCCAGGTGACTGTCTGTGAGGTGTGTTCTCCCTGTGTCTGCGTGTGTTTCCTCCGGGTGACTGTCTGTGAGGAGTGTGGTGTGTTCTCTCTGTGTCTGTGTGGGTTTCCTCCGGGTGACTGTCTGTGAGGATTGTGGTGTGTTCTCTCTTTGTCTGCGTGGATTTCCTCTCGGTGACTGTCTGTGAGGAGTGTGGTGTGTTCTCTCTGTGTCTGCATGGGTTTCCTCCGGTTGACTGTCTGTGAGGAGTGTGGTGTGTTCTCCCCGTGTCTGTGTGGGTTTCCTCCGGGTGCTCTGGTTTCCTCCCACAGTCCAAAAACACACGTTGGTAGGTGGATTGGTGACTCAAAAGTGTCCGTAGGTGTGAGTTTGTGTGTGTCTGTGTTGCCCTGTGAAGGACTGGCGCCCCCTCCAGGGTGTATTCCCGCCTTGCGCCCAATGATTCCAGGTAGGCTCTGGACCCATCGCGACCTTGAACCGATAAGGGTTACAGATAATGAATGAATGAACTGTCTGAAATGGCTAATCCAGTTCAGGGTTGTTGTGTGTCCAGAGCCTTCCCAGAATCACTGGGCGTAAAGCAGAAACACACTCTGAACAAATCACCAATTCATCACAGGGAAACACACATTCACACTCACACCTTTTAAAACTTTTGCACAGCCCAACAGCCTACCATGAGTTGTTTGAGGACTGTGGGAGCAAAAATGAGCACCTAAAGAAAACCCACACATATACCAGGAAAACAAACCAAACTCCTCACAGAAAGTGAATCAAGTCAGGGTTTTACCAATGACCTTAGAGTTCAGGAGCCAGCTGCAATATAATACCAATCTAGCTTCTTAATCCTGACACACAGTTAGAAAAAACATAACAGGTCCTAGTGATATACAATAAGAGCATATTTAAACCTCTGGTCAAGTGTAGAGTAAAATCTGAAACCCCAGAAACAAAGCTGTAACACCTAGAGTTTATGGTGGTAGAAGAGAGCTCCTCAGGACCTTTGCTAGACAATAAACCATTGCAGGCCATGGACTTAGAATACAAAGAAAGAGTATTCTTGCCATTGACCACATTGCCACATTGCCACATTTTCCCTAGGCTTGTAGCCTGAATAAGTAAACCTGAATTTTCAGAATAAGAATAAGTTCATCAATTGGCATATAAATATATATATAATTCAAATAAAAAAAACATATAACAATTTTTGGATCCTAATAGTTATATTATTTAATTTCATAGTGTTAAAGATATATATATATATAAGATGTTTTTTTAATCTCTGTTTCTCTCTTTTTTCTCTCAGATTGTGGTGTGGGGGGTGATCTCCACATGGTCTCACCCTCTGTGGGTGAGGACCTGATACTCAACTGCTCCATAAACTCCACAGTTCTCCAGCTGGAGGAAGTGACCTGGAGAAAGGTCCCTGACACCATGGTCCTGATCTTCCAGGAGAACCAGACGTTCTCAGAGAGTTCCCACGAGACGTACCAAGACCGAGGCGAGTTCTTCTCATCTGAAATCCCCCGGGGAAACTTCTCTCTGAAGCTGAAGGACGTTCGTCTGGAGGATAAAGGAGAATTCATCTGTGAGATTCACACTGATGAGTTTACAGCCCAGACCTCCGTCATCATCCAGAGAATAGGTAACAGTGATAATACATATAAATTCTGTTTTCAAATCAAATCAAATCAAATTTATTTGTATAGCGCCTTTTACAACTGACGTTGTCACAAAGCAGCTTCACAGTTTCAGAACAGAACATTTAAATCAAAGCCCAATGCGAGCAAGCCGAAGGCGACAGTGGCAAGGAAAAACTCCCTCGAGACTGGAGGAAGAAACCTTGGGAGGAACCAAGACTCACAAAGGGGACCCATCCTCCTCTGATCAAACTATAGATTGAATTTTAAATGATCACCAATGAAGTGTCATTATGCTACGTAATAATAATAAGGTGAGCAGCTCGTCTGGTTTGGTCTGGTCTGCAGGAGAATCCAGCAAACAATCTTCCATCAGTGGGCCACCATTCTCTCAGAAAACAGTAAAACAGTAAAGAGAAGCAGTTAGTTTAGTTGAGTGCAGCAGAGAATAAGACCATGTGAATATTTTCATTAGTGTAGTGACGGATATGACTGTAACAGACTGGGAGGAGGGAAACCAGAAGGAGCTCAGGCAAAGACATCCTTTCGCTCCAAACAAGAGAAACTGTGAGCACATCATCCGCATTTACCCTGATTCTCCATGTCCATGAGTTCCTTAAACCACAACCTTAAACTAGACAGAGGTTAGTTGCCAAAGGCTAAACTGAACAAGTGTGTTTTGAGCCTAGACTTAAACATAGTGACTGTTTCTGCGTCCCGAACACTAGCTGGAAGATTGTTTCAGAGCTGAGGGGCTTTGTAGGAGAAAGCTTTCCCCCCTGCTGAAGTCTTATGAATTCTGGGTACTAGTAAGAGGCCGGCGCCCTGAGATCTGAGTAATCTTGGTGGTTCATAGTGTGTGATGAGGTCTCGCAAGTATTCAGGGGCAAGACCATGTAGGGATTTATACGTGAGTAAAATAATTTTGTAATCAATACGGAATTTAACTGGAAGCCAGTGAAGGGCCGATAAGACTGGGCTGATATGATCAAATTTTCTAGTTTTAGTGAGGACCCTGGCTGCAGCATTTTGAATTAACTGGAGTTTACTCAAGTTTCTGCTGGAGCATCCTGATAAAAGTGCATTGCAATGATCTAATCTTGATGTAATAAAAGTGTGAACTAATTTTTCCGCATCTGGGAGGGATAAGGAATTTCTTAACTTAGCGAGGTTCCGAAGATGTAGGAAAGCTGTTTTTGTAATGTTACCTATATGCTGATCAAATGATAGATCTGAATCAATTATAACACAAATTTTTAGCTGATGAGCTCGGGAGAACAGGGAAGTCCAAATTATGTATTAAGTCTGATACCTTATTTATAGCAGGTTTTGGACCTAGAAGGAGAACCTCGGTTTTGTCGCTGTTTAGCAGAAGGAAATTGTATGCCATCCAATTCTTCACTTCTTTAACACAGTCCTCCATATTCTTTAGTGTTGGTTTGTCATCTGGTTTGGCTGATATGTATAACTGTGTGTCATCTGCGTAACTGTGGAAGGTAATGCCATACCTGCTAATAAATCTGCCCAGTGGCATCATGTATAATATGAATAGTAAAGGTCCTAGAATGGAGCCTTGGGGAATTACAAATCTCATTTTTGTATGAATAGAAGAAACATTATTTAATTTTACAAACTGATAGCGATCTGTGACTTAAACCATGACAGGGCCGTTCCTGTTATTCCAACCATGTTTTTTTTTAATCTTTCTAGCAGAATAGTATGATCAATTGTATCAAAAGCTGCACTGAGGTCGAGTAGAACTAGTATGGATACGCAGCCTCGATCAGAGGCGAGGAGGAGGTCGTTCGTTATCTTAAGATCTTAGATATGAAGGGAAGGTTAGAGATAGGTCTGTAATTGGATAGTACACTAGGATCAAGATTCGGTTTCTTGATCAGGGGTTTAATAACTGCTAGTTTAAATGCTTTGGGTATGTGACCCAGTCTAAGGTACGAATTTATGATTGTTAAAAGGGGATTGATTATGACTGGTAATACTTCTTTAAATAGTTTTGTTGGTATTGCATCAAGTGTACAGATCGTACAATTTGACGAGTAGATGATTTTCTCCAATTCTAGCTGTGGTAGTGGGTCAAAGTCCTCTAGTCTTTCTTCTATGTTTTGTTCTATATCATCCACACCAGATGACAGACAGGCTGGATTTAGTAATATGGCATTTATTGTTTGTCTAATATTTTCAATCTTGTTGTTAAAAAAGTCCATAAAAGCATTGCTGGTGTGAATGGCTGGGATCTGTGGATCAGTAGCTGCCCGATTGTTTGTAAGTTTAGAGATTACATTAAAGAGTGCTCTAGGATTGTCTTTATTATTTTCAATCAGTGAGGACAGATGTGCTGAACGTGCATTGACGAGTGCCCTTCTATATTTGATAAGGCTGTCTTTCCAGGCACAGTGAAATACTTCCAGTTTAGTCGATCGCCATTTCCGCTCTAATTTCCTTACGGTTTGTTTTAGGGTGAGTGTTTCTTCATTATACCAAGGAGCGAGTTTTTTCTGCTTTTTACGCTTAAGTCGTGCTACACTATCTAAAATTGATCGAAGTGTGTTATCTAAGTAGTCCGTTAGTTAAGATAACAACCAACAGCTACAGCGATATTTCATCTGAATTCCCTCTGGTTTCATCCCGCCCCTTTTTGTAATAAAGGCTTATTTGAAGTATTCCATGCATACCTGCAGCATGCATGCTTTCTTATATGTTATTATTATTATTACAAACCGAAGTTGGGACACTAAACAAATTGTGAATAAAAACTGAATGCAATGATGTGGAGATGGCAAATGTCAATATTTTATTCGTAATAGAACATAGATGACAGATCAAAAGTTTAATCTGAGTAAATGTAACATTTTAAAGGAAAAATATCTTGATTCAAAATTTCACAGTGTCAACAAATCCCAAAAAAGTTGGGACAAGTAGCAATAAGTGGCTGGAAAAAGGAAATTGAACATATAACGAACAGCTGAAAGACCAATTAACACTAATTAGGTCAATTGACAACATGATTGGGTATAAAAAGAGCTTCTCAGAATGTCAGTGTCTCTCTGAAGCCAAGATGGTAAGAGGATCACCAATTACACCATTGTTGTGCAGAAAGATAGTGCAGCGATACCAGAATGGTGTTACCCAGCGTAAAATAGCAAATACTTTTAATTTATCATCATCAACCGTGCATAACATCATCAAAAGATTCAGAGAATCTGGAACAATTGCTGTGCGTAAGGGTCCAGGCCGTAAAACTCTACTGGATGCTCGTGATCTCCGGGCCCTTAAACGTCACTGCACCTCAAACAGGAATGCCACTGTCAAGGAAATAACAGAATGTGCTCAGGAATACTTCCAGAAAGCATTGTCAGTGAACACAATCCACTGTGCCATCCGCCGTTGCCAGCTGAAACTCTACAGTGCAAAGAGGAAGCCATTTCTAAGCAAGCTCCACAAGCTCAGACGTCTGCACTGGGCCAGGGGTCTTTTAAAATGGAGTGTGGCAAAATGGAAGACTGTCCTGTGGTCAGATGAGTCACGATTTGAAGTTCTTTATGGAACACTGGGACGCCATGTCATCCGGACCAGAGAGGACGAGGATAACCCAAGTTGTTATCGACGCTCCGTTCAGAAGCCTGCATCACTGATGGTATGGGGTTGCATGAGTGCTTGCATGTCTGGAAAGGCACCATTAATGCAGAGAACTATGTTCAGGTTCTAGAAGGTGCGACAAAGAAGGCCCAAGACGATTGAACAGTTAGAGGCCTGTATTAGACATGAATGGGAGAGCATTCCTATTTCTAAACTTGAGAAACTGGTCTCCTCTGTCCCCAGACGTCTGTTGAGTGTTGTAAGAAGAATGTGGTATTCCACACACTGGTAAAAAATGGCCTTGTCCCAAATTTTTTGGGATTTGTTGATGCCATGAAATTTTGAAACATATTTTTCCCTTAAAATGATACATTCTCTCAGTTTAAACTTTTGATCTGTGATTTGTGTTCTATTCTGAATAAAATATTAGATGTTGGCACCTCCACATCATTGCATTCAGTTTTTATTCACAATTTGTTTAGTGTCCCAACTTTTTTTGAAATCCGGTTTGTATTATGGGTGCCCCTATATTTCAGATGCATAATATTAGATATATAATATAATTGTTGTCTTAATTAATTTTCATTAACTCATTTGTTCTTTCTCATTCAAACAGGTTTTTCTTCTCTCCAGAAATTCATACTGGTGCTGTGCTTCTTTTCATTAGCACTTACTCTTGGACTCTGCATTCCTGTTTTAATCTTTTTGAGGAAAAAAGGTAGAGTTTAATTAAAAAAATAAAAACAAAAAAAAACTCAGTGTCGTTCAAATCTGAATTAATATTTTCTCAGACATATTTTCATTTGCATTTACATGTATGCATTTGGTAGACGCATTTATCAAAGTGACTTACAAAAAAGGATCTAACATTCAAACTACAGCACAAATTATACAAAAACACCTTACATTGAGTACATTTGATTCCTGTTTCTCTTCATTGTTTTAAAATACAATTTTTGTTCATAGCTTAAGAAAACAGCTAAGCTATCATTTCAAAACCTAAATGAAAATTCATGATTAAATATTAAAAACCTATATATATTTTTCTTTACAGAAATTTCAAAACGGGTTATGATCCTGCATGCCGTACTGACCTGCTGTCCATGTATTTTCATGTTCATTAGTTATATATTATGGTCAACTGATGGTAAGTTCAAGAAAATCCCAAGAACATTTATTTGGGATTACTTGTATTTAAGAAGGTTAAACAGTGAGAGTAAAGATATCATTATCTGAAACATCTATCTAAGAAATTAACTTCAACATTCTCTACAGTATGTATTAAAGTCAATACAACAAAGTCTACAATATATAAAAGTTCCTGCAACATTATCAACAATATAACATAGCAGAAAAAGTAAAGAGATTTGTGTTTGGCAGATTATTTATTTGTTGTAACAGTGCTTCTTGGCAGTAAATCTTCTACCGTTAAAAAGCTTGTTAATTTCCCTTTTAAATGGTGACATGCATTTGTGGGATGAGCAGTAGAGCTGAGTATGTGAGTTGCACCCATGAAAATCCTCTCTGCCAATGGTAAACAGTTTATTCTGCCATAGACGCATTTGGTGTACGTAGGACTAAATGATTGAAGTTGGAAGAAATGACATATTAGCAATTTAACCACTTATTCATTTAACAATCAGGAGCCTCGGTAGCCTGTGGAAGAACCATACACAGCCACAACAGCCTCCACCTCCTCCTCATGCTGGTCATCAGTCTGGTCACACACTGCTGTGGGTTGGCATCCCATTCTTCAACCAGCATTTGTCACAAGTCAGCCACCGTGGTTGTGGTCACTCGGGCACAAACAACACACCCAAGCTGATCCCACAAGTGTTCAATGAGGTTAAGGTCAGGAGCTGGCAGGCCATTCCATCTTTCCACTCCCACATTCTGGAGGTAGTCTCTGATAAACCCCGCTCTGTGGAGCGAGCGTTGTCATGTTGGAGGATAGAGTTCGGTCCCAGACTGTGGAGATATGGGATTGCCACTGATTGCAGAATTTCATCTGTAATTAAATGAAATGTGCAATTACTTGTCAGTAAACAACGTACAATATCTCTCTGCATTTAAAAGCCTCCAATGATGACAAGCCTTGTTTTTCCAGTGAGGGAGATGGCGCCCCACACCATCACACAAAATAAACTGTTTGGCAGTGAGTATTTGACACATTTTTCATGGGCACAACCCACATACGCAGCTCTACTGCTCATCCCACAAATGCATGTTCCTTACAAATGTGGCACCATTTAAAACTGAAATTAACAGACTTCCAACAATAAAAGATTTATTGCCAAGAAGCATTGTTAAAACAAATAAATAATCTACCAAACACACATTTCCTTACTTTTTGTGCTCTTTATATCTCTTTGTAACATGCTTGGTTCGGTTCCATATGTCTTGTTTTGTTTTGGTTCCTGGTTGTTTCCATGTGTTTCCCCTATCATATGATCGTTCTACATTCCGTGTCTCACATGAGTTAATTAGTTTCCTGGTGTGTCCTGTGTGCTGTAGTGTTGTTTGTCTGCCATTCGTATATTTCTCTGTTTTGAGTCCAGTTTTGTTTTTCTCCTGTTTAGATCTGTTTTTTTAGTATCTTTGCTTAAGCCTGGCCCACACTAGAGGATATTTTTGAGGCTGATTTGCTCCTCCCGAAAATCACAAGAAGTCTCCCAGTTTTTTTTTTTGTTTGTGAATGATGATCTTCCCAGATTATCCAGTAGTGTGGGAAGTCCATAATCCAAGCTTTACTCCTCTGATCTTCTCCCAGAGCAGTCAGGGTCACACCAATTGTGAACTGTAAATATGAAAAAGTTTTTACAATATTTACAACTCAGAATTTAGTGGTACTCAGAAAACTGTAGTGTGGACATCAGTTCTCTGATGTGAAATGTCACGTTAACACATCATCTTGAAAGATGATAAACCAATGAGAGTTAAGATTGGATTATTTCACCTCCATCCATTGTGATCATTCATGCCCAGGCCGTGTTATCAGGTAGTGTTCTGTAGTATGAGCCAGGTATTAGTCTTCCTTAAGAGTTCCTTCTTGAGTCTGTTTTTTTTGTCTGCAGTTCTGAGCTTACATTGAGTGACCATATTGCTTAAGAGCATGTCTGTTTCTGTTGTTTTGACTGTCCAGTTGAGTATTAGTTTTTTGTTTTCATTCTGTTTTTAGTTTACTATAGTATGTTGCCCTATATAGCCTTCAGTCTTTCATTATCTGGCTTGTTCTCAGTTAGTCTTTATAGTTTTAGAGTATGCTTTAGGTTTTTATCTTGGTCTTTAGTGGAAATATGTATACTTTATATTTACAGCAATGTTTCATAATCAATATATACTATTTGTAATTTGAGAATGATTGACCAGGATTGTTTCTTTTTTATAACTTGGTGCCCTCAAGAAAGACAATAAATTCTGGTGAGTTAGAGAGAATGAGAGTTAGAGACAGTGTTGTTCTGGGGAGTGTTGTTTTTAAATTATATATATATATATATTTATCATTTCCATTGATGGAGATTGTTTGAGAATTTGTATAACAGTATAAAGCACTGCCCATTTTTTATCATTTTGCCTCTGGGTGATATAAACAATTCAATTTGTCAATATCTCACTTTTTCTGTTGAGGTGGATTTAAAGCAAAAGAGATTAGATCATCAAGATAACACTCCATACTCACAATGGAAATGGCATTAGTCCAGTATGAATCTGACCCTCAGGTCTGTTCTCAGATTGCCATGACAGACATGTTTGTTTACTTCAATACCTAAATAGTGACATTTGGTTAGGATTTAATTTTTTTTTTTTTATTAAAATATGAAATATAACTTTGTAGTTACAATGCATACAGGGAAAAACAGGAAAAAAAGCCGGGTGACCCTACACCAGTAATGCATTGGTCATGATATAATTATTCTTGTAATTATATAAAATAATGCAAATAAATTACAATAAAATAAACTACTAGACTGGAAAGTTGCATAATTATGTGGGGCATTTGGGAAACGGGTAACACACCATACACAATAACAAAAAATTATGTTCTTGTTTTGCTTGCTTATTTTCTTTCTAAATGCTGTAGTTGGTTTTAAGTACAGCTGGGTATGGAGTACAACCTCATAGAGCACGCTTTAACTTGAAAGAATACACAAATCAAATTACGAAGTTACTTTGGCAAAATAAATACACCAATGATTTATGCCTTTAAAAAAAAAATTAGATAACAGCAAGAAGTACAAAACCATAAAATTAGAGCCACTAATAAATGTACAGAGGAAACAAAACAGACAATCACATCTTGGCTATATTAGACCTTTTTTCTCCAGTTGAACTGCTCAAAACAGCTTACACATAGCCCTATACTTAGCAGGAGATTTGCACGGTTGTTATTAAGATTACACTGTTAAGGATGAAATAAGACAACCACACGATAAGTTGAGTTTCTAAAGGGCCAGTGTCTGTTTAAACATCATTGACATTCGCTTACAGAAAGTATTCTAATAACCTGTTTATTGTTTGTTCCCTAAATGTATACTCAAAAAAATAATTTTATTTTCCACTCTGTTACTATTATATTGAATTAATTATCATCCACAATTATCCAGGGTTTCTCAGTGAGGTGGTGATCTGTTCAGCTCTCTCTTTGGCCCGGTGTCTGATGTTGATGAAAACTGCTCCTCATCTCAACACACTTCCAGGTACGAGTTTATAACTACATTTAATATACAAACCCAATTTCCAGAAAAGGTGGGTCACTCTGCAAAGCAAATTCTGTAAATCAACATTATTTACACTGATTTATAGACATTCTCTAAATCAACATTATTGTTAAATTAACACTTTGTGTTACAATTTAACACTCTTGGGTGGTTTCCCAGATTAAGCTTAGTCATGGACTACACCACATTTGGTATTGGGATTTTCCCTTGAAAGGAGACTATAGTCCGAATTTAGGCTTAATTTGTGCTTTACCAGCAAGTGCTCACATGGTACTGTTGGAGAAACAGTCTTGCTACCCCAAGAGCCTCCCTATAAGAGTAGTAAACCATGGTCACTTACCATAGTCTGTCACTGTATCAAGAAATACAACCTGGAAATATATTATGCAAAGAGGAAGTCATATACAAATTATACTCAGAAACACTGAGTTCTCTGTCAGATGTCATCAGTCATTCACTGAAGGAACAGATTCTTAGGTATTTGGGGGAATGGCCTCTTTCCAAATGTGCAGATCCTCTGCAGTACATGACCATGAAGGACGCAAAGACTTATTTGTGTCTACCAACCACATTACACTTTCCATGCATCTCTCTTCAGCAGTAGAAAATGTAGTCTCCAAGATAAGAGCTAGTCCAAGTCTACGTATGGACATGTTTACATTTTTACATTACAACACATAAGTCTAACAGATTTGATTCTAATATTTGAGACTTTAAACTGAATGGTGTCTCTCACACCATAAAATATGTTGCACTTTGTTTAGTATGCTTTTATTAGACTTTTTTTTATCTTGAAAATTGTTTAATGTTTGAATTCCTTGGGAGTTACATTTTCATTCTTGTGATGCTGGGAATGACAGTTTAAAATTAGAGATTTGTAATTTAAAGGTTAATATATTATATGTTAAAGTTTTATATATTGCACCTGGTGTTTTTGCACATTCTACCACTACTCTCTAGCCTACTGCTAAATTACTCTCCAAACTATCTGAACTTCTCCCAGTTGTGTGCTCATTTTCATCTCGTTTGCTGCTAGTTTGTAGCTTTAATATTCATATAAATAATCTATACCTTAATCCTACTAATGATTTTCTCTCACTTCATGACTGTTTTCAATTCATACTACATATTCCCACACATGACAAAGGTCATACTCTTGACCTTGTCTGTTCATCTTCCTTACCTGTTTTGAATCTTTGTCCTTATCACTTTCCACTATCTGATCACAGGTATATTAAACTTATGGCTGTCCCTCGTTCCAATCAAAGATGCATTTTCTTCCGTAAGACACATTCTGTAGATCCTCTTATTCTTAAACATTCTTTTGCCAATACTTTTCCTATTGATTCTGCCCCAGGAACATGCCACACGGCTAAATTCTCTTAGTCTCTTAGTACACTAGCCCCTGTGATGTCATAGAATGGTGACTTTTATTTCTTCTTCTCCCTGGTACACTAATGAATTAGGCACCACAAAGCAGACTGCCGTCAACTGGAGAGACTCTGCAGGAAGTCTAAGCTCTTGGTTCATGTTGAAGCCTATAAGCAGCACCTAGCTGCCTACAGAAGTGCCTTACATGCTGCCAAATCAGCCCACCCTTATTAACAATGCTAATACAAATACTCTGCATCTTTTTTCAACAGTCACCAAACTATTTAAACCTCTTGACAGTGCTATAGCTGTTTCTCCATCTCTTTGTGATTCATTCCTACATTTCTTTGAATCTCTGCCCTGGTCACTCATCTCACAACTCTTATTAATCTATCACTTCGTACTGGTCTGGTCTTATTTATCCACAAATTTGCTGCAGTCACTCCTCTACTTAAAAAAAAAAAAACCTGGCTTGGATCCTCTGGCTCTTGTTAACTTCCGGCCTTTCTCTAATCTTCCTTTTCTGGCCAAAGTCCTCAAATGTACTGTTGCTAGTCAACTTCAAACCTAACAATCTTGAAACTAATAATTTCTTTGAACAATTCCAGTCCGGATTCTGTCCCTTCCACAGCACTGAAACTGCCTTAATAAAAATATTGAATGATCTTCTTTTAGCTGTGGATTCTGGCTCTCTCTGTATCCTATTACTATTAGATCTGTGTGCAGCTTTTGACACAGTAAGTCACCCCATCCTTCTATCCAGGCTGTGGGAGCTGGGCATTGATGGTTCGGCCCTGGATTGTTTCACATCATATCTAACTGACAGAAAACAGTTTCTGGTCCTTTCTGCTCAAGTATCAGTCCTTGGGCCCTTTCATTTCATTTTATACATGCTTCCCTTTGGACATATATTGCATCATTTTAATCTTGGCTTTCAGTGATATGTGGATGACATCCAGATTTATTTTAGTACTAAAACCAATCATCTGAAATTTTATTAAAGGAATGTTTAAAACATAACAACAAAATATAAGTCCTGCAGATTATATTCAATGTATGAAATTAATATGACTTAAAAATATATGATTTTATAGAATAATGTTCCCTAACTAAAAGTACGGAGTATAAACCCTTGAGGTTCCACCAAATGACAGTTTTTTTGACAGTGGGCTGAAAATGTATGGTGCATCATGAAGAGGAATATCAAACATGTTAAGCAGCTTATGTTTTACATACAGCAATAACGAACAAAAATTACACTTGCAAAACAGCAAAAATTAATATCTTAACTTTACAAAGGATTTTAAAAATTAAAATGCGTAAGTCTATAAAGTATATTTAAATGAAACATTTGTTTATTTAGTTATAAATTGAAAACACTCAATCTGTTCTTTGTGCTTTTGTTTTGACAATAAATGTTCAAGAAGATTAACAAATTACAGATTGTAGTTTTTTATGCCATTTTTATGGAAATTGATAAATACAAATTTTACTGTCACTGTGTCACATTCTAGACAAGTGAAAACATTGAGAACAGTCTTGCAAACTACACTATATGGACAAAAGTATTGGGACATACCTACTCATCATTGTACTTAGGTTTTCAGATTTTATTCATTCCCATTGCCCCAGGCAAATAAAAATCTGGATGGTTATAATAGTTATATAGTTTCATTAAAAGTTAAGAATATTTTCCTTCACCTTCACAGTCACTTGTGTTGAATTACAAGGTTTTGTTTGTAAAGGCAAATTAGTGTAGCTGAAGGGCTGTGAACATCCTTAAATTTAAATAGCAGCCTATGGTTTTCTGCCTACATGTTTCAAGCTATTTGCTGTGACCCTAGTTAAGAAGTGATTGAACTGGGTCAATGGATGGATGAATGTAAGAATGTATGAATTAATATAATGTTTTGTTTTACAGAACAGCTAGGGAAGGCAGTGAAGACCCTGAGTGTCCCTCTTTATTTCTTCATCATAGCCATAGCTGTATACACAGGTAAACACAACATCCCAGTACAGAAATTAGACGTTTGTTGATGTTACTTTTTCTTTTGAAAAACAAAAAATAAAAAGTACACACTAAATGAGACCTTGGAATTTACAAAATGGTGCACTTAATTTTTTCTCTTCTGGTTGGTGAAGAAAATATTATTACATGTGTTATGGCAATTCTAAAAATTAATATCTAAGTGTCACCAGGAAGGAAGATCGATGCTCAAAGAATTATTTGGGGAGATCAGAGGAATAAAGACATGCAGTCAAGAATTCTCTCCTATCTCCCATTGTATTAAACAAAATCATGCAACATATATATGACCCCAGTCACGTACACCATCATGTGTGCCATTTGGGCGTTATTACATCATGTCTCGTTCCATCAACACAAACATTCCCTTATTGGTTCCTCATTATCTCCTATTTTATTACTGTCAGGAAAAATGGTTGCAGACGGTGAGAGATGTCCTTCAGTTGTTGACTGCTTTCTTTCCTCCCTTCTAATCTGTTGAGCGCTTTCCTCCCCCACAGGTCACAGTAATACAAAACACTGTGATATGTCCCTTCAGGTCACAAGCACTAACGCCTACATTATTTAGTAAGAATTAATCAAGATTAATCAATACCATTACTCACTGAATATATTGTGTCATTAATATAATCATTAGTTATCATTAACCATTACTCATTGGTGTTAATCTGCATTTTCCCATCACAACATGAACAGCTGTGAACTTGAGGTTGCACAAGAATTTACCCTGCAGATTACTTTAAATTTAACTTTCCTGCACAGGTAATCGTATTACTCTGTACAGTTTTAATAACTGAGCCACATTTTGCTATCTTATAAAATAAGAATCCTTTTTAATTACCATTACCGTTAGGGAATTTAAAACCTGTGAATGAACTGAGACTAACTCAGAAAGATTGCATATCATAATAGCATACCACAGTGGCAAGAGGTGTACAGTATGTGGTTGTAGTGTCTGAGTTAGCTTGGTTTGAGAAACTGTGGGTGAGTGTGTGTGGTGTAGTTTTGGTGATATTGCTCAGAACCTTGTGTCTAATGGCCTACATCCCTCAGCTTGTGTGCACTGGTGTGTCTTTTATATTAAAGTAGATTTTGCTCATAGAATACCTGTATGTACAGGAAATAACTTGAAATAAATATATAGTCCATAGCTCGAGTGCCATTATGTTCAGTAATTATTTATTGTACATTAGCTTAAGTATTTGATAGTTTTGCAATTATTTAGTTGAGTGGCTTGGCATGGAATCCCCTTACAGGTTGGCATAGTCTGGACTTAGCACACTCTAAGACGTGCGTTGTGGAACCTGCCACAATACCTGTACAGAGAACTTACTGATAACCCATCGGAAGTTCATTTAACATGAACAAAGCAATTGTTTTTTCTATTATAATAAATGTTTTATTCCTAACCTTATCCTGGTATAAATTCCAGGTATATATTTTGCACATGTTTTTCATAAAATGTTTTTAATGTCACGGTAATAATTGATAAAATATCTTCTTTATAGGTGATTAGTTTGACTCCGACTTGAATACAGCAGAACAAGTTCCTGGGGTTTGGCAGAACAATCATTAAATTAAAAGTGTATTTGGAAGTTAGAGTTGACAATTTAGCTCCAAAATGTGAAGAAAACAACTTTGAGTCTCAAACTTCACAATAGTATATGCAGCTAATATAACTGTGTGTTCAAGTTAATTTCAGAATCTACAGAAATGTTTTACACATGTGTGTTTTCTCTTTTCTGTTTTTATATAGTTGAATTTGTGCGTTATAAAAGGTCTGGTGGCCTCTCTGATAAAGTCGTGTTATGTGTAGCAGCCATGGTATGCTGTATTTGCTCTGTTGTTACAGGTAAATGAAATGTTTTAAGCATTTTATATTACACATATTTGCAATTTTATATTTGTTTATATTTTTACAAAACATACATGACATTAATTACATTTATTTACTTTTCAACCTGTAGTACCAGTTCAAATGAGACAATTATCAAAACATTTTGCTTACATGTGCACTATCTGACATTTTGCCTCTACATATCTACAGCACCATCATCTCAGATCCAAACAAATAGTTTTCATTCAGCAATGACCTTCTCTTAAGCCTTGCTTCTACTCTGTCCCCAAACCTCAGCATTTTTCTCCTAAGAGAAGTGGAACTGCAAACTGATCCAAACCCCCATTTCCCATTCCACCTTACATGGTGGTGCAGAACATTTTATGATTTAACACTGAGAGAAGTACATCCACAATTTCAGAAAAATTGGCACACTCCGTATAATTTAAGTAGATGTAAATGAAAACAGATTGCAATGATGTGCAAATCACATAGATCCATATTTTACTAAGTATAGAACATATAACACATATCAGATGTTGAAAGTGAGACATATTACCATCTCAGGAAAACATATTAACTCATTTAGAAATTTATGGCAGCAACTAAACACGTCAAAAACCGAAAACACACGTTGGTAGGTTGAATGGGGAGGTATGTGTGTGTGAGTGGCTGGGTGTTTGTGTGTGCTGCCCTGTGATGGACTGGAGGAGCAATTTCAACTATGTCACATGACTGAGTACACAAAAAGAGCATTTTAGAGGAACAGACTCTCTCAGAAGCAAAGATGGGCAGGGATTCACCAATCTGTTATAAACTGAGTGGAACAATTTTAGAAAATGATGTTCCTCGACAAAAATTGCACAGACTTTGTATATCCCACCATCTAAAGTGCTTAATATTATCAAAAGAGGAATCTGAAGAAATCTCTGTGTGAATGGGACAGGGCCTACAGTCAGTATTTTGGATGCTCATGATCTTTGGGCTTTCAGACATCACTGCAATAAAACAGGCCTGATTCGGGAAATCACTGCATGGACTCAGGAACTCTTCCAGAAATAATTTTTCTAAGTTAAATCTGTATTATGCAAACACAAAATCCATATATCTACACAATCCAGAAACACAGCCGTATTATCTTGGCCATCACATTAAAAATGGACTGGGGCAAAAGGTTCTGTCTGTGGTCAGAGGAATCAAATATTGAAATTCTGTTTAGAAAACACAGACACAGGGTCCTAAGGACTCAAGAGGAGCAAGACCATCAAGCTTGTTATCGACGCAGAGTTCAAAAACAATGATGGTATGGGGTTGCATTAATATCTGTAGTGTTGGAAGTGAGCTATCAATGCTGAACTCTATACAGGGGTTTCAGAACTACATCTTCTCCCATCCAGACACCGTCTATTTTAGAAAAAGGCCTGGCTCATTTCAGCAAGATATTATTAAATCATGTACTGCATCCATCACAACAGCATGGATTCGCAGAAGAGTCTAGGTGTTGAACACTGCCTGCAGTCCAGGCCTATCTCTCACAGAAAACATTTGGTGCATCATGAAATAAAAAATCCAGCAAAAACCAAGGAATTGAATGTACAAAAATGGGACACTATTCCTCTTTCATGTCATGTTCCTGACATTTATAGACTGTTTTTAAAGGAAGAGGGGATGCAACACAGTGGAAAATATGGCCCTGTACCAACTTTTTTGGGATGCGATGCTGTCATCAAGTTCTAAATGTGTTAATATTTTTCATGAAATAGTAAAATAGAACGGGCAATCTGAATAAGAATCTAACTACAGCCTTGCGCCCTTTCCCAGTCAGCCTGACGCCACAGAGCAGTGAGTGAAAAAGGCATTTACCTGATGAGGAGAGTTAGAGAAACGCAAGTGAAATCAGGCTTTCCCTGTCCATCATCACACCACACAGCAGTGGGAAAGAGCAGGCACACAGGCAGCAGAGCTTATCAAGAAGAAACGTGAGTTCAAAGAACAGCACAACACAGTGGGTTTGTGGCGTCTCTCTCTCTGTGCAGGGCACCTTTACTCCACTTTATGTTTACACTGAAATGAGGTGTTTGCTGCTGTATTAATGTTTAAAATGTCAGATAGTGCATGTTTAATAAGTTAGAACATTATTCTGATTAGTAATAATATTTCCAAAAGAATACATCAGAATTCAATGAAAGAGAAACAAAATTTAAGATAAACTTTTTTTTTTTTAAAGCTAAATTCACCATGCGGGGAAGTTCATTTATGTTCTTGGAGTATTACAACAGTGTCCTGCTCACAATTTTTTTTCATGATCAAACAGACAGACCAGGTATGTAACATTTAATACATTTAGAAATTATTCAGACCTTGTCACATTTTCCCTATTTAAAAAAAAAAAAAACCCACAGGGGTCAGGCTACGTTTCAGATGGCCAGTAGGGGAGCCTAGGTGGTGCACTAGGAGAGCAGCTCTCAGAAATCCTAAATTTGGGCTCTTTATATAAGCCCTCCTCAACAGAAACCCAGAGTTGCACATTTGTTGAGGGGTGACTGGCACAGTACACTTTCAGTAGAATGGTACAATACATTACTGTCACTAAATCTACAAACAGTGTAAATGTCCCTTTAAAGGTACAGCAGTGGTGTTAAAATCCAGTTGTGTTCCTTAAAAGTTCCTCCTGATCATTTTCTCTCGTTATCTGTGTCAGGTGTCTCTTGTTTGTTGATGTATATAAGTTCCGGTGTTGTCACTTCCTGTTATCGGTCATTTGTTAGTTGTATTGTTATTGTTATTGTAGTGTTTGTTTCTCTAGCTCGTTTCTCGTTCTCGTTCTCGTTCGGTCTCCTGCCTGTTTCATGCCCCAGTCCTGTAGTGTTGTTTCGTGCTCTTTTCCTATGTTTCTAAGTCGTGTTATGTCGTGTTTCTCGTCTAGTTCGTTTGTTTTGTTATTTCATTAATAAATTATCTGTGTTGTAGCGAGTGTGTCCGCCTCCGTTAGTCCACCCTTCACATCCCCATGACAGTAATCTTTCATTATACAACTGTGGAGAATAAAAGAACATAATAAAAGTCCTGGAGATGAAATTGGGTTTATAAAATCAACACAAATAAAAAAAATCTACATTATATAATATATTACAATAGAATAAGGTACAATTATGTTCCAAATTGAATGTACAGAATATGTACCCTTGAGGGTACAACCACAGAGACAGTTTTTCTGAGAGTGAATTCTAAAGCAAGGGTTTTCACACTTTTGGGACACACATCTTCAGTGTGTCTGCTTTAAACCTGGATGGATTAGATGCAACATATTATATTGTCCTCAATAGTGCACTGGGTAATTGTCCAACTGTACATTTTAATTTTGAAATAGAAAATCTGTGTGTTACATTTACATTTATAGCATTTAGCAGACGCTCTTATCCAGAGCAACTCACAAAATTGCTTAGTGTTCAAACTGAAAATTTGTCCTCGCCAGTACAAATAGTTTCGAGTTCAGTCTCTTTCCTTGAGCTCAGATGCTGCCAGAACAAGGGCCATGGCTGATACCTAGAAAGAACTAAACACAGTAAGTGCATCTAGTCAGTGCTGTATCTAGAAAGAACAAAACATTTTAGGTGCAATACACAGCATTTAGTTAGTGCTCATACCTGACTAAATGTTTTAAAATGTATCATTATATTACATGTATATTTTTATTGGAATATAGGAGAGGCACTTCTTCACTGGCCTCTCCTAAATGCATATCCTAGATATTTACCTACTGTGTTGTGCCTGCACAATCAGTCACTACCTAACTTGTAAAAATGGTAATGTTACTGCATACACAGACCTTCACAAGGTCACACAGTTGAATAATACTATGTCCTAATGTGAATATTGTGTGTACTGGTTATGACAGGAGAGTTATTTGTTTTATTTATTTATTTATTTATTGTCACTCACATTGTTTAAATCCAGGACAGATGTTGATGAATACTCGAAGTCATTGCCCATTTTTGGATGTGCCAGTCTAGCTTTAGTGGCGATAATGTTCTTACCGTACCATACCTTTATTTCTGAAAGTGTACACCTTTGACACTGATTAGACCTTCCAGCTACTTCTGATAATTCCTTCACAGTTCCATTTGGCACAGTTTATCTAAACACAAAGTCACCCATTATGGACGTATCAAATTTAAACACGAAGAGCTAATGCTGAAACCAGTCTATATGCTAGCCTGCACTTAGCTTATTGGCTGGAACTAAAGAGAGAACATTCACCTGGACCTGTTAAATAAATAAATAAATAAAAAATAAATTAATAGCAGTATGCCATGCATGGTTTATATTAATAACATCTCATAACATTGCAGATTCTATCAATGCAATGTCTGCAGTATTCATGGCACTGTGCTTACTGCTCTTTCTACAAACACACGGTTTTCAAAACAAACCATTTAAATGTAAGTATAACAAATTGTAATTTATTGTAACATCATCTTTATCAATAAATCTAAAGTTTATATAAAACATAGTAGCTCCTTTACTATAATTTATGTATTTCCAAATTGATTATATATTATGTGATTAATATATTGTACACTGATCAACCATAACATTATGACCATTTCCATGTTTCCACATTCACTGTCCATTCTCTCAGCTCCACTGACCACACAGTAGCACTGTATAGTTCTATAATTACAAACCATAGTTAATGTTGCTCTGTGTACTTTATTGTCCCTCTTTCAACCTGTTCTACAATAGTCAGGACCCCCACAGCACAGGTATGATTTGGGTGGTGGTGAGTTACTGTGTATTGTGCTGGTACAAGTGTGTGTTGGTCATCATCTAGTCCTTCATCAGTGACACAGGACATTGTCGGCTGGATGTTTTTGGTGTGAGGACTGTTCTCAGTCCAGATGCCGAGGGGTTTAAAAACTCCAGCAGCACTGCTGTGTCTGATCCACTCTACACCAGCACAACACACACACTAACACACCACCACCACGTCAGTGTCACTGCAGCGCTGAGAATGATCCACCACCACATCACACCTGCTCTGAGGGGGTCCTGAGCATCAGTGAACAGGGGGAAATGGGGCAAACGATGTATGCAGAGCAACAAATGTAATTGTAGGCCTACAAAGTGCTCCTGTGTGGTCAGTGGAGCTGAGAAGAATGGACACTGAGTGTAGAAACAAGGAGGTAGTCAAAACGTTATTGCTGAAGTATAATCCATGTTAGACATGTAAACTACAGTAGAAACAGGATTTATAATCTTAAGCTTGCCTTGTGCCCAGTGATTCCAGGTAGGCTCTGGACCCACCAGAACCCTGAACTGGATAAGGGTTACAGACAATGAATGAATGAATACACAGTATGCATCCACTATATTAAAGCTGCTGCATGAGAAAACAACACTTCTCTCACAGTCAGAACTGAACCCGTCTTCTGTGTGGCTCTCCAAGTGTTCACTGGACCTCAGTCCTTCTGTGTTTTATCTGCTCAGATCTGTCCTCAGTGAGTAGCAGTGTGGAGGATCACTGAAATTCTTTTTTTCAAGAGAATCAACACATCACAGATTCCTGTTTTTACTGCATTTTACAAAATGTCAAGACTTTTCTTGAAACATGGTTTGTATCTGTTGAGTGAACTGATCAAAATCCTTAAAACATTTCATATCTCTAACATACTGTTTTTCCAGGTCGCCATATTGTTGTCTCATTTGTTTTCGTAGCTGCAGCCTGTGGGATAAACATTGCTGGTTTTTTTATTTTTCTGAAAATAGGATTTTATTTTGCACATGGTAAGTACATAAAGAGATGAAAGTGCCATTTTGTAATAGCAGGCAATTGCACAAGATTTGACAATAATAAGTTGGGATTACAAAGTACTTATAGAAGATCAGATTACTAGAAAAATGTTTCTGAAATTTACAAAAGTTTGAGCACCCATGGCCAAATTTCAAGTTAGTTACAAATTTAAGACAGCATCTAAAACTAAACAAATATAAAATAAGACCTTAACGCATATTTTGACATTAGGGCATTCAGAACACAAATAAATGTAATTAAATAAATCAGTGTGGCCAGTGCAATGCTCTGCATCCATCACAGAGTCAGAGCATAGTAACAGTGCTTAGTTCCCCTTCTGAAAGAAATCTCTAGAGCAGAGGTAAAATCTAGACCTTGGGTCCAGGTTCCATGCTGGGATTTTTAAATGCCACTGCCACAAAGCCATTGTCTGTGAACACTTATTTACTCCATCCACAAACACAAGTTATAAGTGTCATGCAAATAAGAAACCCGATATAAACAGGATTCAGAAATGCTGCTTTCTCTGAGCCTGATATTGAGCTTAATCAATGACACAAGTATTTTAATAGGAATTTTTAAATTATATTTACATGAATATTTTATATTTCATTTTTTTGTATGGCATTTGATAAACTAACCTTGAAGTGGTGAAATATTCAGATTTAAAATAAAAAAAAATCTGATAATCAATTCCTATATAAACAAACCGTATAAATTCAAGTCAAATGTAAATCTAGGTCTGAGGTCAACCATTGGGCTTTTCAGGAAAAGTGAACATTTACAGAGAGATGAATTGCAGGGTTTAACTTGCCATATCCTTCAGATGAGTTTATTTACACATCGGGCCAGGACACACACAGAACAAATCTCTGGATTATGAAGCCAAAACACCAAAGTGCTCTGTTATTTTTTTTATTAATTTTATTTTTTAATACAAGTCAACTGGACCTCCAGCTTTTTTAATCAGACATTTATCCAGAAATGTAAGTAATTCTATATAAATGACAGGTTGCTAGCTGTTCCTACCATGCTTTTCTGGTTAATAATTCTAAAAAGGTTTTTGCATTTAGTCTTTATTAAAAGCATCCTGAAATTTGAGGAAAAGCTTTGTTTTATTTGCTGTAGTGATATAATATAAACATCATACAGTTCAGGACAGTGTATAGAAACCTGTTCATAAACGACAAAACTGAAGACACTGTTGAAATAACACTCATTTAAACAAGAAAACTCCTGATCATTGCAGGAGCTGAAAATTTACATTTAATGGTGAAATTTACTCAATTAAAGGCAAGCACCATTACATTTAATTAACCAGAAATAATATATACTTAATAAAGGAACAGGGCATTTATGTTCATATTACATTTCTGTAAAGGTCTGCTTGATTAAACAGTGCTATAAGTAATGGAAATCTATAGTCTCCTTAAAATACTGATCAAACCATGACTTTCCTGAGAAGCCCACTGATTGACGTCTAGCCTAGATTCATACTTTTGCCATTTTAATTTTTAAGACTTAATATCTGAATTTTTTAAAATCTGAATATTTCACCACCTTCAAATTTCAAGCTTATCAAACAGCATACAATATATATATATAATATTCTGATACGGACAGGGACAATCCTGCTTTTTATAAACACACTGTTCAAAAGCCAGTGTCCATAATGGTATTGGGGTGCATTATAGTATTTTAATTTGGTGAACTATTCCCAGTCCAGAAGCGACACTGATGGGTTTAAAAACTCCAGCAGCACTGCTGTGTCTGATCCACTCTACACCAGCACAACACACACTAACACACCACCACCACGTCAGTGTCACTGCAGCACTGAGAATGATCCACCACCACATCACACCTGCTCTGTGGGGGTCCTAAAAATGGAAGTACAGGGTGAAAGGGGCCAGAAAACTATGCAGAGCAACAGTTTGACAATTGTCACAAATTAGCAATTTTTTTATTATTCTGTGTAACAATTTTACTTAAAAACAAAATTCAGTTTTGGCCTTTTAAGTTGGAATGTCTCAGATAGTTTTTCACAACAAATTTCAATAGCAGGCCATCAGATAAATGACGTACTTCATTAGTGTTTGCCACTGGTTATGAATGTAACTGTTGTTATACGAGTAGTGGATGAATGCCAGGGACAGAACTTACATAGTTAAGATCCCTGCTGTGCCAACAGCAGGCAGAGATTTTTTACCTGAAATGTGATGTGAATTCTATATATCACTTGGATCTCCTGACCTCCAGGGATGTAGCTTAACTAGTTGATGGCATACCCTACAGAGTCATGAGGAGTGCGTAACTGTATCACGTGCAGTGAAAAGAAAGGCAGACGGTTCTGCCATGTTTACATTCACTTTATACAACTTCGAAAAAGTACAGGGAGAGGACCAGGTAGCCACTGCACATATATCTGCTAAGGGGATTTCTTTCAGGGCAGCCCATGAATTGTTATGTTTCTCACAGCATGAGCTGTAGTCCTGCTCTGCTCCAGTTCTGCAAACCAAAGGCAGCAATGAGTCATGTGTTCTAAGGCAAACAGGTCCTCCCCAAACACCCTCAAAATGGTCAAAATCATTTCTGAGTGAGGATGCCATTGTAGAGGATCTTCCATCCTGTGAGAGACAACAGGAACTGTGCTACTGAAATGATTTGTGTGGTATACTGTCAGATGTTTGTCAGAACATCACATCCTCTCAGCCCAGGAAGAAAAAACTGGCAAGCCAGTCACAGTGCTCTCAAATTGAGGGTGTTGATATGTTTTTGACTTGATGTCACTGACCAGACACCTTGTGTCCACCTGTGTCACCGTGCCACACCCCATCTTTTAGTTAAGACATTCATGGTCACTACCTCCTAACAGGAGGGGTGGTCTCCTAATGGTACAACTGAAAAATGTTTCTCTTTGGACAGCTATGGGTACAGCGTAATGAGCTTACAACACATACAGCATGTGAATATTTTTGGGGCCAATGGAAGGCCAAACTTAAGGACCCTGAACTATTAGAGGGTACATTGAAAAGCAAAACATAGAAACCTCCAATACTCTGTAGCAATGGACACATGAATGTAAGTGTCTGTCAGATTCATTATTGTAAGTAACTTGCCCTCTGCAATACTGCACCATGTAATGAATCAGACATGTTCAGCCCTGTGAAGGGTCCAGAACTTCAACTGCTCTGTTTTACAAGAAAAAACAAACTTCCTGCATCCCACACCTCAGACAAGAACTGAGTGGGCCCAGCAGGAGAACTGCAGCCTGTATTGGAGCAGCATCCCGCCCAGTGCACTAAATTGTTGGATGGACAAAAATCTGTGCTCAGCTATTCGATGTCTTGGTATGTGGTCACTCATGGCCCGGCCCAAAACAGACAGTGCCCCCCTAGTTTTGTCAGGGCCAGCTTAAATGTATTCTGAACTTTTGCTGCAGGTTTATTAGGGGGCATGTGGTCACTTAGCAAGGACTTCAAAAGCAGTCTTTGAGTGAATTATCTAGTGCTCAGGATGTTACTACATCTCAACCTGTTTCAGAACCTGTTTTCTGTTGTAGTAGATAATGAGTGATGCATGTGTAGGACTGCACAATGGAGTATAAAGGTGTGTAACTCCCAGACCAGACTATGTTCTGGGCTTCGGTCTGAAGCAATTCTATCTTCATTCTTTGATGCTGCCAGAAGAAAAGTTTACAACTAAGGAATGACAACAGCTATACATCAGTGTGAGCTAATATAGTATTCACATCTCTCGTGATGTCCCCTGTGACTGACTGATATATAAATCCTCTGTCTGCATCTTGAACAGAAGGGATCTTACACTAGGCACGATCTGCCCCTGGAAATCAGACATACCAATATAAACTGATGTTGCTGTTTCTGTGCTGGCTTCTGTGTTTTAAGGTGGAAATAAAGTTTTCTCTAAATGTGTGAGAGAATGTTAAGTACAGTAAAATCTGGTTGCATTAAAATTCAAAGCAGGACCTCTTTCTTTTAAATTTTGGGATTATAGAGTACTGAAACTCCTGTTACAGCATTGATTTAGTTTTTAACATTAGAGAGAAGATCCATAGACGGTAATGCTCTAGTGAGTCTCTGAAAACTGTTTTTTTCCAATTTGGTCAGTTTCCCTTTTCCATTAGCTTCCTCTTCTAGTTACCTGTTCTTTAATTCAGGTGAGCTTGTTAAATCTGTGTTAAAGACTCTTTTGTTCTTGCAGTGTGGTGGCTTCTTTTTACAGCAGCTCTTTACATCGTGGGCTGGGTAGCAACATTTTTGTTTTCACGATACTTACACAGAAATAAAAATAGCAGATGGTCTAAATGGGGAGGAGTAGGATGTAAGTATGCTTTAGGAAAACTGACAATAATTAAATTACTTATCATCTAAGTAATCATCATGTTTATTTCCCTTTAATTTGACCTGTTCCTATTTACAGATGTGTGCTGTGCAGTTCTCATATCAGTAACAGTTGTTGTAAATAGTTTTTTACATCTTTATTTTATAAGAAGACAAATGATACATAAAGGTAAGATTTTAACTTCGATTTTTACTGCTTCCTGATTTTAACTATTTTTTCATTTTATTTACCAAAGTAGTTACCACAGTTAACTGTCACTAAATGTAACTAAAAGTAACTCTTTACAAAAAAAAATAAAATAAAATAAAATAAAGAGATTTAGTTCAAAACTGAAATCATTTAAACCGACTCAAGTTGGATCAATTACTTTAAATTTTCTTTAAATCTAAACATCAATAAAATAGTGTAATAGTAGTAGTAATAATAATAATAATAATAATAATAATAATAATAATAATAATAATAATAATAATAATAATAATAATAATAATAAATAAACAATAATGCTAATAATAGGTCACAGTGGTTCAGCAGGTAGTGTCTCAGTCACACAGCTCCAGGGACCAGGAGGTTGTGAGTTCGAGTCCCGCTCCGGATGTGTCATGAATTGTCCAGTTTAGTGCATTTTTGACTTGTCCCTTGTTTTCATTGTTTGTCATGTACTTAGAAGCACATGGTTCTTTGTTTTGTTTTGTTCTTGTCCCCACCTTAGTCCCAACTTTGTCTGTAGCTCCGCCCTCTCATCAGTGTCTCCTCATGTGATTCTTGTTCCCAGGTGTTATGTATTGCCCGCTATTTTATAAGCCCTCTCTTTAGTCTCAGTGTTCATCCACCATTTACACTCCAGGTCCCATTTGTCTTAGTATCTCTGTCTTTGTCCATCTTTCTAGGTCTAGGTTTGGCATTAACTTTCTGTGTTTGGTTTTAGCTTTCTGGGTCACTCTGTTTAGGTTTGTTTACGTCTGTGTCTAGTGTTTTTGTCATGAAGTTTCACATTCTGTTTATTAGATGTTTATAGTTATTTTTTTTTCTTTGCTTTGTTTCTTTCATGTCCTGTTCATTTAATAAACACTTAATAAAAGTTTAAGCATACATTGTAGCATGTTATTAATGTAGGCAGTGTATACCCCAAAGTGCCCAAAAGAGATGTCAAAAAACATAAATATTTTATTAGTTTTTTTCTGCGATAAAACAAGTACATTTAATTTATTCCAAATATTTTGGTCTCTGTGTAGATTTACGAAGACTTTATGTAAAAAAAACCTCCAGAGCACTCTGGAACATTGTGCTGCTATTCTGCAGGACCATGTTCTACTCTAACTTTGCTCCACAGCAGCCAGACTGAGTAAGCTGCCTGTGGCTGTACCTGTATGCAACGTGAGATATACGCCTCACCAGCAGAGGCATCAGCCGACACAGCTCATCTCAAAATTGCAATGATCTCCTGATGAATTGGTCGACCACTAATCCAAATTTCTTTTTCAGGAAAGTCTAACTTCAGCAAGACCATGCTAAGCCATACAGTATTCTGCTTGTATTACAAGAGCATGGCTCTGTGGGAAATAAAAAATCCAGGGACTAAACTGACCTTCCAGTCCAGCCTTTCACCTGCTGAAAAAAAGAACCTAAGATAAAGAAGATCTCAGATCCCAGATTAATTCATACTCTGTATATAGTGCACTACACAAGTCAAGGACTTACTGAATCTACAGTAGATCTTATTCATTTATTATCTATATCCGCCAGTTCAGGGTTGCGATGGGTCTGGAGCCTACCTGGAATCACTGGTCTCAAGGCAGGAACACACCCTTGAAGTCCTTCACAGGGCGACACACACTCAAATATTCACTCTGACATACACACCTACGGACACTTTTGAGTCGTCAATCCACCTACCAATGTACGTTTTTGGACCATGGGAGGAAACCGGAGCACCCGGTCGACTACATGATCATTTATAATTATTCATATGTGGGAATCTGAAATCTAGTGCTATCTCTGTGCATACATTAGTTTTATGACTTATATAATTCACTATGAAATGGGGAGCTATATGAATTTCAGCCAGAGACAGACATGCTGTGTGATGTTAGCGTTTGTGAAAAGATGCGTTTTGGATATAAACAAAACACCACTGACAAGTTTTCAAATGTTTTTCAGTGACCTAAACCCATTTTAAAGCCATTTTTGTCTGGACGGGAGGACAAAACATAGACAAAACCCTTTGTTTTAAAAATATCCAGATCCATTTGGATGGGGCTTAACTCACCCAGTTCATTAATGTGTTGATTCGTTAATTTGTTTATTTGTTATCACTCTTTTGGAACAAAGAAAACTAAAATACACGCTCACCACATTGTCATGTAACACATAATGATCAGTATTATCATAAACTGTGAGCCATGGGCTTAAATTCATTCTGTTTTAATCTCAGGAGTAGCTCAGTGTCTAATGTTTTTTCTCTCTTTACAGATAATCCTGCTTATTTGGTGATGATGATACTGTTCAACCTCCTGCCTCCGGCTGCTTTGTTTAAACATCCAACACATTCCCCCAGTGAGTTTATACTGCAGTTTTATTACAGATTCTTTAGTTCTGAGATTAGACTAGATCAGATTTATTTTAAAGTCAGGAATAATTCCTGTAGTTTGGATGTTTCTGTGAAAATCTTTTCTGAGGTGGAGTTAAGTTTATATTTAGCAACTGTTGTATAAACTATGTATTAATATTTTACAGAGCTTCCTCACATTATTCTTCATGTGTTTGGAGCTTCAGGGTTAAGTATCGTTTCCTCCATCACCCTTGCCTCTGAACTCCTCATAGAAGCTGGTAAATATGTGTCAGAGAATCAAACAAATGAATGAATGATTTCAAACAACACAGTGTTTGACAGACAGAATTACACAGAATTGTGTAATTCTCTCAGATCAAATCGTATATCTACTGATTAAACAACTCTTCCAGAGCTTAGATTTAGTAAATGTTTTTTTTTTTCAATTTAAATCTCCTGATGGTGAATATTTATTATTAATTTGTAGAAACAGGACTGCGAACTTTACCAGAATTTCACATCATCCTCTTTCCCTTTGAATCACTCTTCATTTTTGCCTGGATCTGTTTACAAATCTACTGCTCCTGTAAGTGTTATTATTATTATTATTGTTAGTACTATTAATAATATAATCACTGTTATCTCTAATAAACATATTAATAGGAGACAACAGAGAAGAACAGAACATTTTCATGCTGTTGTAAAACTTTGGAAGCAGATCAATAATACTGTAATTAATGTGAAAATGATTCTGATTATAGATGGATTGTATTTCTCTCTGTTTTCTTTATTTTCAATAAAGGGATGAAGATGAAAGACAGGTCTGTTCAACTCACTCTAACTACACTCAGTCTGAATAAACTCAGTCAACATAAATTCAAACTAAAACATTCAGACAGCCCAACTAACTTCCACAGAATCATCATAGAACAGAAACTGAACTCATCTACGTTTTAAAGATCTGCTCCAATCTTCTGACTCCGACCATGTTTCTTTCCGATGTCTGCTTAATTTAACAAGTCTTTGGTACTGTTCATTATAATATTCTCATTTCAAGACTTGCTAATATTGGCACTGTGGCACCTTGGTTAAAATCCTATCTACAAACCGGATTCCAAAAAAGTTGGGACACTGAACAAATTGGGAATAAAAACTGAATGCAATGATGTGGAGGTGCCAACATTTAATATTTTAGAACACAAATCACAGATCAAAAGTTTAAACTGAGAGAATGTATCATTTTAAGGGAAAAATATGTTGTTTAAAAATGTCATGGCGTCAACAAATCCCAAAAAAGTTGGGACAAGGCCATTTTTTACCACTGTGTGGCATCCCCCCTTCTTCTTACAACACTCAACAGACGTCTGGGGACAGAGGAGACCAGTTTCTCAAGTTTAGAAATAGGAACGCTCTCCCATTCATGTCTAATACAGGCCTCTAACTGTTCAATCGTCTTGGGCCTTCTTTGTCGCACCTTCCTCTTTATGATGCGCCAAATGTTCTCTATAGGTGAAAGATCTGAACTGCAGGCTGGACATTTCAGTACCCGGATCCCTCTCCTACGTAGCCATGATGTTGTGATTGCTGCAGAATGTGGTCTGGCATTATCTTGTTGAAAAATGCAGGGTCTTCCCTGAAAGAGATGACGTCTAGATGGGAGCATATGTTGCTCTAGAACCTGAACATAGTTCTCTGCATTAATGGTGCCTTTCCAGACATGCAAGCTGCCCATGCCACAAGCACTCATGCAACCCCATACCATCAGTGATGCAGGCTTCTGAACGGAGCTTTGACAACAACTTGGGTTATCCTTGTCCTCTCTGGTCCGGATGACATGGCGTCCCAGTGTTCCATAAAGAACTTCAAATCGTGACTCATCTGACCACAGAACAGTCTTCCACACTCCACACTCCATTTTAAAAGACCCCTGGCCCAGTGCAAATGTCTGAGCTTGTGGAGCTTGCTTAGAAATGGCTTCTTCTTTGCACTGTAGAGCTTCAGCTGGCAACGGCGGATGGCACGGTGGATTGTGTTCACTGACAATGCTTTCTGGAAGTATTCCTGAGCCCATTCTGTTATTTCCTTGACAGTGGCATTCCTGTTTGAGGTGCAGTGACGTTTAAGGGCCCGGAGATCACGAGCATCCAGTAGAGTTTTACGAAATTGACCCTTACACACAGCAATTGTTCCAGATTCTTTGAATCTTTTGATGATGTTATGCACAGTTGATGATTATAACTTAAAAGTCTTTGCTATTTTACGCTGGGTAACACCATTCTGGTATTGCTGCACTATCTTTCTGCCCAACAATGGTGGAATTGGTGATCCTCTTACCATCTTGGCTTCAGAGAGACAGTGACACTCTGAGAAGCTCTTTTTGTACCCAATCATGTTGTCAATTGACCTAATTAGTGTTAATTGGTCTCCAGTTGTTCGTTATATGCTCAATTTCCATTTTCCAGCCACTTATTGCTACTTGTCCCAACTATTTTGGGATTTGTTGACACTGTGAAATTTTGAATCAACATATTTTTCCTTTAAAATGTTATATTTACTCAGATTAAACTTTTGATCTGTCATCTATGTTCTATTACGAATAAAATATTGACATTTGCCACCTCCACATCATTGCATTCAGTTTTTATTCACAATTTGTTTAGTGTCCCAACTTTTGGAATCCGGTTTGTATCTTCAAAATCAACTTCAGCCATATTTAATTAGGGCATCCCACAAGGCTCTGTTCTTGGACCCTTGTTGTTTATTTAGCATATTTATTATCTATATGCTGCCATTTGGGAGTATTACCATTCTCATGGTATCAATCTGCACTTCAATCCTGCTAAGTCCAGAATTTTCTTTTAACATTCTTTACATTTTTAATTTCATGTCAAAATTTCATGTCTTAACAGAATTCTGTGAAGCTGCTTTGTGACAACATCCATTGTAAAAAGTGCTATACAAATAAATTTGATTTGATTTGATGATCTCCTTTGCTGCTCATATTAACACTAACAACAAAATCTGCATTCCCCCATCTCCTCAATGATGCGAGACTTTGCCTCATGTTCACCCTAAAGCTGAGGATATCCTTGTATATGCTTTTGTCACATCTAGATTAGGTTACTGTAATTCTTATTTTATGTATTCTTATTTACCAAAAACTCTCAATTCTTTTCAATATATTAAAAACAAACAAAAAATGAAGACTTTTGTATCCATTAAGAAGTCAACTTTGACAATGTCCCCATGTATGAGTGTGTGAAAATGTCCATAGATATTTGCATGCGTGTGTGACTTTGTGAGTTATAGCTCACACAGCGATACTGTGAATATTTAAGTGAGTGTAAAGCAAGAATTAAACCCTGATTTTAGGAATAATTTTACACTTTAAATTACACTCAGTTTAAATTTTGATATAAAATGGTAATTTCCCAAAGTCTTAGACATACATTTCTTGTTGATGATTTCAGAATAAAGAATAATTTCAAAGATGGAAGAGAAGTGGGTTTTCAGGTAAAACACCTGCAGCCTCTATTTCTGGAATTATAGAAAAATTATATTTATAAATTAAAAACAACTGTAGTTTCCTTTGAACTGTAGTTATGAGTCATGGTTTAGTTTGAGCTGTAGTTAAGACTGGACAGTAGGTAATGTGAGCTGTAGTTTAGTTTGGACTGTAGTTAATTTGAGATGTATTTTAGTTTGGACTGTAGTTAATGTGAGTCAGGGTTTAGTTTGAGGCGCAGTTTAGTCTGAACTGTAGTTAATGTGAGTCATGTTTAATGTGAGCTGTAGTTTAGAGTGGACTGTAATTAATGTGAGCTGTAGTTTAGAGTGGACTGTAATTAATGTGAGCTGTAGTTTAGACTGGACTGTAGTAAATTTGAGCTCTGATTTAGTTGGTGTGGTAGTTTAGTCTCGACTGTAGTCCATGTGAGCTGTAGTTTAGTCTGGACTGTAGTTCATGTGAGCTGTAATTTAGATTGGACTCTAGTTAATGTGAGCTGTAATTTAGACTGGACTGTAATGTGAGCTGTAGTTTGGGGTGTAGATTAGACTGGACTGTATTTAATGTGAGTCATGATTTAGTTTGAACTGTAGTTTAGTCTGGACTGTAGTTAAAGTGAGCTGTGGTTTAGTTTGAACTGTAGTGTAAACTGGACTGTTATTAGTTAATGTTAGTTAATGTGGGCTGTAATTTCAATGTGCGCTGTAGTTTAATCTGGAGTGTAGTTAATCTGAGCTGCAGTTTAGCCTGGACTTTAACTGTAATTTGAATGTAAGATGTAGGTTGGACTGTTGTGAATTGGAGCTGTAGTTAACCTGGACTGTAGTCAATTTGAGCTGTAATTTACTTTAGACTGTAGTTGATTTGAGTTGTGGTTATTTTGGACTGAGGTTAATTTAAGCTGTAGTTTATTCTTGGCTGTAGTGATTTTGAGCTGTAGTTTAGTCTGGACTGTGGTCAATATGAGCTGTAATTTAGTCTAGACTGTGGTCAATATGAGCTGTAATTTAGTCTAGACTGTAGTTAATTTTAGTTGTGGTTTAGTTTGAGCTGTAATTTAGCCTTGACTATAGTTAAGTCTTGACTGTAGTTTATTTCAGCTGTAGTTTGTCTAGACTGTAGATAATTTGAGCTGTAATTTTGTCTGGACTGTAGTTAATTTTAGTTGTGGTTTAGTTTGAGCTGTAATTTAACCTGGACTGTAGTTAAGTCTTGACTGAAGTTAATGTGAGCTGTAGTTACATCTTGAGTGTAGTTAGTGTGTGCCAAGGTTTCGTTTGAGGTGTAGTTTAGACTGGACTGTAGTTAATGTGTGCTGTGTTTAATCTGGACCGTAGTTTAGTTTGGTGTATAGTTTAATCTGTGTTGTATTTACAGGTTGATGGAGACGTGGGAGAAATGGAAGTCCTGTCGACCGACTCCAGACAGAGTCCTGAAAACAGTCCTGAGGTAAATCGCTCTGTTACTGTAATAAAGATTATAGTGAGATTATGAAGATCATGGGGAAGATGAAGGTGAGGATGGTATGTTATTTATTTTGCAGGACCCCTCATTATCGTAGAGCAGGTTCTGAAGCTGGAAATCAGCCCTGTTCCTGTTTACTATCATTCCAGCAAGAACGACTAAATCTAAGTAATTTATAGATTGATGCCAGGTTTTCACCATGACTCCAAGTACGATTATATATTAATCTAATGATGTGAAAATATACTAAGGAAGCCCTGAAAGGCTCCATGTAATAAAAGGTTTATAGTATGTTCCTGAGTCTAATTTATTTATTTTTGACTAACATTTATACACACAAAAACAGTTGAAATTTTTTTATTTTGGAAAGATTTTTATCCATCAAAAACCATTTCAGTTTATTGAGTTGGGGTAATGTAATTTTACCAAAGGATGTCAGTAAAATCTAATCCTGTCCTAATAGGGCTTTTGACAAACCCTGTTTTGACTGTTTTGGTTGGTTTGCCGAGAGAAAAACTGATATCAGTGTCTGTTTAATTAACAGTAATTTATTTTATTTTTTAAATAAATATTAAATGTTTTATCAGTTCTGTCGACTCTGATTTATTCTTTTTAGCCTGTGCTGAATCTATATTATATTCTAGATAGTTAAGTATTCTTAGACTCAATTATTTCACGGTTTAAACAAACAGACAAACAACCTCAGAATTTAAAATTTGTATTTGCAGTGCATAAAATGTCAGATGTTATGATATTTTTGAGCACTTGCAGTCTAACTAAATTAACACCAACACAAAATAGCTGGCATTAAAAATATTATTTAAAAATAAATTTAAAACAGTTTGACATAGTATTACATGTGCTTTTCTACCCATGTCTGCGACCCTGAACTGAATAAGCGTTTACAGACAATGAATAACAGAAGGTAGGAGTTTTTTACTTTGACAAAAAATGTTTGACAAAAAACATGTTTATGCCAAATTATTTTAGAAGTGATTCCATCCATCCATCCATCCATTATCTGTAACCGCTTATCCAATTTAGGGTCGCAGGGGGTCCAGAGCCTACCTGGAATCATTGGGCGCAAGGCGGGATTACACCCTGGAGGGGGCGCCAGTCCTTCACAGGGCAACACACATTCACTCACACACTCACACCTACGGACACTTTCAAGTCGCCAATCCACCTGCAACGTGTGTTTTTGGACTGTGGGAGGAAACCGGAGCACCCGGAGGAAACACGGGGAGACACGGGGAGAACACACCAACTCCTCACAGACAGTCACCCGGAGTGGGAATCGAACCCACAACCTCCAGGCCCCTGGAGCTGTGTGACTGCGACACTACCTGCTGCGCCACCGTGCCGCCCAGAAGTGATTCCATTTGCTGTATTATTTTGCTGTATTTAAAAAATTTAGACAAAGGATAACTGGAATGAATTTTCAAATTAGCAAATAGAGATAGAAGGTTTGTGCATGCCCCGTTTGTTGTGCCGAGGTTTGTTTACTGTGGAAGCTGCAGTGGAATCACATGCATCATGATGTAAATAAATAAAACCTTGGCTCTGGGTGAAGGGTTTATAAATAATATTTGGACACTACTGGTCTAATATTAGCTCTGAGCATCAGCAGAATGTGTGAGTTACTGACGTCAGTGATATTCACTTTCACATACACACTGTCAGCCCACCAGGCTAAAAACCACCCGCACACACTGACCTCTGCAGGTTTGGCTCAGGGAGACGAAAGGATAAAAGCCAATATTACACAACAGGAGTCTCAGTCTGACATCAGCATCACACAATCACAAGAAAAGAATTTACTCTTTTCCTTCTTTCATTAAATATATGTATTCATTCATTCATTCATTCATTCATTCTATGCAAATGCTTCATTGTCACTCAGTGTCATGGTGGGCTGTAACCTACTTACAAACCAGGAATTCACCTGGGAAAGTTCATCATGGTATTACACTTTTTATTTATTTGCATTTTAGCTACTTTTCAATTCACTTCATCTGTTTTATTTAATACATATTTTGTGTATGCTTTAAATTTTTAACTATAATTTACTTCTTTTCTTCCTTTGTATACTGTTTTCTAAAGGCAGCCTTCATCTTTAGAATCCTTTTTATTTAAAATTATTTAATGCTAAGCTTTCACTCACTGCTCATGGCACATAAAGGCACCTGGATATTTTGAGACCATGGAGAGAACTCCAGTCATTGAAAACCTTTGAGATATTACGCATATTCCTTCTCCATAGGTAGGTAATATTATTTTTGCTGTTTCTCTGGCTATTAGCCAGCTAGGCTAGTCAGTTGGGCCTCTAGTCAGGTGGGCAAAAGGTTGTTTGTCAGTTGGGTTAAGGGATGTTAGCCAACAGTGTTAGCCAGCTAAAGACTGCCGTCACATCCCACATTCCTAGAGGTGCAGAAGTATTTGGATATGGTACAGGCCGCCTGACTCTGTCTCCTCTTACGCACAGTGCTGGCTAACACAACTTTACATGCATAAGTTTCTGACAATGACAACAACAACAACAAGCTAAAACATGTCACAAGCTCAGTGTGGACCTTAAGACAAGCACAGGATTACAGCCTGATTACATTCACTATATCACTTACTTTACTATAGTTTTATAAATACATATATATATATATATATATTAACCTCTTCCAGAAATTAATAGAATTAAAACATTTTAAAGTTTGAAAAGAGATCTGTGAATTTATTTCTGTTTATTAATTTAGGTGAACAGAATATTACATTGACTGAGATAAATATAATACAGTAAAACATTTTCCCTGTTTCCCCAGGACACTTGTCTGTGTGTGTAAAATGTTGTGAACATGTTGAGCTGCTAGTGAGCAACGAGAGTTTTCTTCATGTTTAAAGGGTCAGTGTTCTGATTGTGATGGGTTCTAACATAAATGTTACAACAGTGTTCCAGTGTTGGGTTCATGAAGTTTTAGAACAATCTGACTTTTCCACTCCTGATCCAGCAGAACACTATCATCCTGATCCTGAGCAACACAAACAATAATCACACAAATCATTATATTACATCATATTATATTTATTGTGTAGTATTTTACTTTAATGTAACAACAATGAATGTAGTTTCCGATATGCACTATATAGTGTCCATTATTATTCATTAACTGCTATACATTATATTTGTATACGATATTAATGATGGTATTTCTACTCTGTTTGTGTCTTCTACTTGAGTGTATGGAGTTTGGGGTTTAAAATACATTTATTTTATTTGATTTGATTCAACTCACATTGAGTTCCAGTGGCTCCGCCCCTTCCACAGTCATGTGACTCCTGCCTGAAAATGTTGTGTAAAAGCATTATTTACTTGAATTGTTTAAGATTTAAAATAATCATATTCACATCACACATCTGAACATGCACATTATGAACTGAAAGTTTAAACAACATTAAATATGACTTTTATATTTTATGATTATTATAAGTTACTCACGGTTGTGTCTCCTCCAAAAAACAGTGAACAATACAGCTGATACTAACAAACTAGCAATGACCAGCACACACACAAATGTCCTGAAATGCACACAAACACACACATGTAGAACTACATTAAAAATGTAAACTATAAATATATATTTTTATATATATCTTTTTAATGCACTTTCACTGTTCAAAGTTTTGCAGACTAGTGGTCAAAACATTTGAATTTAAAAAATAAATGCTTATATTATGGATTTCAAAGTTATGTCAATATATATATATATATATAGGGACCTTAATATTTTTGAAAGAGTGGGTGTATAAAGAAATGCAGTAGATTTTTAAAACCCACCTGTTCTTTGGACATATGAATGTAGCCCCTGTGTCTCTGGGAGCTGCTGAGGGAGAACTGCTAGGTTCTGTAACGAGAACCCTGTTCTCTGTGTTCCCCATGTTCTCCACATGAGTAGAGTTCCCCTGGAGCTGATCTGCAGTGGACAGTGTTTGTTGATCTGCTGTAGTGGGGGACTGGTAGGGTCCTGATCCAGGTGAGTGTGCAGTCTCAAGTGAGACTGCTCCAGGTGTGTGTTGTGAGTGTGTGTATGTTAGAGGTGTGTGTGGTGTATGTGGATAAGTGTGAGGTGTGTGTGGTGTTTGAGATGTGTGGGGGTATAAATTTGTTTGTTGAGTGTGTGTAGATGTTATAGGAATTGTAGTGTGCTGGAAAGATGACGTGAGCTCAGGAAACACTGTGAATAAAAATAAGATCCTTAAAATTATAATATGAACTTAGCATTAGACTCAGAGAGTAAAATCAATTAACTGCATACCCCAGACCTACAGGCATTAATTAGATGCTATTGATGATATTTTGGGGACCTGTTGTATACAGTGGACAGATCTTCAGCCAAGTGCACTACATAGTGCATAGGGCACAGTGCCTTTTTACAAAACTGTTGGGTAAATGTTAGGTTTAGCATTAGCATGTGACGTTAACATTAGCATACCTGTGTAGTTTTAAGTAAAATTAGCTGTAGTGACAGTGATCTAGACCAATGATTGTGCTCATCTTTGCAAAATAATAAGGACTAGCATTAGCATATACATTTAGCACTAGTGTACCTGTGTGGTTTTGATCAGTGGAGGTTGAGGTGACATTGATATGAACTGGGGCTTGTTTTCCTCCGGCTGAACACCAGTACCATCCCCTGTCGTCCTGCTGCAGGTCGAACAGTGTAACAGTGAACACACCCTCACCATCATCACTGACTTGCAGCTTTGCATTCTGGGACAGCTGTGTGTCCTCCTGTGATCGACAGGAGTGCAGATCTCCACATCTACACCATTTTTTCTGTTCCTTCTTCAACTGGTCGCCAAAGTAACAGTACAATGTCAGGTTCCCGCCCTCAGATCCAGACACTGAGCTACTGCTGACCCTCAGATCTGGAGACTCTGGGAGAACAGATATGTCATATTAACCATTTTTACTACATCATTCTCGGTATGGTACCTTTTCTACTCAAGCCTTCACAGC
The DNA here is from genome assembly GCF_029633855.1 of Hoplias malabaricus. NCBI lineage: Eukaryota > Metazoa > Chordata > Actinopteri > Characiformes > Erythrinidae > Hoplias > Hoplias malabaricus. Next base: position 46,263,959 of record NC_089805.1, read on the forward strand.
TTTTCTCAGCCCTACTCACTTGGTCCCTGTAGCTTTTCCATTAAAAACACACACAACCTCTCTGAAATGCAGCTGGTGTCGTACTAAAACCCATCTTTGGAACAGCAGGCTTTGGAAACTACAACAACGTGATGGTGATGGTAAGCATTGTTTACACATCATGTATTTACATGTTGTCTGTGTAGTCTCTTTGGGCAATCAGTGCTCTGCACAGTTTAGCCATCATGTTAAGTTCCTCCTCAGCTCGAGTAGGGACCATACAGTGGAAAAAACATCACAACTGTGAAGGTTTCTCCTTTCTGGGAGCCTGAAGTGACATGACGTGAACCTGCACCTGTAGTCCTCTATTATACAATTATGTTAGGATTAGCATCAGTGAGTAAAGTTAGCATTAGCCTAGCTTTGTGCTTTTTTATTGGTTGCTTGTGGTCACAGTGATCTGGACCAGTGCCTGTTCATCTCCTTACCCCATTATATTATAGTTAGCCTAGGCTGGTAAAGTTAACTGTAGTTAGCATTATTGCAACAGCCACATAGTATAACTACACTGTAATGCTAAATATAATATTGCATGCTAAAGCTGATCCTTCAGTAATTTTGTAAAGGACTTTGGGCCACCTCTGGCTCGTCCCTGGCTCCACCTGTAGTGACCCGAGGTCAGATATAGCTGTGCTACATCACCCACTGTGTTTGTCAGTCCTGGGCAGACTCTCTGTGTTTTATAGGGGTGCTATGTCTTGCTAATGTTAATGTTTCCCTGTTGCCAATATTTGTTTCTTGATTTGACTTGATATGTCCAGACCCCAGCCTGTCCTGATGATGACTGTTTGCTAACCCTAAAAGTTATTGGTGTACATGCTTCAGTTATTATTTACAGTTTTTTTTTTTTCAAGTGTATTATATAACAGTATAATCAAGGGTAGGGAATGGACTTTCAATATCTGCAACAGTGTTCCTACACATCAGCTTAATAAGTTTAAACAGTCTTAGGCATATGGATTTGCTATTTTTATTCAGGGATTCAGGGTTTGTTTGTTTCTTCTAGTTCTTGATTTCCCAGAATTGTTGTTTAAAGCAGTAAACACTGGAGTATAACCTCACTGATGTGATCATCTAATGACCTCACCTTCAGCTCCAACCTGAGACTCTGCCACAGGAGGGATGTTACAGACAAACTTGCCCCACCCTCATTCCTGTTCTATTCTTTAACATGTCCCTGTTTATGGTGTTAACCAGAGCTCCTGTTTATTCCCACCCTGAGTGACCTGCAGCTCCAGGGAGGTCCTGATGTAATTCTTCAGTCCACCTCTTTTCCTCACTGAGCACCAGTATCTCCCAGAGTCTTTGACCTCTAGCTGGTTCAAGGTCAGAGTGGTCACCAGCTCATCAGGGTGGTCCACAACCTTCGACTTCTGTGACTCCCTCACTGTCAGACAGGTGTACCACAGCTTCCCCCTACACCAGAACTTCTCATGGCCTAGGAACATGGAATTATAACGGCATGGGATCGTCACAGAACCACCGCTCTGGACCGTTATCCTGTCCACTGTCCACAGACCATAGCAACCTGCAGAGAAAACAGGATAAGGAGTATAAAGTCAGTTACAGTTCAATATCTAACTCAGACTCATCATAATCCATCACAGACTCTGAATGTCTGTGGAGTCGAAGATGCTGTAGATGTTAAGTTGAAGGCATAATCTAGTTTTAGTTTTTGAGAATACAGAGAAGCCTTCATTTATTCATTATCTGTAACCCTTATCCAGTTCAGAATCACGGTGGGTCTGGAGCCTGCCCAGAATCACTGGGTACAAGGCAGGAACACACCCTGGAGAGGGGCAGAGGTTAAACATCCAGGCTGAACATTTTCAACATCTTCAGTCTGTGGTAAACCTCAGGACTGTGGATAAGTAACTGTTAAATAACTCAGAGAGGAAGTGAAATTGTGTCGTAATGCCGCAGGAAGACAACAAACTCAGGAAAAAGACTGACGTCACTGTTACACCAACTGTAGAACAGATTCACCTTTAACTCAACTCATGTGACATCAGCTCTTCAACAGAACTCATCAGAGTGAGTGATACATTGATACCCCTCACCTCCATAAAGACCCTGGCTTCAGTGCAGTCAGACTATAGCCCCACTGGGAGTGGAAGAGTGTCTCAAAGGGCAGCTGAAATGAAACATTGTCCACTTCTCTTCCTGTGAGTGTATATCCATCCACTGGCTTAAAAAGTTCTGTCCATCATTAGCCCACTCAGATCACTGTCATCTAACACAACACCTAACAAGTTTTTAATCTCCTCATAGAGATTTTTATTCTGGAAAATAAACTCATACAATAATTACCAAAAACTGTGAGAAATAAAATAACGAGTAGGCCCGATAGAAAATGATTATGCTGAAAATGTTGACATTGGTCTGTGTTAAAATTATTCACTAATCTGGTTTACAAAGAATAACACGAGATAATGAAGGAAACATCAGTAACTTGGACTGTGAATGAAAAAGAGCTAAAATGTGACATTTAGTTTAAATGGTTTTTAAAAAGCCAGTGTTCTGCCAAGAAAATACAGTGCAAAATGCCAATGGACCTCCAATAGACCAACCATGGTGCACTGTCTACTTGCTCTCAGGAGATGGATGTCCTGCATCACAATGGCATTAAAATGATTTCAGGACAAATATCCTGCAGCCCCCTGACATCACTAGAAGAGACTGCTGGCTGCTGATGGATTTATTACAGCTGGTGACAACACTTCTTTATGCACAGCCCCCCTTTAATAATATTCATTCAGTGTCTGTAACCCTTATCCAGTTCAGGGTGGCAGCGGGTCCAGAGCCTACCCAGAATCACTGGATACAAGGTGGGAACACACCCTGGAGGGGGCACCAGTCCTTCACAGGGTGACTCACACACTCATACCTATGGACACTTTTGAGTCTCCAATCAACCTACCAACGTGTGTTTTTGGAGCGTGGGGTAAACCCACGCAGGCACAGGGAAAACACACCACACTCCTCACAGACAGTCACCCGGAGGAAACTCACACAGACACAGGGAGAACACACCACACTCCTCACAGACAGTCACCTGGAGGAAACCCACGCAGACACAGGGAGAACACACCAAACTCCTCACAGACAGTCACCCGGAGGAAACCCACACAGACACAGAGAGAACACACCACACTCCTCACAGACAGTCACCCGGAGGAAACCCACACAGACACAGGGAGAACACACCACACTCCTCACAGACAGTCACCTGGAAGAATCCTTTAAGATCCTTTAAGATCAATGCACATTCCCTTTAAGATTAATATACATTTAATACATGTTGAACCCAGTCGATTGTGGTTTTACAATTCTTTAGATGAAGAACCTTTACATTTTTAATTGATTCATTTCTGCTGTTAATTTTTCATTAATTTGACCAAAGCAGTTCAAATCTGACTTTATTATGATTTTTTGAAAGTTTATCTCATTTGAAGCAGAGTGTTAGTGACTTAGCTGCAGAGGGACAATTACTGAGATAAAACACGCCTTTATCATCAATGTTGACATGTCCTCTGATAACTGTTACAATTCAGTGAATCAGATTGTCCCCTTTCAGAATGAGCAGAAAACGATATGCAGGTTAATTTATACAGATATACAGTACCAGTCAAAAGTTTGGACACATCTCATTAGTGATCGGTGGAATAGGGCTGTTCACTGTAGAGAACTGTGTACCAGCCCCTACCTCTGCACAAGTTACGGTCTCAAACACAGTAAGAAGGGAGCGGTTCTACAGATTAACTCTCGATGAGGCCACAGCTGTTCACTGAAAACCGTTCCAGGTGACGACCTCATGAAGCTGACTGACAGAACGGAGAGGGTGTGTAAACCTGTCGTCAAAGCAACAGGGGGCTACTGTGAAAAGTCTAAAATATAAAACATAAAATGGTTTGTTTAAATTTTGTTTACTATGTAATTCCATTTGTGTTCTTTCATAGTTTTAACGTCTTCCACATTCATTTACAATAAATGAATATATAAAATAATAAAAAACAAAGACAAACCATGGAATGAGAAGAAGTTTTGGCTGGTACTGCATTTACGGTCTGAATGTCTGACGAGTCTAAACCTATTAATTTACTGTAATTTAACCAGTGTCCTGTGTTCAAAAAGCCTTAGCTGCGAAATATTTAACATAATTAGGTGTTCTTCAGTGCAGGTAGAACTTACTGGGCACTGCCAGGAGAACCACAGGAAGCAGGAGGAACATCTCTCCAATGTTCTTTCAGGATCAGTAGTGTTCTTTGCCCACAAAACCAGTAGAACCTTTCAGTAGAACAGTAGTGGAATGTTTCAGTAGAACATGAACAGAGCCCTTCAGTATAATGTCTGCACAACCCCTGAATAGAACTTCAGTAGAATGTCATCAGTGCTTCAGTAGAACTTTAGCAGAATTCTTCAGAAAATGATAATCCACTCGTTCTTCAGCAGATCTGAGTCTATTCTGTTTAGAATTATATCAGTTTCCCTCTCTGAGAGTCTGTGCATGTTTATAAATGCATGTGTATATATATGTGTGTGTGTATGTGTGTGTGTGTGTGTGTGTGTGTGTGTGTGTGTTTCACTTCCTCAGGAACACTGTCGAATTTCAACATTAACGGAAAAACACTTTTTCCTCATTTTTTCTTTTTTGCGTCAAAGCTCAGAATTTTACCCGATCACTGAACAAAATCAGTGTGTGTGTGTGTGTGTAGGTGTGTGTGTGTGTGTTATTAACAGTGTGGCTGCCACAGAGTGCTTATGTATTTCAGCTTTTTTTGACCACTGAGTGTGAGCTTACACCTTTAAATTACTCAGCACAGGCATCCTGCCTTCACGCCTCTAATGTTACACAGTAACTGTTGAAGGTCTCTGTTGTTACATGGCAACCTGCTAAAATCACACGTCTGGAGCCACATGGTACTTAAGGATACATACGTGTAGCTCTTTGTGAAAATGTATAGATATCTGTACATTTCTGTATAAAACAGCTTCATTACTGAAAGATTTAAAGCAAAAATATACAAAAACAGAGTAAATAAACCAGGCAACAGCAGTAAATAAAGAGAAACAAAGTGCAGAGATATAAACTGACCACAAACATCTGCTAATTAATACCACCCACAAGGGGGCGCAAGGACTTTGAAAAACACAGCCAACAGATTTGTTCCAAAGCTTTACATTTTTGCTGTTAAAAAAAAATATAATTTATATCAATTTCATTAAAATTATACACACATTCTTTGTCGTTCCTCTCTTTCCACAAAACCTTTAGAAAAAGGAAGCCTTTAGAATTTAAATGTAATTTATTATAACACGAGCTGTTAGTGGTTCATATTCTCCAAATAATATTAAGAGTTAAAATAATAAAAAGTAAAGATAAATTAATTACAGACACTCATGTTAACTTTTGTAACAGTATATTTGTGTTTTTGGACTGTGTGTGTGTGTATTTATTTGACACTGTATGTATGTCTGCATTAATGTGTTTGACTCTTTATGTGTGTGTTTGTGTGTGTGTCCTTAGAGTGTGTTTTTGTAAATATAGAAACTGTGTGTGTGTGTTTAGCTTGTTGTTTTGTGTTTTCCATTTTCTCTGACCCTTCTTTCAGATTGTAAAGTGGGCAGGGCCACAACACTACCGCTCCCCGATTGGTCCGTGTTGGGTGCTGAGGTCACGGAGTGGGCGTGGCCTATATTAGATAACAGTGAAGGAGCTGCAGGAGAGAAGAGAAGGAACTTCGACATCAACACTGGGGCACATAAGGACATTAGAGTAGTTTAAGGGGATTGCAGCTGGATATTTTACAGCATTTAATGGAAATATTAAGATTGGTTTAGTGTTTGTAAGAGAGTGAAAAGGGTGTATTTTTAAACAGTGGATTTTTAAGGTGCTTAAAGAAGGGAGTTTGGGTGAATATTTAAGGTGAAATTTAAAAGTAGATATTTAAGGTGGTGTAAGGCCTCCTGGACAAGATGAAGTTTGTGCGGTTCATCACAAAGAACGCAGCTCTGGCCAATGTCCCGAAACATGTTGATCATTTCTCCAAATTCTCTCCATCTCCTCTCTCCATGAAGCAGCTCCTGGACTTCGGTAAGAGCAGCATCAGAGCTACAGATACCTAGAACCACTTTAGGAGAACCATAAACCTTTACACAGAAATATGTTTTACAGTGTTCTTTCAGGGTTAGTAAATGTAGTGGATCTGTTTAGAAACATTATAAGTTGTTGCCTGCAGAGGTGTGTAGAGCCACCTTCACAAAACTTCAAAAATGGAATGGGTTCAATGTTTATGGCTGTAAGGATGTCATTGTTCTATTGCCTTAAAATGGTTCCTTAATGGTTCTCTAGTAAGGTTCTACTTCTGTAAATAACCATTTAATGAAGTGCATGCAGAGGTGTGTTGAGTCACTTTTTAAAAATGTTTTTTCTGTGGTTCTTTGTTAAAGGACAGTGCAAAGAACCATGAACCCCTGAAAGAAACCTACAGTTTTGCATGCAGAGGTGTTTAGGGTGAAACTAAAATTGGGTTCTTAAGGGCTCTTTACTTTGTATAGCCCCCTCCTTCTCCCCTCGACACACCGCACTGTGCTGTCCAGAGCAGGCGTCTGTTGGCTGATGTGACAGACCTAAGCAGTCAGCGCTCTCCTCTGGCTTGTTGAGCTGTCCAGTGATGGAAATGTAGTGTAGGTGTGAACACATGATATCACAGGTCTCAGAGGAAGCATGTGCTCGTCCTCACACCCCCTTGGGGACATCATGAGTGAAATCAGGGAGATAAGCTAACAGCCAACAGGGGGAACTGGAGATGATGAATGGTAGGGAATAGAAAAAGACTGAAATGTTGAAGGAGCAGGACTTCAGAAACTTTGGACTTTTTGACCTTTAACATCTGTGTGTGTGTGTGTGTGTGTGTGTGTGTAGGTTCAGTAAATGCATGTGAGAAGACGTCGTTCAGATTCCTGCGTCAGGAGCTGCCCGTCAGGCTCGCCAACATCATGAAGGAGATCAGACTCCTACCCACCCCACTCCTCAGCACACAATCAGTTCAGCTTGTACACAGCTGGTATAAACACACACACACACACACATATACACACACAGTAGGTCACAGTAAATCATAGATTGCAGTAGATCACAATAAAGTGTGGTAGATCACAGTGGATCACAGTAAAGTGTAGCTGATCACAGTAAATCATGTTTGATCATAGTAGAGTGTGGTCAATCACTTTAGATAACAGGAAAGTGTGGTAGATTACAGAAGATCAGAGAGGTGTGGCAGATCAAAATAAATCACTGCAGATGATTAAAGTCTTTCAGAAGCACTTCAGTTCCAGCAGATGCCGAGCCAAACAACACACACTCCTCACTCTACTACTGAGACCCCTGCACTGCACAGCACTGGCCACATCTCAGTGCAGTGTACAGAGTAAATGGGTGTGTGTGTGTGATAGAGAGAGAGTGTAGTATAGTGTGCTGTAAACTTTGTCACAGTTCCTGCACTGATTTTGGTTTTGTTTCTCAAATGCAGTTATAAACACTACCTTCAGACTAAACTCCACTAACCTGAAATAACCCAGGCTCATTAGTCCAAGCTCTTTAGACCAGGTTTGGGGTTTTCCGTCCTGGTTCGGTTTAATTAGTCCAGGTTGTGGTTTATATTTTAGTGCTGGGACACATGCATGTTAATGTTGAGATGTTTGAGCGTAGTTGTTTGGCTTCTATGAGGGTCCCCTCCAATGAGAATCTAGAACATGTTTTATTTCAGAGAGTTGTTTAGATTTCTGTGAATGAAATCCTGCTAGAATATAAAGAGGAGGGTATTATTATGTACACTTCCTGGAGGGGCCCTGTCTGTTTACAGCTCAGATTACATTCAGCTCATTAATGTGTTACTGAGAAATTCAGGGTTTACGTGAGACCCTCAGTATCAGATCTTTATATAAACACAACACACGCAACACACTCACCAATAAACTCTGCACAGTGCGTCATGTGGCCAAACTCCCTGACATTCTCATTAATAGAGTGTAACGTTAATGTAAATATTTATTCAGGAGTTTAATGCGACTCTGTCACTGAGCTCCATGTGACAGTGTTGTGTTGAAGTAAATGTTCAGTGTTTTCCAGGAGACCCCTCTTTATCCAGCACTGTCTGCACATGTAGACACCACCTACTCCCCTCAATTTACTGAGATACTATACAGCTCATATTTATCAGTTCTACAAATCCAGTAAGAGCTTTAGTATGATGTAAAGATTGGGTGTATACTGTCGACATTTCAGTAATCAGATAAGAACTCTAATCCAGCTTCAGTCCAATCTAACAAATATGGAATCTGATCTAGAATCTGAAGAATTATTTCACACTATTATATAGATAGATAGATAGATAGATAGATAGATAGAGAGAGAGAGAGAGAGAGAGAGAGAGAGAGAGAGAGAGAGAGAGTCTGTCTCTCTTTAGGAGGGGGTGGTGGTTATGAAATAGCACTACTGGAAACAACCCAAAAATGTCATTAATGGAATCTTCTCTCACTGCCAAACTTTCAGTAATAACAACCTCACATAACCTGCTATGACCTTTCACATATGTCTCTCCCTCCCCGCCCTCTCTCTTTTCTCTCTGTCTCTCTCTCCCTCTCAGGTATATTCAGAGTTTAATGGAGATTCTGGAGTTTTATGATAAAACCCCTGAGGATCACACAGTTCTGAAGGAGTGAGTATCAGATGCAGATGAACATTTTTTGTTTAATTATCATTATTAATTATTACTACTACTCCTACTACTACTAAATCTTTATACTTTTACAAACAAAACAAGTATCATCATTATAAAACTAACAGGTTCTCCAGGGAGTTTCTGATAATATTAGAGATTCACAACTAATTCAGTTTTAAAACATGTCCATCCCCTTGTGGGGCACCCACTCAATGGAGCATAAACAGGTTCATTCAGAGATGGCACAGCAATTTCACTGATCTCATGAGAGTAACTTTTTATAGAAAAACAAGATAAACATTTATCTCCTTCATAATTCTTTTTTTGCAAAGTTTTGTGCTGGAAAACTAATTAACAATCTTTTAATCGTTTAATAACGTGTTTATTTTTATTAACGTGTTTCTTTTCTGTGTGTATCCCCGCTCAGATTTGTAGAGGCTCTGGTGAGGATCCAGAAGCGTCACAGTGATGTGGTTCCGACCATGGCCGAGGGAGTGATGGAGTTTAAACACATGTTTGGACAGGACCCAGTGTCCAGTCAGAACATTCAGTACTTTCTGGACCGGTTCTACATGAGTCGCATCTCTATGCGGATGCTCATCAACCAGCACAGTGAGGAGCCCTTCATAATATCACACTGTAAACACTAGGACACAATAGATACTGCCTAGCAACCATTAGGGATATCATAGCAACTGCTTAACAGCAATGTAGACGCTACTAAGCAAAACAATAACCCCTAGAATGAATATCAGCAAAGTGCTTAGCTCTTTAACTTAAACTTAGTTATACCATTACGCAGTTAGCGCAGTGGATACCAGTTACCTTGGCAGCTACCCCACAATACCCTAGAAACAACTTTAAATGCCACAGCCTAAGGAACTCCTTAACAACCAACATGAATATCATCGCAGGACATCTACAATTTTCCTACAATACTGTGCACTCATCAAATGCTAAGATTCAGTGCCAAATGGAAACAGCCAAGCAACAATTACAGTTACACAAGACAGTCAAACATGCCCTAAGAGCCTTTAATATAGTTTTCACTAAGTCAGACATGACAGGTTTTGATTTGTATATGCACAGATTTTACTATCTCTATATCTGAGTATATTTTCATAGAGGTGTTTTAGCCTGATTGTTCTGATATGTGGGTCATTGTTCTTTGTTCAGTGTTACTGATAATCCTATTTCTCTCTGTGTGTTTGTGTGTGTGTGTTCAGCATTGATCTTTGCCTCCCGGCATGCCCGCAGCTCCATTGGTTGCATCAGTCCCCACTGCAGGGTCACGGATGTCATTCAAGGTCAGCAACACACAGTTATAATCAGATTTCAGCTGTTATCTCACACTGAAAAAACAAAACTCTGAAATTACCTAATATTGTTACGTCAAAGTGTTGCATGAAATAAACCATCTACAACCGGATATGAACTGGAGTAACATGCATTATACTCGGATTATATCCCTTGATGTAGATGATTTAATTTCAAGCAACCTACCGACATATATAAAATGAAATTAAACGTTAACTAAAGCCAGTGTAATATCTGACAGGACCCATCTGTTAATCATCCCAGTAATCAGGGTTGGGGGTTTAATGGGGTGCATGTCTATCTTTACTCTGATTTCTTAAGGTGTTTCCACACAAAACCAGATAAAGAACAGAGTTTTCAGTAATCACTACATATTTAAGCCCTGTGACCGTCACATGGAGATCATTGACCCCAGAGTTGCCTTAAATCCTGAATATATATTCACACTAAAGTTGCTCTGTTGTAATTAGAAAGTCTGAACTTCGTCAGGTGATTGTGAGAGTTTAGTGGTGAACATGTTGGTAAAGAAATGTGGAATTGTGTGACACTGTCTGTTTAATACAGTGCTATATATCCATTGAATGGCTTGATAATAGACGTTTATGCACATAAAATTATTGCTGTGTGTGTGTGTTTCATCTTCAGATGCATATGAGTGTGCGAGGACACTCTGTGAACAGTTTTATTTGTGTTCACCTGAACTGGAATTCACTGAAATCAATGGTAAATATAAACACATTCATAAAATGCTTAATACACAGAAGCAGAGAGCACTTTTTAGGGGGTGAGATTTTTTTATTTACAGGAAGATAAACCAGTTCTCTGTTAATCTACATAATAAACATGTTTAATCCTAAATCTGTATTTTCTCATCTTGGATTTGTTTACTGCTTTGTTTTAGCAGTAAATGGAAATTCAGAGCCCATCCACATCTCCACTGTCCCCTCACATCTCCACCACGTCCTGTTTGAGCTTTTTAAGGTAATAATAAACTCCAGCAGCACTGCTGTGCCTGTTACACTTAATAATACACACTTTAATACCACCCCCATGTCAGTATTCAATGTCTCCATGAATATGACCTATCTTTGATTAAAACATTTAGAGCAGTATCTACATTTATAATATGGTCTCAGAGACAATAAAAACAGTTCCGATATCAGTTTAGACACTGTGAGATTAAATAGAGCTTTTATTTGATTTCCAGACTTTGATGATGTTAAAGTAATCACTTGTAGTGGAAGTGAGAATATTAATTATTAATAAATATTTCTTACAAATATTGAAGGTTAATTTTGGCATTTCCTCTCTATCCAGAATGCAATGAGGGCCACAATCGAGAACCATGACTCCAGCAAAACATTGCCATCAATAAAAGTTACAGTGTCACTGGGAGGAGAAGATCTGTCAATCAAGGTCATTGCACACACAAACACACACAGGAGATATGGGTTTATATTGCATGTAGAAGTAAACATTTGTAACTGGTGTGTGTCATTATTTTGGTGCTGTAACTGTATGTAGGAGTAAATGGCTGTGTGCCATTAGTTCGGTGGTGTAACTGTATGTAAGAGTAAACGGCTGGGTGTCTGTATTTCAGTGCTATAACTGAATGTAGGAGTAAACAGCAATAACTTGTGTGTGTCATTAATTCGGTGCTGTAACTGTATGTAAGAGTAAATGGCTGAGTGCCAGTATTTCAGTGCTGTAACTGAATGTAGGAGTAAACAGCAGTAGCTCATGTTCAAACATATTCTGATAAAGCTTATTGTGTTGGTCTTTTGTCTGGAACAAAATGCTTTGGTTTTAATTTGGCACACAAATAAATAAATATGTAAATATGAATAATATAGAAGATGAGTGATAGAGGATGTGCAGTGTGTTTGTGTTGTGCATGTATTCCGTGTTTACTGTGTGTTAATTTTGTAGATGAGCGATAGAGGAGGTGGAGTTCCTGTGAGGAAGGTTGAGCGTCTGTTCAGTTACCTTTACTCAACAGCTCCTCGACCGGAAACTACCACACAGCGCCGCACACCTCTGGTAACTATACACTTTTACACACACACACACACACACACACACACACACACACAAACAAATCAAAGATACTGTGGATTTAATTACATTTTTTACATCAAGCGTTGAATAAAATTTGTATAAAGTCATTTTTGTTCTGTTTGTTTTGTAGGCGGGATTCGGTCACGGACTGCCTCTCTCCCGTTTGTATGTCCGTTATTTCCAGGGAGATCTACAGCTCTATCCTCTGGAGGGATACGGAACTGACGCACTTATCTACATGAAGGTATGAATATTTTAAAACGAAGAGTAGCTTTAGCACATGTTTTAAAGTAAACTGCAAACTATACAGCACTTCTGCAGTGAGGTTCTAACTTGTTCTAACATGTTCCTGGTTCTCAGGCTCTAACCTCAGACTCAGTGGAGAAACTCCCTGTCTTCAATAAAACCGTAGTGCGACATTATACCTCTGTTCCAGAGGCGGACGACTGGTGTGTCCCACGAAGGGAACCAGTGGATTTTACAAGGAATCATGCAGCTAAGTGAGGTTCTGGACTGTTCTAGATTTCTAAGAGAATAAATCTCAAGCTGGGACCAGAGAGGAAACAGAGACTTGTAAGAACGTCTGCAGTTCTGAGCGAAATAAAAGGAACCTCAAGTTACAGGTTTCCTTAGAACAGAGAAGCAATCTTTGTCTAGAACAGAAGATGCACGGAGGAGAGTGGAGAACAGTGAAAGGGTGCTGGGGGGTGTATAGTTCTGTCAAAGAACGTTCAAGGTGTTTCTTAAACCGTGGATTGAACATATGATAGGCGGAGCAACATTAGGCCACACCCATCTTTAAATAGCAGTATTAAAATGTAGGCTAATTATTAAGTGAGGTAATCTAATCACGGACTGCTGCGTTAAATTGTGCTATTCAAATTAATTTGAACATTATGAGTGAAATGTAACAGGTTCTTAATGGAACATTCCATTCCACCTTAAATATTCCACCATTTCAGACTCCTGAATGTAACTGTGGCACTGTTTAAGGTGGACCAGAAACTGTCCAACTTCTTAAAGGTGTGAAGCTCCTGAATTTAACTACAACACCATTTAAGGTGGAATGGGAAGTGTTTTTTTATGACCTGTGGCATTTAAGGTGGAATTTATGAATTAATGATTTTAAGAAAAGGTTGGAACGTAATGTTGGTCAACAATGCATTTATAAAGCCTTATGATTACAGGTTTTATTCTTGTTTATGTTAAACCCAATGTGGGTTTGTTATTGATTGGTTTTCAAATATGAATTAAGCACTTTGTACTTTGATTTCTCTCAACTTCCTGAAGTTGAAGTGATTTGCAGTGTCCAGTAAAGACACAGCAACTTAGTGAATGACTGAAATAGTTTAATTAAAATGCACTTTATACAATGTAAAAGTAACACATACACCAGTAGATCAGCGTTAGTGATGTAAGCCAAAGAGGGGCCAGCGTTGTGTTTGTTTATTTGTTTTTGGTTGAAATATTGTTTGAGTACTGTATATCAGACTGGTGTATATTTCTGTAATTATTTTATTTTTGTATGATGGAATAACAATAAATTGAGTATAAAAGTGTTAAATAAACCCTCATTATCACCATCATCTTTAAACAACTCTGTAAACTGTTGCTGTCAGTTTTAAACAGACCACAGACCTGACTGTGCTGTTCTGGAGGACCATATATGGGTTGTATGGATTACTTCAGGGATTGTAAACAACTTTCACAATCGCAACCTCATAAACAGTCCTGGGTCTGAGAGTGTACTGTCAAATCACCCTTAGAAAAAACATGTGCATTCCATTCCCCCCGCCTCTTCTCCACAGTGGAGCACAGTTCTGTTTCTTAATGAAATGTCTGTGATCTGCTTTGGTCCAAACCCCACAGCAGTGTTCTCCCCCTGTGTAAACAGCCCCTGTTCAGAACGCCCGCCTTCAGCACCTGTTCCTTTAAATGATAATGAGCCGCTCTCTGTTCACCCCGACCCCGAGCGCACAGCAGTGAGGAGCGAGGAGCAGAAGCTCTGGTTTTTAGCCGTTTTACCTCTGTTCTCTTTCTTCTCCGTTCTTGTTTTCTCCGTTTTTTTCTCAGTGTTTTTATTTCTCTGCCCTCATGTCTGTTTTGCTGCGTTTGACCTTGTCCCGGTCTCAGGGTGGACTCGGCCTCTCCTGTACATCACTGGTATTCACACTCTTCAGTAAGTCACGTGAACGTGAGGATTTTCTGGACTAAATTTGACCTTCTTCTAAATTTCAGAGACATCAAAGTGCACATGTAAATGCTTGCATTTGTACTTTATTTTTATTTTATCTACTGTCCATATACATTCAGACAAGAGTTTGTATGAATGTGTGTGTGTCCTGGTACAGAACCCTGAACATTATCAGTGACATCACACTCAAATGTCCAGGGTGTAAAGGGTTAAGGAGTGATTGTTGAGTGATTTAGAGCAGAACAATGACACAATAAAACAGTGTGAAAGGCTCTGTTATCTTTCAGCGTCACTGTGGGCGGGTGTGTGTACACTGTTGCTCGGCTCAGGCTAAAGGCCATCAGTGTGTAAGCTGTGTACCAGGCTCTGAACACTGGTTAAATACATGATCCACACCTCAGGCTAAAGGCCAGGTTGTGTGCCAGATTCAGTCTTTTCAGAGAGACCAAAGGAAAATAATGAAATGAAACTGAGCAAAAGTGCAAGAGTAAATCCTCTTTAAAAAGGAGAATTCTATTCCTGTGCTGCCAACACAATACCCTGTAATAGATGTCATATTTTATAACGTATAGAACATCAGTGAGATTAGAAGCAGTATCTGACAGACACTCAGTGGAACTACAACTGTGTTCTTTGGTCTGAGGCAGATCAATGTGGAGTTGTGGTGTAGAGTGAACAGCAGGGGGAGCTGTTTAATTAAAAATACACTTGCCCTGTGCTTGCTTCTCCATCACAAGGGTTTAACAGCAGCTGCAGGGTGGTATCTCAGGCCTCAACTTGACACAGAGGACCACAGAGGTCACTGAGCTACACCTTAACTCTGGATACAGGATGTTCTGCAGGCTTCTGTTCTGAGTGCATTTACAGATACCTCCACTGCACTCCACCAGGGTCCAACAACATCCCTCTCCTCAGGTCCTGAGGACCTCTTCACATCCCTGTGATTAGACACACACACACACACACACATAAAATCACATCCATGGGTTTATAAAATAAATAAATCAATACATAAAAACAAATACACCAGGAGATTTAAAAAAGGGATGACACTGAAACAGAGAAGGTAGTTTTTTTAGCTGAGATTTAAAAGACAATGATGAGCAGAGTTGAAGACTGTGGTAAAAATAATTCCAGAGCTTGGGTGCCATACACTGAATGATCTCCACCACCTGTAACTACTCTGAGTAATGGAACGGGAAACTGAAAATAAAAGGAGAAAAGAAAAACTAAATAATCAGGAAAAGTTGATTGTTTAACCCTTTCGTGTCTGACTCAGCTCAGTCTGAACTGAGGAGCAGTTAATTGTTTTTATGACAGCATTCAAAATAATTTGTGAGCACCAAAATACCACTCTGCCCCCCCTCTGCCTTTGTGCCCTGCATTCGGATCTGAGACATTGGACACAGACTTTCTGAAACAACACAGACAAAAACTGAAGTCCTGCTCATTGGCCCTAAGCCCACTTTATCAAATCTCTGATCTTTCACTTAACTTTGATGCGTGGCTTTTAAACCTTCTCCAGTGGTTCAAACCTCATATCAGGGCCCTAACCTAAACATAGCTTTTCCGTCTTTGCATCATTGCTCACTTTTGTCCTTTTCTCTGAGTTAGAAATGCTGCACATTTGGTTCATTCATTCATTCATCTCTTTTTGTCTTCAGTAATTTACTCTACATTGGCGTTCCTCATAAAACCATACACTCTCTTTAGTGTGTTCAGAAATCTGCTGCTAGGTTCTCCCCCAGGTTCTCTTCACTGGATTCAGTTTAAAGTTCTCTTCACATTCAAATCTCTCCACGGTCTGACACCAGCTGGCCTTTCTGAACTTACACACCCCTACACCACCCTGCAGGGTCACTGAGGTCCACGGATAGTGGTCTCTCAAACTTGAATTACAAAATGTTTCTGGATGATTGAGGGACGTGTAGAGCTGACTGGCCACCATGGCCTCTGAGGACGGTGTGGAGACACACTCTCTCCAGGGCATCCGGTGTGAGACTGGCACCTGAGACTGGGACGGCGGTAGAGGTTGTCCCACTCGTCGTCAGGGAACAGGTAGGATGTGAAAATATTTATTCAGCTTCTCACATGAACAAGGCTGTGGTGGTGTTTCTGGAGACTGATTGAGTCGGGGTATTGGGTGAAAGGTGGGGGTGAGGGCACCTGCCAAGCGTGTAGTTGTGTCCAATGTTCCATTTATTAAGTGCTCATAAAAGAACTGGCCTGGTTTGGTAAATTTACCAGTACTGTCACATCCTGGCCCAGTCCTGTTTGTTTTCCCCGCCATGTGTTTTCCCCTCGTATGTTGTGTTTGCCCTCATGGTTTTGAGTGGGCAGGGCCTCGTTGCGCTGGAGAGAAGAGTGGCTGTTTTCAGGCTATAACCAGCACAAAGACGGCTTTACCACCCAGAGACACATACTGCTTCATAAAGTCGGAAGCATGGGGCTTGATTGGCCTCTTTTTCTAAAGAGTTAGCCTTCGTGCTGAGTGCGTGGTCCTTGCTGCAACACCATCATGAAGAAATAGCTGGAGCCAACACCGTGGGTGTGGTAGGTAGGAGGTGGTGGTGCTGCTTACTCAGCAGATGGGAATCTCCCCAAAGATAATCATCAGGCTGCTCCTGCAGGATGTGCAGTAAGCTATTACCCAACAAGTACACCATGAGGAGCTGAGGAGCTGAGGAAGCCTCTTTCCCCTCACTATGAGTGTCTGTTGCTGACAGGGACTGGCAGGAAGGTAGTGGAACTCTGCTGGCCTTTTCCTACCCAAGCCTAGGCTTTTTCCTTCACCTTCTGTACATTCAATTAGCCCCCTCCGGCACCTTCAACATGTGCTTCTTGATTCACCTTACAGAGTTTGAGGACCCCATTTTAAGGGTGTTTTGAGACTGTTCACATAGCTCTGAGAAGGTACAGTAGTATAGATCAGCATCAGTCTGGCTACATGCTAACAACATAGCGATAGCATTGTGGACTTATGAGGGAGAATGCCCTAAGATTAGTCAAGGATTTTTTACCATTCTCACTGAAATGAATGATAGTAATTACTCTAATACAGTCATTTTACTCTTTTTTTTTAATTATTCTTGTAAGTTATTTATCCTGTCTTTCCTCCCATCAAAAATACAGGATGGGGGGTATTGATGAAGCACTGTTGTCTGGGTGACCAGATCTGAGATGGTGTAAAAGAGGACACGTCTCGGGGTGGGTACATGAGCTCGAGATGAGGGTAGGTACATGAGCTTTGCCTGACGTAAACAAGGGCTACTGATGTGCAGACTGACCAATTAAATGTTTACAGAGAAGGTTATCGACCAATAACGGTAGCTCTACAGTCAGACCGTCCAATCAGAAGATTTTAGGCTACTTCATCATGCCCTAAACTGTGAAATGTTTTGTACATAGTTCTTTGTTAATAAAGTTAATGAAGTCTCTCTTGCAAATTTTACATATTGTTATCTTTTAATGACCTCTGAGTGTCTTCTGTTTAAAAGGAAAGTGGCTAAAGCCTTTATAATTTTAAAGTTCACTTTATTATTATTATTATTATTATTATTATTGTTTAACCTGTTCTAAAGGGTGGTTTATGACTTCTTCTTTTGTTTCCGTAATGCCAATAAATAAATAAATACATGAAATGGCATTTGATTATTTTTTTATTAATTATTTTTAATTATTATTACTTATTTATAATACATTTTTTATTAATTCAGTTTATGAACTCTCACAGCTGTAATTTTATAAACATTCTTAAATAAAATTGTAACAACAGCAGGCCACATTTTTACAGAAAAGGTCCAAGGCCCACACGGTCAGCCAGTTAATTCCCTACAAGTCAGCACTGGAGAGGCAGTGAGGCCAGGGGAGTGTGAGAGACACGAGAACTGGCAACAGATTTGTATTTGTGAAGTGTTAAAGCACGGCACAACTACTGAGAAACTGGACCCACTTTTACCTGAGGCACTGGTTGTAAATGTTGTGGAGCTGAGATTATTCAGGTCCAGCTGCTGTTTAATTTCTGGCCTCATCACTGTTCTGACGTCATAGCTGCGTTTTTATGGTAAAGTATTGTTTTTAATTTTTTGGCCAGGACTGTGATGGAGAACCCCTCTTCCTCTGGATGTGGAACTGTGGCATGATGATGTTTTCTTGATGTCTGTAGCTGAGAGCTGTTGTTTTAACCCATAGTCTGGGTTCTGGAAATGTTACGGAAAATATTTACTCTCAACAATTGGTAATCAAGGAATTAAAAATGAACAGCCCTAATGACCTCATTAAATCCCCACTTAATTAGGATCGTTTAATCCTGGAGGTCAGTCTCTGCGGATACAGTCATGTCAAAACAGTTACAGAAATATCAGCCCCTGTAGGACACACACTCACTCTCACACACACACACTCTCTCACACACACACACACCGGAGAGAGCGGGTGGTCTGAGAGCAGGTGTCCTCTTGTAAACATGTTTATTTGTGTGTATAGCCTGAGGGAGTTCGTCTCTGGGAGAAGGACGGCTGATTATTCCCATCATCTTTGGATACGTCATTAGCTACTGGACACCGATGGACATCTGTTTGGAATTCACTGTGTTCATATCACAATAATATTTCTGCAACAATAGCATACAACACAAAACACATTTATAATGGTCTACTACCACATTAAAGGCCACAAACATTCAATAACACCGTTCACTAAAGCCCTACTCTGACAGGGTTAGTTTCACCTCTGGATGTGGTATAATGATCTCACAGTATCTCAGTGGCTTTAAGCCTGTCTGATTGAGCCATTTTAGTCATTTTGATTTGATTCCTAAGCCTCTGACCTTCTGTAAAATGAGCAGTAAATGTGACCCCAGGTTATTAATCCCGTCTGAACTAAGGTGGGGCGGTATTCACTCAGGTCACAGGGTAAAGGGGCATTTAGTGGGTTTTCTGGAGAAATGGAGGAGCAAGATGAAATACACAGTTCAATACAAGGATAATTTCAACTGCTGAACGACCCACCACACCCAAACCCACAAAGCGAATAAAAGGGTCACTCAGTGGAGAGGCTTCTGGAAGCTTGTGCTATGAATGAGTCCGACTTAGTGGTTTATAACATCAGTTATACTTCATTTTTACTTCCATTAAACTTCAGTGTCTCTGCTGTATCTGATCCACGGTGTGGCAACAACGCGTAAAACAAGTAGCCGCACACATCTCTTATTTTCTGTTATGTTCACCCAGACTTATCCACCTTAAACTTTACTTAAACATTACCATGTCAAACTAATCCAGTCTGAACAGGACATAACGCTAATAACGCTAACTGAAAACATCAAATCATTTTTTACTAAAGTACTCCATCTACCAACATGTGTTTGGATTGTGGGAGGAAACCCACACAGACACAGGGAGAACACACTAAACTCCTCATAGAGAGTGACCTGAGGAGAAGGTCACACCCAGGACCCCGAGGCCCTGCAGCTGTGAGGCAGAGACACCACCTGCAGCTTCCAGTCTTTAATTCTCATCCTCACACACTTAGCTGTTGAATTTAGTCTGGGATCTCTGCATCTTTAGTTCAGATAATACACAGATGAGACATAACATTAAAGCCATCTGCCTAATACAGTGTAGGAGCCCCTCAGGTTCCTTGGGCTGCCCACAGAATGTAAATGTGATTCATCAGACCAGGACACCTTTTTCCATTGCTCCCCAACACTGACCTTTGTGGGACACCATACTTACAAAGTGGGTCACATCAGAAAATGTGTCAGTTTTATGAAAGCCATCAGTGAAAATGGAGCTAAAGCTGAACCTGAATGAAGTCGGATCTTCAGCTGAGATCTGCAAAGTCCAGTGTTTTCTGAGAAACTGTTTAAACAGTGAATGATGGGGTCAAGGTTTGAGTCTAGATCAGAGTGGTGGTAGTAATGGTAGCAGTAGTAGTAGCAGTAGTAGTAGCAGTAGTAATTAACACAAGGTCGCCCCCATGTGGTCAACAAAGCAATTTGATTCCTAATCTCATGTGAGCTGCACTCTACACTCTCAGAAATAGGGGAAGGTAGAGGTACATTGCTGATCCTAAAAAAAAGTACAAAGAGTGTAAATGTACCTTAAAAGAAAAGAAAAAGTCCAGCTGTGTTCCCAAAAGCGTCATTACATTTTGTAGTGTCCAAAAACATAGTGGAACATTTTCAGTGCACAATCCCACAATGCACTGCAAACTATAGTGTAACCCTTGTACGCTAGCAGATATCAGATTACCCATAATGCACTGCGAAGTTTGGTGAAAACCCGCATGAGGTAGTGTTCATAATCATTCACTGCCCTCCTGAATTCAGTTCCCTATAATAGTGCACTATTTAGTGAATAGTGAAAGGGGAGCCATTTTGGGCACAGGGCAAATGAAACACAACAAAATGGACACAATACGCGCAGAGAAACAAGAGCTCTGAGTAAAAACTGAGAAACCAGCTGAAAACCAGAGCAGCGGGGAACATGTGGGGTTTTAACCAAAGCAGGTCACAGATGTTTCTTTAGGAACCAGAACTGTGTTCCACTGTGGAGAAGAGGGAAACTATAAAGAACATGTTCCCTTTAACTGTTAAATTTAACAGAGATTTAGGAAATCCATGCAATTACCATTTAACTCTGAAGTCTGTTGTGACATCTCCTTATCAAAAGTTAATGAAGCAGAAATATATTGTTTATCAATGAAAACCCTGACAAACAACAACATACCATCATTTCTAATGAGATTCACCAGTGAATAGTAATCAGTTATTTTACTGCACAGATGCTGATTAAAGTGTAGTGTGTTGTGTTTTTCAGACTGTGTTTCCTTCTTTGTAAAATCACAAAGGATTTGCAGTGCCCAGAGACAGTGACCAAACTATTTTGGACTAAACACCCACCGTAAGCACCAGGGTATCAAAGATAAACTGGACTAATGACCTCAGAGCCCCCCTCTCACATTAATGAGCTCCTCTGGGTTTACATTAAGAGGAAATACACTTACAAAACTACAACCCTCACTTGACCAGTGAACATTCATTTATAATAGGAATAATAATAATAATAATAATAATAATAATATATATATATTTGTTAGTTAACAATAATAAATAAAAACTAACAATAATAAATTATGACTAACATTGTCAGTTAAATGTGTTTCAGAGCTAATGGAATTAATCAGATATAAGATAAGACATAACTCAATGTTTAGAAGCTCACTGAGACTCATTTGAATAAAACTGTACATAAAATATCACTGATCAAATAAATATAAACATACAAATTCCTCTGTACATTTCGCCTATTTCTCACAAGTAAATTTATGTTGTGTTAACATGCACTTTTCATTGGGATCATATTTGATTATAATAAAACGTATCAAAATAACCAAATATAAAAATAACCAAGACATTTACAGGATTTATTTATATTTCTTAAAAAAAACAAGGAAACCATTCATTCATTGTCTGTAACCCTTGTCCAGTTCAGGGTCACAGTGGGTCCAGAGCCTACCTGGAATCATTGGGCGCAAGGCAGGAACACACCCTGGAGGGGGCGCCAGTCCTTCACAGGACGGCAATTATTCAGTTGATAACTTCTAACCACTGCTTTAAACAAAATTATCTATTGACTCTGACCTTAAATTTGAGCTTGAAGTTCCTGGACATTAAAAAATTTTGTTTAAATTTTAGATCCAGCAGTACGTCATTTGCATAACAATCATAGGGCATTTTTGTTTATGAAAAATAAATCCTAGTTAAAGCATGTATCCCTACAATACATATACATATAAAATAATACAGGACCAAAAATAAAACTGTCAGACAGATGCAGGAGGATCTGTAACATGACGTGATGGTAATGAAACATGATTTAAATTCTGGCTTTAAAAAAAACCTTGAACTGGTCACAGATCAACAGAATCCCCCAAATGCCTTCATTACATGGATTTAATGCTGTATTTATTGCTTTTACTTGTCTGGACAGAGAGTGGACATTTGCATCACTCCATTACTCCTGTAAAGTGTACTCCCTGGTCAGACTCTATGCTGTTGGGGTCTACCAAACATGGAACACAGTCTCGGACCAGTACCTTGGCTGTGTGCAAAGCAGTTCCTTTTTTGGTTGGATAAGCTTCAACCGTGAAAATGTATCAACTACAACCACATCTTGCTTTCCATGACAGGGAGGTGTAATCAACTTCTTGGAGATGTGTGAATGGTCCTGGGGGTGCCACTGTGTGCACTACAGATGTGGAGACACCAGCAGCTGCATCAGTCAATGCATTACCTCACAATTCTGTAGCAGAGGAATTGTGAGGTTTGACTTTAACAACCGCAAGTTCTGTTGGGAGCTCACTGACCGATATAAACTGTTGTAGTTAAACCCGAAGCTAAGATACAGTTCAGCAGCCTGCGCAGGAAAATGATCAGGGAAATGACCCAGGAGGGGTGGAGGTGTGAGGTGGGCAATTAGAGGGGTGGGGGGAGGAGTGGGCTTCTGAGGAGTAGCAGCAGAGGAGTTAAAGAATTTAGCTCATTGCCACTGTCAGAGGGGACCAGTAAAAAATAAAAGCAGCTATGGTAAAGTGATGTGGTGTACACAAACTTTATCACTTTATACATGTTTAAACATTTAACAAAACTGTGGTGATCCCTGCAAAGGATTTTTTTGTTACCCCTGAAATCAAAGTTTCTTCATTGACTTTTTTTCTTGGCACTAAAATTAATTAACAACATCTCTGTCACGTAGACTGTAAAGTATAGGCCTAACATTGTCATTGTGAAAAGGCCTAGAGGCTAGAACACTCCTGCCCTTGTATTGCACAGGAACAGCAACCAGTGCCTTCCTCTTCTGTGTCTTTATCACCTTCTTCAAGGTGTGGCTATCCATGGCAGCTTCCACTGTTCCAGAGGGTTTCCACTGCTTCACCACCAGGGCAGCATCTGGAATGTTAGTAGTCCATCCCTGCTTCTTTATCCAGCTACGCACCCTGGATTCTGAAGGTTTCTGTCTGCAAAAATGATCTGTGAAGAAAACAAAAAAAACATTGTATTCACTGTTATGAGAAATCACAAATCTGTAATTGCTCAATAGGCTCATTACTTAAAAATACCTAGAACACGCTGCATCCGGAGTTGTTTCTGGTTTTCACGCCACCGGTCATAGCAGTAGCGCTGGTGCTTCTTAGTCAACGATACCCGCATTGACTGCATAGGAGGGGGGTCATTAACTGTAATGGGGCAGGACTGGACAAGCAAGTCATAGGCTTGTTGTTTATCCATCTTTAAGCAGCTGCCACTACCACGATGACTTCTCTTCTCTCCACTGGAACTACAAAAATAAAAAGGTTGATTAGTATGAGTGTACATTGTATACACAACTGATACAACAAACGAAGACCATGCCACAGTAGAGGAATTAAATAATGCTCACTCTGAATTACTGACGCAGACGCCTTGCAAAAGTAAACTTGCTTCCACTACATTAGTCATCCTGTACTTCTCTGCTGTGGATGAACTGTGTATCAGATAATCTGCCACCACTGACTGCTGGGCTTCAGTCATCTGTTTTGTTGCAGCCTCAAATGCCTGCCGTGCCATGTGACTTGTGACTTTTGGCAAGTTGTACCTTCAAGAAAACATTATAGTGATTAGTATGATTTTAAACACACTGCTTATTAAACTTGATGCAATGCAAGTGCACTGAAGAGGAGATTTCCTACATTCCGTACTTTTTGTGAAGTCTCTCCAGGTCATTGGAGGCGTTGTAAATTTTGTTGCCAGTGGATGAGATGAAGAACCTCTCTGGCTCATCCCAGTCAGCCTCCTGCTTTGTCTTCTTTGCCAGTGTTTTCGGCCGAACCTCAGTGAAGTATGTGTCAAACCACTGTAAAAACAAGAGGAAAATATATTAAGTTCATAACACAAAGCACATTCAACCAAATTACTGAGGCAATGAAACATGAGTGGATTTTGTGAACTTACCACCTCCTCCTGCAGTGTGAGAGCAAAGGCTGACATCTGTATTGCAGCAGTCTTGTGTTCACGGACTCTCACAACAACATGACCACCATGGACTGCCATGGACAGTTTTGCGGAGCACCCACTCGTTGACCTGCCAAACAAGAAAACAAAATGTGAATGAGTTTTATACAACGTTGAAACCTATATATAAATAATAAAAAGTTAACACATGCATATTGCTAATGCTAACACTTACCGTCATGTGCTCCACAACACCAGGCCTCTGTAGGTGACGCAAAATCAAAACTGCCTCTAGATAGTAGAGGACCAGTTGAGACTCCTGCTGGGTCAGCTGATGGCCACGAATATGCCCACGTCCATTCAACTTCCCAATCACAGCAAGGAAGTCTTTCTTGGCAGCATCTAGGACAGCCCAGCAGTCCTTTGGTCGGATGCCCCCTTCTGTGAGAGTGGCAAATCTGAAATTATTCAATAAATCTTAATGGTAGCTCATAATAAATATGGCCGTGAAATGTATTGTAATAAGAATTTAGTTAAAAAAACATATTGCATGAAAAATGCTTACGTATTTGTCACCTCCTTGCTCACATGCTTTGGCATTGCAGCCTGCATGTCTGATAACAATGCATTGTATTGCTGACAGTCATTGCAGAGCTGCAGATCTGTGAATCCCAGGTCAGTTCTGCCAATGTGGTAGTTCAAAAACCTTAGCGGAAGAAAAAAACTGTAAAACATTCAGGCACAATTTCAAATTGGTCAGCTGTTATCAACACGAAGATCATACCACACACTGCATACCTCTTAACACTCTTGATGTAGTTTTGAACTGTCTGTTTGCTGAGGCCAACTTCAGAGAGGTTATTAAAATACTCTTTGGTCCGTTCCGGCTGACGGACAAACAGGAGGCTTGGCTGTTCCGGGTCCATAAAATACAGGAACCTGGCAACATTCTCCACCTGAAACACAAAGCACATAATTAACTTCAATTGCAACTTCAAACTAATGCTTACTCAGTTTCCTATATATATATTGGTTTTGATCCGTGCAGTGCTCTAGCTGAGTTATTAATGTTCTTACCTCCTTTCTGAAGTTGTCATTTTTTAAGTCCATTTGCAGGTATTGGGCAAACCTTTTCAGGAGTGGATGGTCCATCGAGTGCTTATTGTATAAGCCAGATGTAGCCATCTTCTTCCTCGAGGAGGTTTTTTGCTTTGCCGACTCTGACTTGAATCACAAGATATGGTCAAATTAAAACATTTGCGTATGTATTAATTGTTACTATTTCTATGAGAAAACTCACCCTTGGAAGCATTCCCCAGAGCTGTCCAATTCAGGTTCTGATAAAGCAGCTGTTGATTCACCCTCAGCTGCAGAAGGTGCCGCAGAGGGGGCTGAAACTGGGAGTCGTGGAGGAATGTTGTAAACTATAATCCCTCTTTTCTCCAACTCCTGAATCAGACTAAAATAAAGAAAATCAATTGATTTGTTATAGGAACTTGGAATGGGATACAGGGTGAAATGAAATACGTGTGAGAGAATAAGTGTGAAACTGCTACATCAAGGCCGTTTTAGACAGTTTAACAAGACAGTTAATAAACAACGCTGATTAAAGAGGTGCCAAACATGTACTTTGTTGTACTATTGCATCATGATTATATTCAAAGAAAGCTGTGTTCACACTGGGCCTCTGTGTGACCCTTGATCCTACCAATGTATTCTCTGAATCTGAGATTAACCAAACGTGTGGTAGAAGTGTTTCCACTTTCTCAAAGATAAATCCTAGATAATGAACTAAATCCTAACCTCCTTAAAAAGTAAATTATCTATGCAATAATGGAGATAAACATGGTTTGATAGAGGTCATTGATTGAGCTGTTAACACCAGCTTACTATCAAATTAATTTTGTTCATTATATTTTTTTGTGCTCACTAAATGGTGTAAACGAATGTAAAACCTAAGTAAACACTTATTTTTTTTTTTTTTTTAGTATATCCAGTGTCTGCTTTTAATCTATTAGTTTTAGTTCATTGTGCCATTGTGACCATATGGTTGAAGTTCCCAGCTTCTCAATGTAAAACCCTGATAATACACTAAATCTTAACCACTTTAAAAGTCTGACTGCTCAGTTAAATACGCACACATCATACCTTTAGTGCATGTATCTTGATCATACACTGTAATGTCTCTGCAAAAATAAGTGTTACTGTAGTCAGGGTAACCCCTCAAAAAGGTGATTAATGCTGAGTCTGTGAGAGTTTAGCTATAGGGTTTAATACAATAAATAAACAAATACTTGTACTTACTCTGAAGAAGCAGAAGAATCCTGAGAAGCAGCAGAAGAAGACATCTTTACTCCCAGGTAAATCTTGAAAACCTCAGAGAAGGTCAAAATGATCACTGCCCTTGACAAGACAAGTAGCCGAAGAGGTTTGGGAAGCCTTTAGCTGGACCATATTCAATACTGTAAACATAAAGACATTCCCCACTGGACCATGACCCACCTGGTGTGAACAGATCTAGATATTAGCAAGTCAGAACCAGGACTAATGCATAAGATTACGGTTAGATTAGAACCTATTTAAATTCCTTAAAATTGAGACATTTCAAGAGTTATGTACTTGTATCCTGAATAGCAGCTGATAAAATGTACTAATTCCATATGTTTAGATTCTTTATGGTAGGCCTTACCTTGCAAACAATGAGCCTCTCAAACGTCCTAAAACATAACCAAATTGCAGTGTCTTATTTTAATATTAGTGTTATTTCATTGAGCCATGATTTTCTTCTGAGAAGAAATGTCACACCCTGATAATACACTAAATCTTAACCCCTTTTAAAAATCAGACAACTCAATTACCTGTCACATCATTACAAAGGGAAAATGTTTTCTTTTTCAATGTTAGACATTTGTACATGTATCTTGATCCCACCCTGTACTCTCTCTGTTCAAATGTGTACTATTACCATGTGCTCAGGGCCCAACTGATGAGTGATCTGTGTTCACACTGTCGCTCTGGATAAGAGCATCTGCTAAATGCTGTAAATGTAAATTGGACTTACACGTGACCCCTGATGTTGAGTTTGACTGACCGTGTGACCTGTGTTTTCTGAACTTCTGAATGGAACCCCCCTGAAACTACAGTAAATACTCAGCCATTAAAAAGACTTAATACTAAATTATACTGTGGATATGTGGTAACACTAAAGTGTTAGATGTTCTCTTTTGAAATAGAAGTTTTTTTTACTTGTTTCCTGAATTTTCCTGTATATGTTTTTTTTCCTGTATTTGTTAGCTGATAAAACGCACCAGTGATAAATCCATATGGTCAGAGCTTGTGTGGTAGGAATTGGGAAGCAGGAATTTACACCAAAGGATCGCTGATTCGCTCATTTCGCTGTCAATCAAAAAGGGATTCAGCCTCAGACAGATCATCCAATCATCATGCAGAACCTGAGCGTCCGGGCCAGCCGAGGCCAGCCCACTGCCCCATAGACCCCCAGAGACGCTGAGCGTCCGATGGGCGGGACAAAGCCCAGCATTTATCCAATGACTCCTCTCGTTTCTCTGCACTTCGCTGCTTCGCCACTGAACTCTGTGGACGCTCAGCGTCCGCACTTTTTAAAGCACCGTGAAGGGAATGATTGAGAGGAAAGCCGCGTCTTTACCAGTGATAAGAAGCTGAATCTGAACAATAGTTGAGCGCGCTGTAGTTCATATTTATTCAATAACATACACACAAAATATATTTGATCACTTATTTTTTGTTATTGTAGGGGAAGCTGAGCTTCCCTTGCAGTCTTAGAGCAATCGCCTCTGATATATATATATATCTCTGATTTATATATATATATATATATATATATATATATATATATATATATATATATATATATATATATCCCTCGTTCAACAATATAATGTATTATATTTAAATATGTATAATGGTTATGCAAAATCTCATAAAAAAAAAAAAAAAAACATTGTTCAGAACATTAAACACTGGAATATTTCCGTTATTTGGTTAAGGCTTTATGTTGTTTCAGAAATAACGCAAAACACCAGTAGGTGGAAGTAAAGAATCATGATTCACTTAATACACAAACTTAACGCGTTAACACGTAAATACCTTAGCGTGTTAACACGAAATTATACGCTACGTGTTAACACGGAGAATCCAACACGTTTGGAGACCAACGGCGTTCCATAGTTTAGAGCTCATCGGCGTTCTACATCTAATGCGTCTTGCCTGTGACGTAGATGGTGGACAACAACTCTAGAAGCTGCACTTAATTTAATGCAAAATGACGAAAAGGTGTGTTGTTTTTGGCTGCAATCATTCAATGTACAGTGGGACATCTGTGAACAAATGGCCCAAAGATCCCAAAATATCCAGAAAATGGACTAAAAAAACGGGCACTTTGGAAAGGATGTTGGTTATTTAGCTAGATACTGTCATAACAGTCAGTCATAACGGTGTTTTACCGCGGCGTTGTTCGGCTGTTGTCCACCAGTGACGTCACGGTCGCGTTCAAGAAGCTCGGGTTTTTCCGTCAATTTAATAAAATTGTCAGTTTTAAAGCAAATTAAGCTGCTATTTTCCTTTTAATTCATACTTATATCTGTCAGTAACTAAAATAATGTGAAATATTCATGGAGGTCCATTAAGTGGTGCTTAGCCTTTAAGTAGGAGGGTGTGGTTCATGTTTGTATAAGTATGGATAAAACAAACATCCAAATACCAGTTACCAGCAGCTGGTGTACTCTTGAATAAAGCGTTCATAAACTACTCATGGTAACCAGGGGATCGCAATTACAATAGTAAAAATGGACAATGGACAAAGGAAATAGTAGAACAAAATACATCTAGCTACTTATCCCCAAAGCTAAGCCTGATACACAGGAGGCGCCCGCCCCTTTCCCAATGAGTCTAAACCTTTAGACGATTACTGTGTGTGTATAGGTGCGTCCAGAACTTGCCTGTCCACGCTTCACATTGTTGGAGCAGAAGAGAGGGAGAGAGAAAGATCAGAAAAAGTGGTGGGGAGCACACCGAGGAAAAACAACACACAAAAACCTCTGAAAACACTCATAACCGCTTAATAATATAACAACCGACAGCAAACACCGTCTCAGTCTAACTGCAGTGCTCCCCCACCCCAACTCAGTCTCAATTGGTCTGTCTGTCCCAAGACCCGCCTCCTCAGACACAGCAGTAACTTTGGATTGGTGCAGTCCAGAGCATGGCGCTTCCTCATTGGCTACACCCAGCACTTAGATTGCTAGAATAAAAAATAAATAAAATACAAAAGAGAGTGTTGTATTGGCACATAACACTACGCAAATATTAGAATGTCCTCTTTTAGAATATCATCGTTAGAAATGTTTGTGTGCTGAAAGATTTGTGTTTTTAAAAATTGAACCTGTATATAACCCTGACATTTAACCAATGTTTTATCTAAAGCTGAGTTTGACTGACCACATGGTCTGTGTCCCCAGCTTCCCCTTAAAAAGACAAAACTCAGTTTTACTGCATGTATTTGGCTTCAATATAAATTGTTAGATGTTAGATATAGTGTCCATAGAACCACTGCCTGTGTTGTAGGCCTTGAAAATGGTAAAATTGTTAAATGTCCTAATCAGCTTAATTTGCATGAATGTGATGTCTGTGCAAAGCCTAAATTGTCCTCTTTTAGAAAATAGCTGTAGAATTGTTGTAGAATTCAAATTTGCTGTGAAGTGTGTGTTCAAATAAGACCCCCCCCCCCCCCCCCCATCATTTAAGTTTAAATGTCCTAAAACTTTATCAAAATGCAGAAATTGATGCCTGAGGAAAGGCTAGAATGTCATTGTTTAGGAAATCATTGTAGAATTACCACCAAACCCTAAAAAAAAAAAGTAACGGCCTGAAATGGTTACAAATTAATAAAAAATCTAAAGTGAATACAATTGGGAACGAACTCTAGAAAATGGTGAAACTTTGTATGTAGGCTTGCTTTGTTCTCATGCTTCATGATCTCATGTTGTGTGTGTGTGTGTGTGTGTGTGTGTGTTATTTTATCAAAACTGGTCAAAATGGAGTCATTATTAATTATGATGATGATAAGCATATGGTCAATGGGACTGGCTTGACTCCCAAAATGTTTTTCATACAAAAAATGTAGCGCCATCAAATTCGCCTCATAAACATCGACCAGACACAGCTGCTATCTCCAACTTAACTGTTCCGACTCTGAAAGAGCACACAGCAAATTCACCAGTGCTAAATCAACACTAATAGTGTTTCTTACATAGCTTAGCCTGCCTTTTTAGAGCATAATGTGTCTAATGTGTCAACAGTGAGATGAGACAAGGCTTCTCCAGGACCATCACAGGTAGCAGCCAGAAAAGTAGCAGGTTACAGCAATAATACTGTATTCAGGTATTGCAGGAAGGAAAAAAAAAAAATAAATGTGCTACGGGGAGAGACACCATGATATCAGCTGCCCTCACTGTTAAGGTGTTGTCATTTTGAGACAAAAAACAATGTTGTAATTAGACAAAAGCAAACAAATATTTGGGACCAATCAGTGGTTTTTGTGAGTCATGTGTTCATGCTTATGTTGCTAAAGGAGAATAAGAAGCTGCTGTGTTTCTCAGTTCTGGTTTGGATGTGGCCCTGCTCCATCACTCTCCTGTTTCCAGTGAAAATGCAGGGCCCACAGGCCCAGGATTGAGAAACAGTGGAAGTTGATGTTGGTCGATCAGTGCCTCTTGTGTCTGTTGTGTGCTGTAAGTTTGGAGAAATTAAGGGCTCTGCTGCATGGAAAGACTGGTCAGGCTGCTTTGGGATGTCAGTAACAGCATCAGTGTTTCACTTGGCCACCGTCGCTGTGCAGTGTGCAGCAAACAGCAACAATGTCAGGCTTTGTAGAAGTGCCCACATCACTGGCACCGCCAGTGGCCCCTCAAACATTCAAATTAATTTCCTGTACGAGCAGAGCTTACACTGTGGTTGAGGTGTTCTGCTGAAATATAAAAATATCCTGGACATCACAGGAGAGGAACAGTCAGGAAACAACGGTGAACTAATGTGGGGAAAATAAAACACTCACACATCCACAAGACCATCTGAAGGATCACTGAAACCAAAGGGGTCTTAATACACAGACAAGGAACTCCTGAAAGAGATCACGAGAGGGCAGGACCTCAAAGGAGGCACAGGTGGAAACACTAATGACAAAGAATGTGACAGGAACTAAACAAAACAGAGCCATGACAGATAAGGAAAATACAAGCAACAGGGCAAAACGAGACAGTCTTCTGCACATGTTCCAGCCCATACCTAAAAAACCCAGTAAATATCCACTGCTGAGCCTCTCCAGCTCTGTGCTGTGTGTGAGACATCTTCTGGAGTTCATGTGTGAAAATGGCTTTAAAATGACAATACATCAAAATACTCAACAAATGCATTGCATGGCACCTTTGTAATTTGGGTATCTCCAGATTTTTCCCAAATCTCTCCCATTCACAAGCAGTGCTGGGCAAGAATATGCTTCCTACAGCACACAAGGCCAGACCACTGCTTCCAAAAAGCCACATCAAAGAGACACTGCCCAGATCGGTCTGATCAGCTGACAGACATCTGAATGATAAAATAAATAATAATAAAATAAAGTTTTCCTCCTCTGAAGTTTTAAAGCTTCATTTCATCCAAAGACACCTTCTGAGCAGTGGAGGAGAGGAGCACTGAAGGAATTCACCGACTGTGAGTGGAAACAGTATTTCCGTCTCTCATGATCTTACTCGAGTTGATGAAAGTTTATCTTGCACCCGTCCACAGAATACACCATAAGACCCAGAGTCCATTGATAATGTGTGCTGCTGTTGCCTTGTACAAGCTCAGCTCATTACATACGTTTTTGACTGGATGTGTAATCAGATGCAGGTGTTTACATGGCTATTACTCTTCTATTGAACGGATAATGTAAAGGATTACCCACCTCGTGTGAACAGATAGAAAATGTAATTAGAATGATGTCAGACATCAGACACTGACATATTATGTTCCGATTGAGCTAGTAGTCAGATTATTAATGGATTATCAGGCTGCATGTAAACGTGGCCAGTGTGAGCTTGCACCATGGGCAGTGATGGGCAGAGGGGCTAATCCTGTCCAACCAGACAGAGGGGATAGTATGCTCTAGGAATCCAGGCCTTGTAGCATTGATGCTTCACCTGGGTTTGAACCAGCAAACTTGGCTTAGACTGAGTTTAGACTGCTGCACCAATGGGAAAAGTAGGAAAGGAAACATCATTAAAAAGTGTGATATCAGATAAAGGTTTGTTTATTGATGTATTGCTTCTTCCTGCAGGGTCAGTATGACTCAACCTTCTGAAAAACAGAGTTGAAGCCATGGGGATTCACTTATGTCCAAACAGTAACTGTAGATAATGTCAGCTCCTTCAGGACACACACACTCTCTCTCTCTCTCTCTCTCTCTCTCTCTCTCTCTCTCTCTCACACACACACACACACACACACACACACACACACACATTCCTGAGGGAGCGGGTTGTCTGAGAGTGTCCATGTTAGAGTGTAATCAACATGTTTACCAGTGTGTTAATAAACCCTGAGGGAAATCGGAGCTCATTACTCACATCATTACCTTCAGACACTCTTAGTTTCTGGACACTGATGGACATCTGTAAAACCTGCAATAAATCACACATTGTTCCAAAATTAAAGCCACAGCACACAGTATACGTTTACTCCAATATTTTCCTAACTCCTCAACCTCACTGGTGTAAAAGGCTGGCACTGTACCAGAGGGGTTTGTTTGGCCTTACAGGCACTGGTTTAAAAAGTAGGTGTCTGTGTGGGAAAACCAACGGTGATTAAATTTAAATAAATAAATAATTAGATTGGAACATTGTTCTGAGGATTTGATGGTATTTGTGTACATCAGGTTTTTTCATTACCCATTATCCCCAGCCTGGGACCTTTATACCTTCTTCACACTTCACCCATCCATTCAATATCTTCAACTCGCTCACTTCACTTTGCACAACCCTTCATTTTTACTCATCCCTTTACATTTCACTGTCATTTTTGTCTTTGTTCTAATACAAAGTGTACAATCTGCAGAACGAGAGTAAATACTAAACCTTTTATGAATTAATAATAAAAACCAAGGTTTGTCACATGAACTAATGGGTAATATGCAGTTTATTTAATTTATTCATGTTATGATTAACGGCAACATGGTGGCGCAGCAGGTAGTGTCGCAGTCACACAGCACCAGGGACCTGGAGGTTGTGGGTTTGATTCTCACTCCGGGTGACTGTCTGTGAGGAGTGTGGTGTGTTCTCCCTGTGTCTGCGTGGGTTTCCTCCGGGTGACTGTCTGTGAGGAGTGTGGTGTGTTCTCCCTGTGTCTGCGTGGGTTTCCTCCGGGTGACTGTCTGTGAAGGACTGCTGTCCCCCACCTTGTGCCCAATGATTCCAGGTAGGCTCTGGACCCACCGCGACCCTGAACTGGATAAGGATTACAGACAATGAATGAATGAATGTTATGATTAAATGAAATTTATCTCTTTGTTATATTTATAAAATGCATTTGTAACAAGTAAACACTTGTTTCTGGTCAATAATAATAAAATAATAATCATAATATTTATAAAATTCATAAAGAATAATGAAATAAAATAATCATAAAATTATTATTTTAAGTCATACAGAAATATTACTGACTAAACATTTAGATAAATATAAAAACAGACTGTGAATTCAAGAGGAAGGTGTTTAGAAACAAGACGTTAGTGGAAACACAAGTCTTAACACAACACAGAATAAAAGGGGTGTCCTGATCCAGACACAGAAGCATGCTTTGGAGGAAATTCTTCTTGATGAGTGACACATAAATCACAAGACACTGTACCCAGACTATAAGGAATATTTAAAAACATTCAGCTCTGCCCGGAACTATGTCCCAGTTTTTTCAGGAAGAAGGGCTTAACTGCTAACAGACACAGGACTTCAAACAGCACCCAGAGCTGCTGATGGAGTGATGACGATGATACACAACAGACACAGCTGGAGCATTACACAGTATAGCTGAACTGGTGGATAAAAGTTCACCGGTCCTGAAGGACATCAGAGAACCAACTTCTCTGATGTAAAAGTTGCATAGGGCTCCAATGCATAGGTCAACATGCTTATTGGACACAGGGGGTTAAACGGTCATTAGCAGGTGCCAATGTAGCTGAAAATGTGGCATTGGGGTTTACTCCTTTTGCAGTGTGGGGACTGCAGTCCGTCCTCTCTTGATATACAAACGTACACGGGGTGAACACACAGAGGAAGATTAGATTCAGAATAAACAGCAGCATGATCCAAAAATGAAAATACAATTTAAAAAACAAATCTGATTCATCAACATTGTAGGTTTTCTTGACAGATTTATTCATATATTGATCTCTGTGAATTTTTATTTTAGTGATATTTAACATTTTACTATAAATGTTAAGTATAATATTCATAATGGTCTTGTTGTTTCATAAAAGTTATGACCTATAAATGTATGAGGTTTGCCAAAAACACTATAATAATAAATAAACATTTTAAACTACAAATTTTGTTTCTTTGTGCTAATTCTTCACTCTGTTATCCTAATATCTGGTAAATATATGTAAATATAAATATATGTATCCTAACATCTATTAAATATATTTCTTAAGAGAATTAAGTGGATATATATTTTTTTCTAAAAAAAACAAAAGGATGAGTTATAAACAAATGAGTTCTGGTGTTAATTTATTTCACACACATTTTCCTGAACAAAGTTTTAATCTGAAATTTAAGAAAAGTAAATTTTTTGTGTTAATTTTTTGAACTAAACACTTTAAAAAATGAAAAATGAAAAATACAAGTCAGCATTATTTTCAAAACAAAATTCCAAATCAAAAACACCTCAGAGAACGTCAGAGTCCGCTGTGACACTAATGTTTAGACTCTGGTTTGGTCTGGATCTGGGAACATAGCTCACAGAGTTTCAACACAATGCAGGCCTTCTGTACCCAAACTATCTTCTTAATCCTGCTCCAAATCTCCTGCAGTTTGAGTCCATAAATGACAGGGTTAATTAAAGGCGGGATGACCATATTTTCTACAGACATTATCATAGAAACAATGTGTGGTAGATTTAATTCTATTTTATTATTGATGACCTCAAAACAGGAGGTCAAGGTGAAACTTGTAAAAGTTAGGAGGTGGGGGAAACATGTTCGTAAAGCCTTTCTTCTACAGGTGGAATCTTTTGAACTCTTTAAACAGACTTGGATTATTCTAAAATAGGAGAAAAATATAAAAGACACAGGAGGGACCACAGCAAACGAGAAAACCACCATCCCATGATACGTCTTTGCAGAAGTGTCTCCACAGCTGAGTTTAACTATCGCTCCACTGTTGCAGTAAATTCGGTTTAACTTAAACTTACACAGCTTTAACTGATACATGAGAATCGTCCCTACACTCGTCTCACAGCAAGGGACAAACCAACAGTAAAATAAGAGTCTTCGGATAGTAGATATTTTAACAAGAGCTGCATACTGCAGTGGTTTACAGATGGACACATATCGGTCATAGGCCATCGCTGACAACAAATTAAATCATAAGGTGATATGTGTAACATATGGGTGTTATAAGGTGTAATATGACATGCACAATAATGTATACTTATAAATTCACTAAATATTGCTTCATAAACTAGGTGTTTGTCACAAACTCTGATTCAGTAACACATCTGTTTGTAAGAATATTATCAAACAGGAGACTGTTATAGTGGGTTATAATGTTTACAGTGTTCTTAGCAAATGATGTTGTAATACATTTTACACAAAATGATAAAGTCACATAACGTTCTCACTGAGCCCTATTGTTTTACACACTGATGACTAGTAAACATAAAAGACCAAAAATATCACAATATAATTTACTTAATTCAACATCTCAGCATATTTCATTTCTTACTATGAAATTATTCTAAAAATATTATATTTTTTCTACATATTTCAAAGACTTTTTACACATTTACATTGAAGTAAAATTAACTGCAAAATAATGACAAATGTATAAATTTGACAGAGGTTTTGTTACATACATTCATATGAATCTTTCAATTTAAACAAAACTAAAACAAATGTAGATCCCCTTTTATCCCACAATGAAACATGTAACACATTTATTTTAAATATATTAGAACAACGGGTATCTGAATTCAGTAATCAGAAGAAGAAGATCAGAGCAAATTTTAAATATATTCCATACACTCAAGATATATTGAATTCTATTTAAATTTACACTGAAAATATATACTATATTCAAGTGTTTCCTAAACTACAGGTGAAACTGTATCCAGCAGATGATTTACAGAATTTAAAACAAAATCTTTGTTTTCCAGAAAATTCTCTTTATCCTTTTCCTAATCTCCTGCATTTTCAGTCCATAAATTACTGGATTAATTACAGGAGGAATGATTAGATTTATTATGGACATCAACAAGGAAAAAACTGGAGGCAACCTGGCCTCTAACCAACTGTTAATAATTTCAAAACAAGATGTGACTGTGAAACAGGTGAAGGTGAAAAGATGAGGGAAACAGGTCTGTAGAGCTTTCCTTCTGAAATCTTTAGAATTCTTTAAACAGATGTTCAGTATCTGGATGTATGAGATGATGATGAAGACCACAGGAGGAAACACAGCCACGCTAAAAGCAAACATCCCATATGAAGTCTTTATAGATGTGTTGTCACAGCTTAATTTAACTATTACATTGTTATTACAGTAAATTCTGTTTATCTTAAATCTACACAATTTTAACTGATAGGTGAGGATCAACCCAACCCCAGTTTCACAAGAAGGAACAATCCAACAGAAAAACAAGAGCTTTTTACAAGTGGATATTTTCACCAGAGCTGAATATTGCAGTGGTTTACAAATGGACACATATCGGTCGTAGGCCATCGCTGACAACAGAGTGAACTCTGAACCTGCGTATGTATAAATAAAGAAGGACTGAAATATACAAGCATCACGAGAGATAACCTGAGTTTCAGACAAAAAATCGCTAAGTAATTTAGGATAAAATATAGTTGCCCCAATGAGTGAATTTAACAGTAAAGCAGCAATAAAGACATACATTTGTTCATAGAGATGTTTATCTGTGTAAATCACAAAAAGAACAAGAATATTACAGCAAACAATCAATAAATAAACAAACAGACAAACAATAAAATAAACATATCTGTATTTCTCCAGCTCTATATGTCCTGTCAGCGTTATGAATGACGTGTTAGTAAAAAGATCCATGGTTTTCCTCACAGTAACCCATAAAGATAGTTTGTGGACTAAATCTGGAATTGGATTTTCCGACTGTGCTATGGTCAGTTCTCCACTGAGAAGAATCCTAGGATTGAATGTGACTGTACAGTGGAGTCCTTTTATACTCTTATATGTGGTCATAAATTCCTCAGTGGACTCCAGAATGACTGACAGATTATGCACATTTTCAGTGTGCATGTCTTTCAGTTCATGTCTTTTTAATGTTTCAACTATCAAAAACTTTGAGCTATAGAATTGAAGGTTGTTTTATAATAAGAAAAACTGATTTATACAACCCCAAAATGCACATAAAAACAAAATGCAATGATGTGCAAATTATTCAAATCTTTTATTTAATTTAAAATAGTACAAAAACTACATGTTTTGAATGTTAAAATAGAGAGGTGGGTTAATTTATTAATTTATTATAAATTTCATGCAAACACATTCCAAAAGATTTGAGACCTTGATGTGTTGTCCAACCGTGACCCTGAAATGGAGAAGCGGTATGTATGTATGTATGTATGTGTTGTCCACTGTATTTATCACTTTAGCTTTTAACAACACTCTGAAAGGAATGGGAATTAGTGAGGTCAGTTCCCGTAGTTTTGAAAATTAACTGTTTTCCGGTTCTTGCTTGTCATCAGATTTCTGCTGCTCAACATTTCAGGGTCTCCTCAAATGAATAATGTTATTAATTTCATAATGCACAAGTTGTTGTTTTCAGTGCATAATGGACTGTTTTAGCTCCTGGGCTAACAAATCCCAAAAAAGTTGGGACAAGGCCATTTTTTACCACTGTGTGGCATCCCCACTTCTTCTTACAACACTGAACAGATGTCTGGGGACAGAGGAGACCAGTTTCTCAAGTTTAGAAATAGGAATGCTCTCCCATTCATGTCTAATACAGGCCTCTAACTGTTCAATCGTCTTGTGTCTTCTTTGTTGCACCTTCCTCTTTATGATGCGCCAAATGTTCTCTATAGGTGAAAGATCTGGACTGCAGGCTGGCCATTTCAGTACCCGGATCCTTCTCCTACGTAGCTATGATGTTGTGATTGCTGCAGAATGTGGTCTGGCATTATCTTGTTAAAAAATGCAGGGTCTTCCCTGAAAGAGATTACGTCTAGATGGGAGCATATGTTGTTCTAGAACCTGGACACAGTTCTCTGCATTAATGGTGCCTTTCCAGACATGCAAGCTGCCCATGCCACAAGCACTCATGCAACCCCATACCATCAGTGATGCAGGCTTCTGAACGGAGCGTTGATAACAACTTGGGTTATCCTTGTCCTCTCTGGTCTGGATGACATGGCGTCCCAGTGTTCCACAAAGAACTTCAAATCGTGACTCATCTGACCACAGAACAGTCTTCCATTTTGCCACACTCCATTTTAAAAGACCCCTGGCCCAGTGCAAACGTCTGAGCTTGTGGAGCTTGCTTAGAAATGGCTTCCTCTTTGCACTGTAGAGTTTCAGCTGGCAATGGTGGATGGCACGGTGGATTGTGTTCACTGACAATGCTTTCTGGAAGTATTCCTGAGCCCATTCTATTATTTCCTTGACAGTGGCATTCCTGCTTGAGGTGTAGTGATGTTTAAGGGCCCGGAGATCACGAGCATCCAGTAGAGTTTTACGGCCTTGACCCTTACGCACAGCAATTGTTCCAGATTCTCTGAATCTTTTGATGATGTTATGCACGGTTGATGATGATAACTTAAAAATCTTTGATATTTTACGCTGGGTAACACCACTCTGGTATCGCTGCACTATCTTTCTGCGCCACAATGGTGGAATTGGTGATCCTCTTACCATCTTGGCTTCAGATAGACAGTGACACTCTGAGAAGCTCTTTTTATACCCAATCATGTTGTTAATTGACCAAATTAGTTTTAATTGGTCTTCCAGCTCCGGGTGACTGTCTGTGAGGAGTTGGTGTGTTCTCCCCGTGTCCGCGTGGGTTTCCTCCGGGTGCTCCGGTTTCCTCCCACAGTCCAAAAACACACGTTGCAGGTGGATTGGCGACTCGAAAGTGTCCGTAGGTATGAGTGTGTGAGTGAATGTGTGTGTGTCTGTGTTGCCTTGTGAAGGACTGGCGTCCCCTCCAGGGTGTATTCCCGCCTTGCGCCCAATGATTCCAGGTAGGCTCTGGACCCCCGCGACCCTAGAATTGGATAAGCGGTTACAGATAATGAATGAATGAATGAATGAATGGTCTTCCAGCTGTTCGTTATATGCTCAATTTCCTTTTTCCAGCCACTTATTGCTACTTGTCCCAACTTTTTTGGGATTTGTTGATACTGTGAAATTTTAAATCAACATATTTTTCCTTTAAAATGTTACATTTACTCAGATTAAACTTTTGTTCTGTCATCCATGTTCTATTACGAATAAAATGTTGACATTTGCCATCTCCACATCATTGCATTCAGTTTTTATTCACAATTTGTTTAGTGTCCCAACTTTTTTGGAATCTGACTTGTATATTGTTCAGCATTAATTGTGCCATCAAAGATGTACAAGTCACCCATGCCATGCCAATGACCCTTCATACCATCATGAATGCTGGCTTTTGAACGTTGTGCCTATAACAAGCCCTTAGTCCCTCTCCTCTTTAATCTGGAGGAGACAGTATCCATGATTTCCAAAAAAAGAATTTCAGATTTTGATTAGCCAGATACAGGACACTTTTCCACATTGACTCAGTCCATTTTAAATCAGCTCTGGCCCAGAGAATCCCAGCATCCTTAAATTACCATCTAGTAAGGAAATCACACTAATCCCAATCAGAACGTTCTACATAGGGTGGTGCAGAACATCCAGAATATCACAGAGATCTATTTCCCATGTCTTATAAAACTATACGCCAACCGCAACCTTAGGAATTCAAGCATGATCTCTGTACATAAACTGCATCCACGAAAATCACACCCTGGTCACACTGCTGTCTGGCAGGTTGTACCAAAGACCCTACTCCTGAGCCAGCTCCAAGTAAATTTCTCTCAAGCCTTATATTTCAGCAACAGATTTTGGTGAGGTCAGGTATGGACATTGTCCACAGAACACCATTCCAGTGCTCCACAAACCAATGCTTAGGGCTTTATACATCTCTAGCTCACACATGCCATTAAGGGATAACTTCTCATGCGCAGCTCTTGTAGAACACTTCATTTCATGTGTTCTCATACTGATAATTCATATGGTGTGTGCGCAACTGAATAACTGTATTCACAATCTCTACATTTATGTACCCCCTGCCTGTGGAAATAAATGGTTAATATGTCCTGAATCTATTTTCTTCTTTGTAAGACAAAAGTGAAGGTCAGTCCTTCCTGAAACTCATAAAAACTCTGTCATTATTTACTGTTACTGTGTATACAGTAACATAAAAATCAAGCTCATGTGGCATTGTGGCATTTATTTTCTAAATTTAGTGTATATTGTGTACTGTGTACAGTGTATGGTAATGTCAGGATTTATGAATATTATACAAATTAATCTGAACCTTACATCAGTGTGTGTTTAAAGTATTCAGCATTAAGTAAAGTGTCACACAATTATTACAAATAAATAAGCAAATGTAATAATTGTTATAACCTGCTTATTTAATCTAATGTATCTTATGGACAGATGTAGTTATAGTTATGTTATGAAACTTGACATTGAGGTCATATGAATATAGTATAAAGTGTTTTGCATGTATCTGCGTAAGATCAAATACATGCATTTCATCGTGTTTTATTATGCCATATAACACACATGTTGTTGCTGTTAAGACAATAATTAGCATTTCTAAAAACATACTTTTCTATCAAAATATCAATGGGAATATATGAAACAGGAATTTCCCAATAAGTATTGTACATTTCATACTGAAATTTTAGCATGGTGAAGAACAGCCTGTATTTTGAGATTATGTCAAAATAAACAGTGGAGACAAGGTTTTGGTTTGAGAATGTCCTGGATTTGAAAAGAAAAAATCTTACGAGATCTTGACAGGAAAATGCTGTAAAAAAATTAAGCATTAAAAAATAATACATTTATATACCGTCGGTACGGAAAGTATTCAGACACATTTACATTTTTCACTCTTTTTTTCATTGCAGCCATTTGCTAAAATCAAAAAAGTTTTATTCATTTTATTTCTCATTAATGTACACTCACTCCCCCATCTTGACAGAAAAAACAGAAATGTAGAAATTTTTGTAAAATTCATTGCAATCCTAAATGGCTGCAATGAAATAAAGAGTGAAAAATGTAAAGGGGTCTGGATACTTTCTGTACCCACTGTGTATATATATATATATACAAATATATATATATATATATATATATATATATATATATATATATATTGCAGATGTATACATTATTGTATTTAGAGCACAGATGATTTAGAAAATCTTAAAATAAGCTATTAAAATGTAAATGTTATAACATTACATATATATATATATATATATATATAACATTACTCATCCTTTTTTAATTTCTACTGTTACCAGGTAAAATATATAAAATGACTTTCATTGAAAGCAATGATTTTTACAGCTCAAGTGACACTAGAACAAAAATACACAAATCTAAAAAGTTAACTTTGTCCTTCCTTTCCAGAACATTCTCATGATAATGCTCCGAATCTCCTGCAGTTTCAGTCCATAAATAACAGGGTTAAGTAGAGGAGGAATGACCAGGATTTCTACTGACATTATCATAGAAACAATATGAGGCACATTTCCTTCTAATTTGCTGTTAATCACTTCAAAACATGCTGTAACCGTGACACTAACAAAAATTAAAAGATGTGGAACACAAGTCTGTAGAGCTTTTGCTCTGAAATCCTTTGAATTCCTCAAACACACTCTAAGTATTTTTACATATGAGAAAATTATGAAAATTGAAGGTGGAAACACAGCAGTTGTCAAAACTAAAAGTCCAAATGAATTCCTTAAAGTTGTGTCTTCACATGTTAATTTAAGAAGCCCATTACTATTGCAGTAAATTCTGTTCAATTTAAATTTGCACAGCTTCAGTTGATATGTTAAAACCACACCGATTCCAATTCCCAATAAAGGCAATAACCAGCAGAAAAATAAAAGCCTTTTAACGGTGGACATTTTTACAAGAGTTGAATATTGCAGTGGTTTACAGATGGACACATATCTGTCGTAGGCCATTGCTGATAACAGAGTGAACTCTGAGACGACACATGTATAAATAAAGAAGGACTGAAAAGTACAAGCTTCAAAAGAAATAATCTGTCTCTCCGAGAGAAAATCACTCAGCAGTTTGGGATAAAGAGCTGTGGTTCCCACCAGAGTGTTACACAGTAAAGCAGCGATGAATATGTACATCGGCTCATGGAGACATTTGTTTTTTAAAATGACAGAAATGACAACGATATTACAACAAATTATCAACAGATAAACAATGAAGGTTATGATAAAGTAAACATATCTATATTTCTGCAGTTCTACATGTCCTTCCAGAGTCAAATATGTAACATTAGAAGAATAATCCATAATTATCCAAGTTCTCCATAAATATTAGAGTAAAATTATAGCTGATGGGTGGAATTAAGGGTGAATATGATCTGGGGGAGTAGAGTGATTTACTGATGAGGAAAACAACTGTTCATTTATAGCCTTTGATCTGCTCATATTTTCCTCTTGTGGATTACAGGATAATTGACATATTACTAAACCCAGCCTACAGACTGTAGTACACTAACTAAAATATCTACTAGGTGTGTTCATGACATAGACTGGCCATGGGACTGTGTTTTGTTGCTTTAGACTGATCTTGTGTAAAGCAGCCCTCCTCTCTTTAATATTGCAAGCTGCCTATTAAAAAATTGACTGGAAAGAATTGGCTGGAACCATATACCAATGACCTGAAAGTGAATCTGGTCTCTAATGTCCAGGGACTGGTCTCACATGCCCCCTACCATGAGAATCGCCTCATGCCCATGCTTAGTTTTGATATAACCATGAATGTGAGCACTGTAGAAAATGTGAAGCTGAAAACTTTGCCTCATCTTCCTGTCCCTGTAACCTTGCTTCCCCTGGTCCTTCCCAGGACCTCAGAGTCAATGTACACTATATTGCAAAAAATGTTCACTCATGGATCCAAATAATTGAATTCAGGTGTTCCAATCACTTCCATGGCCACAGGTGCATAAAAACAAGCACATAGGTTGTCAGGAGAACGGGACTTGTCTGACTGCATTGTACCAAGTGTAAAGTTAGGTGGAGGGGGGATTATGGTGGGGTTGTGTTTCGGGAGTTGGATTCGGCCCATTATGCCACCTGGGACGGGCGCTACATGGCTCAGCCTGGTACGCTTGTCACTTTTCCCCTGGCAGGGCTGTTTACTCATCATATATTCGCATATTGTTTAGTTTTTTGGGCTGAACACAGCTCCACTCCCCAGTTCTCACAGATCAGTTTTACTTGTTGCACGTTCTGCTTTCACTGGCAATTTTCATCCGAGCATATAAACCTCTTCACCTTGAGGTTGTGAGTTCAATAAAAATAAATGTTAAAGCTGCTGTGACTTAAAAGCTTTTACAAGCGGAGGTTTGTGCTGGATTTGAGTGGATTCTGTGTTTCGTGGTAATTTACATGGCTCTGGCCAATCAGCTCTGACTGTGCACCAGTGCACAAAACAAGATCTTCCACACCAAACCCAATTGGCCTGCACAGAGTCCTGACCTCAACCAGATAGAACACCTTTGGCATAAATTGGAGCGGAGACTGCGAGCGAGGCCTCGTCCAACCTCAGTGTCTCACAAAAAACCTCACAAAAGCACTTCTGGAAGAATGGTTAAATAAATTCCTATAAACACTCTCCTATACCTTGTAGTAAGCATTGTCAGAAGAGTTGAAGCTGTAATAGCTGTAAAGGGTGGACCCACATTAAAACCTATGGATTAAGAATGGGACATTACTCAAGTTCTAATGCGTCTGTCTTGACAGCTCTTTTCTACACTGCCATCCCAACTGCAACTGATTACTCTCACTGATCACACAGGCAAGTTTAGTTCTCAAACATTTCAGACAATCCTAATGTTACCCACTAAAATCAAATAACCAATTACA
Organism: Hoplias malabaricus; assembly: GCF_029633855.1. Classification (NCBI taxonomy): domain Eukaryota; kingdom Metazoa; phylum Chordata; class Actinopteri; order Characiformes; family Erythrinidae; genus Hoplias; species Hoplias malabaricus. Next base: position 46,308,745 of record NC_089805.1, read on the forward strand.
TCTGACACTCAGATGTTTAGTGAAGTTCCAGACCCAGGAGATGGTCCCACATTACTGACATACGGCTTTGAAGAAATATGTTGCAATTTTTCTATTAAAAATTTTAGAACCAATTTCAAGATTATTTTATGGATTTTATCTTAACCTTCTGAATACGTCATACTATTCGGAATCTCTCTGAGGACTCTGCTCCAAAGTGAGAATTAAATCATTCTTTAATGGTGACATTGCAGGTGGTGTCACCTCAACACAGCTTCAGGGTCTTGGGTGGGATGATCTATGGTCACTGACTGTGAGGAGTGTGGTATGTTCTTCCTGTGTCTCTGTGGATTTCATCCTAGTGCTTTAGGGTCCTTCAAATATACATGTTGGTAGATGTGAGTGCTTGAGTGACCCAATTTAGTGTGTGTGCCGTGCCCTGTGAGTGATGATCAATGATTATGGGAAGCCTCTGCAAATACCCGTTCAGTAACAGGAGGTTTTACCTGTTACCAGCGGGTAATCTTTATGTTTTATTATTATTTTAGTAGTATTATTATTTTAATAGTATTATTTATTTTATTAGTATTATTATTTATATACTGCATTTTATTTTATTTATTTATTTAGTTTTGTTTCTATGCAGCATGGTGGAGCAACAGGTAGTGTCACTTGTGTGTTCGAGTCCTGCTCTGGGTGGCTACGTTCTCCGTGTTGGTGTGTTCTCCCCGCATACATGTGGGTTTCCTTCCACCGTCCAAAAACAAAATCTCCATGGTTGTGAGTGTGTGAGTGAATGTGTGAGCGAGTTTGTATCACCCTGCGAATAACTGGTGCCCCCTCCAGGGTGTGTTCCTGCCTCGAGCCCAGTGATTCCAGGTAGGCGCCAGACCCACCGCCGCCCTGAACTGCATAAGCACTTACATAAAATGGATGGATGGATGAAAACTGCTGTATAAATGAAGTTTTTTATATTGTTGTTTTCATACACACTCCTTTGATTTGTCCACAGGAAAATAAGGGCTGTCCTGTTTTAACACTAAAGGGTAAATGCAGTTTAATAAGGTTTGTTAATTTGTTAATACAACTGACCAAACGGCAGCCGAGTATAATAAGTGTTTTAAAGAAATATATAAGCCTTTATATAATTTACTAATACAATGATAAGCACCTGGACAACAGCAACATCAAACAGCTAGGCAGTCTTTAAAATTTGAAATAAACTCCCTAAAATATTATGTAATGTATTTATTCTAATGAAAACTGACAATAAATCTATTTCCAAACTACATACATAAAACAATCCTTTATTTTATCCATAACATACAAAAGACAAGTTACATTAAATCTACAAACATACGTATGTCCTTATTTTCCAAAACATTTTTGTTAATCTCATTGATATCTCCTGCAGTTTTAGTCCATAAATAATTGGATTGATTAAAGGAGAAATAACCACAATTTCTACTGAGATTATCATAGAAACAATATGAGGAACATTGTTTTCTAATCTGCTGGTAATCACCTCAAAACAGGATGTGACAGTGAAAGTGATGAAGATGAAAAGATGAGGGAAGCAGGTCTGTAGAGCTTTCCTTCTGAAATTTTTAGAGTTCTTTAAACACTCTGTAATAATTCGTATGTATGTGAAGATGATAATGATCATTGGAGGGAACACAGCTACAGAAAAAACAAACATTCCATAAGAATTCCTTACAGATGTGTCTCCACAACTTAATTTAACAACTGTACTATTACTGCAGTAAATCCTGTTCAACCTGAACTTACACAACTTCACCTGAGACGTTAGAATTAGTGCCACAACATTTTCACAAGAAGGAACAAACCAACAGAAAAACAAGAGCTTTTTAACAGTGGTTATATTAACAAGGGTTGAATACTGCAGTGGTTTACAGATGGACACATATCGGTCATAGGCCATCGCTGTTAACAAAGTGAACTCTGAGGATGCATAGGTGTAAATACAATAGGACTGAAACAGACACGATTCCAACGAAACAACTTGTTTCTCAGATAAAAGATCAACCAGAAGTTTTGGATAAAGGGCGAGAGTTCCCAGAAGAGAATTCAGAAGTAAAGCAGTTATGAATATGTACATTGGTTCATGAAGGCATTTGTTAGTACAAATTACAAAAATGACAACACAATTACAGCAAATAATCCCAAGGTACACCACAAGAGTGATTACAAAATAAAGATATCTGTAGGTTTCCAGCTCCACAAATCCATCCAGAATTAAATATGTGACATTAGTGGATGAGGACATTGTTTACCGTAATGAATATAATGACTAAGAGTGTATTTCTGTGTTTACAATGTGTGGATTTCACAATAAAATGTCCAGAAGATTCAACAGAGCAGATGTCATCTGACTGTGCAGTCACTCTGCTTTGAGGTGGACAAAACCTTGTCCTTATATATCTTAAACATATTACCTCAGAGACTTAAGATGGGACCTGTTCATTCCAGTTTCAGCAAAGATGCCTTTTGCAAATTTACATAGCTTAAACCTTTCATCATTTTAAAGTTGCTCTTTTGTATTTTAAGTATATATTAGTATTCCTGGAGTGTGATGTGTTCTTCCTGTGTCTGTGCAAATTGTCACTTAAAAAACACATGTTGTTTAAGTGGATTTGTGTGACATTGTGTGACTGGGTGAGTGTTTGAATCTGTCTACAGGTGTGTAAGTGTGACTGGGTGAGTGTGTGAAACACTCTTGCCCACATTTGGCATGGAAGATGATGGACTTACATTCAGGTGCAATTGTGTAAAGAACCCTGTTTCATTTAATGCGTTGCTGTATTAATACGGTTTTGTGCTCAACACCTGTCACAGCAATGTTTATTTTACCTATAATAATTTAAAAGACATTTTGATGTTGGTTTGTTGGTTTGCTTTGAATTCCTCAAACACACTTTAACTTAATTCATATCTACATAAGAATCATATATGTGAAAAATTCCAATCTGGATTCAGGCCGCATCATAACACTGAGAGAGCTCTGGTCAAGATAACAAACAATTCTTCTTGCCTCTGATCAAGGCCATGTATCTCTGTTGGTGCTTCCTGACCTCAGCACCACTTTCGATAAGATAGACTACAATATTCTCCTAGAAGGATTAGAAAACATGGTTGGAATTTCAGGGACAGCCCTATCTTGGTTTAAATCTTACTTAATGGAACATTATTAATTCATAAAAGTAAACAATTCATATTCCAATTATTTTAAAGTAAGAATTGGAATTCCACAAGGCTCTTATTTTATTTTATTATTTATATTATACGTTACCTAGGCACAGTGATAATAAACCATGACATTAATTTTCACTGTTAAGCAGACATGCGGCGATCCCATCCTAGATCAGGGCCTTGTCGTGTTGAAAGGGCTTGTGTGGTCTCATGACCTCCAGGGCTATGTCGTCGGGAGCTGTTAGCTCCCAGTAGGTTCTCCCATGGCGAACAGGTCTGGAGTGAAGATCTAGACAAACATGATCCAAAAGCATCCCTATGAGTATACCTATTAAAGCTCAGTATACCCTGCTCGGGAGAGGGTTACCGGGACCCATCCCTGGACCCAGGCCTGGGGGTAGTGTCCGACGGTGAGCACCTGGTGGCCGGGCAGCCCACGTAAACCGGCCGGGCTCAGCCTGAAATGGCAATGTGGGAGGATCATGTTGGCTCACCACATGCAAGATCCAGAGTAGGGGTGCGGTGCAATTCCCATCGGGCACAGAGCGGGGGCGAAGGGGCCCCTGGCGTCGTGGAATTTCTCAGCGGAAACTGTTTTTTGGTACACGGAACATAACTTCACTGGGGGGAAAGAGCCAGAGCTGGTGCGTGAGGTTGAGAGATACCAGCTAGATACAGTTGGGCTCACCTCTACACACAGTGTGGGCTCTGGAACCAAACTCCTCAATAGGGGTTGGTCTCTCTCCTACTCAGAAGTTGCACAGGGTGAGAGGCGCCGGGCGGGTGTGGGGATACTCACAAGTCCCCAGCTGACGCCTGTAAAGCAGTGAGTGGAGTTCTAGAGGGCATTCCTTGCACTGACTCTATTGCTTTGCTGTGGGACTTCAATGCTCACGTTGGCAATGACTGGGAAACCTGGAGAGGAGTGATTGAGAGGACTCCAGCCTCCTGATCTAAACCTGAGTGGTGTGATGTTGCTGGACTTCTGTGCTAATATTGCATGGACCTCAGGGACGGTGCCTTTGGATTGGCAAACCGGGGTGGCGGTTCCTATTTTCAAAAAAGGTGACCAGAGGAATTGTGACAATTATCGTGGCATTACATTCCTCAGCCTCCCGGGGAAAGTCTATGCCAAGGTGCTAGATAGATGAATCCGTCCGATAGTTGAACCTAGGATTTTGGAGGAACAAAATGCAGATTTCGCCCTGGCTGTAGAACTATGGACCAACACTTTACATTTCCCAGATGATTAAGGTGGCGTGGGAAATTGCTACTCCACTCTACACATGCTTTGTGGATTTGGAGAAGGCATATGACCGTGATTCCCGAGAGTTTCTGTGGAAGGTGCTGGGGTATGGGGTGCCAGGGTCACTCCGGTGAGCCGTACGGTCCTTGTACTCTCAGAGTTTGAGTTGTGTTCGCATCCTTGGTAGTAAGTCAAGCTTGTTCAGTGTTGGCATTGGACTTGGCATTGTCAAGTCTGTGCCTTATCTCCACTCCTGTTCCTGATATTCATGGACAGGGTGGCATGGCGTAGCCTGGGACAGGAGGGCTTTCGTTGAGGAGCTCAGGAGGTGGCATCTCTGTTTTTTGCGGATGATGTTGTTCGTCTGGGTTCTTCATTTGGAGGCTTCCAGTGTTCACTTGAGCAGTTTGCAGCCGAGTGTGAAGCAGTCGGTATGTGGATCAGCACCTCCAAATCTGAGGCCATGGTTATCTCCCGGAAACAGATGGCATGCTCCCTTCAGGTAAGGGGTGAGAACCTGCCCCAAGTGAAGGAGTTCAAGTATCTCGGGTTCTTGTTCATGAGTGATGGGAAAAAGGATAATGAGATTGACCGTAGGATAGGTGCAGCATATGCAGTAATGCCTTATCCCTGCAGGACACAGAAACATTAGTACATGCCTTTATTACTCCAAGGCTTTTTCTTATAAAGCCCCCCAACTCTGGAATGATCTTCCAGAAAATGTTCGGGACTCAGACAAAGTCACAATCTTCAAACCTAGGCTAAAAACTCATTTGTTTAGTTAGCATTTGGTAGTTAATGCTCCCCTATAGATAAAGGCAGGGGATCCTGGGGGTCCTGGGGGAATTATAGTAAACTGAGTCGCTGGTGTCATACGCCGCTTCACTGAATCACTCAGATTTTTTTTCAGAGTAATCCACCACACACCTGTCCGGCTGGACATTGATGGAAGCCTCAGTGCTTCAGACCAGCTACCTACACTCCAGCCACCACCAAGTGCCTTGGAGCTGCCCACCTTACACTGAAGTTTTCATGGACTCCTAACTATTACCAGTAAATTGACCAGAGGAAGATAGGTCACACCTTATGAGCCTTGGCTCCTCCCAAGCTTTCTTCCTCAGCTCTGAGGGAGTTTTCCACTGTTGCCCTTGGCTTGCTCGCCTGGGGATTTTTACATTATTTACATTTCATGTCAAAACTTTCTCTTACCGGAATTCTATGAAGCTTCTTTGTGACAGTTGTAAAAAATGATATACAAATAAATTTTGATTTGATTTGATTTGAAGTATTGTTGCATATGAGAAAAACTTACAACAGTGAAGGCTCTGGAGCCTTGCTCCAGTGAAGGCTCTGAAGGCCTGCTCCAGTGGTGGTGGTGACTCTGGCCACTCCTGTCCTATCCTCTCTCCTATTCAGTCTCGTCCCAGTCTAGTGTTCAGTCTCCAGACCAAAGTTTTGTCTCCCGTTGCTCCCATTTGTCAGTCACCTGTCCAGTCTTCATTTCAGTCCCCTATTCAGTCTTGGTGTTTGTCACTGTTCCAGTCCCGTCCCAGTCCAGTGTCCAGTCCCAATTCCAGTCACCTAGCTCCCATGTTTCATCTCTTATTAGTCCCTTCTGTCAGTTGTCAGTCCTGTCTTCTCTCAGGTCCAGTGTTTTGTCTTCTGTGTAATGTCTTATTTTTTCCAGGTTCTTTTCCATCTGACAGCTTTGGGGTGTCAAGATCTATGTGCCCCAGAGTTGCACATTAAGGAGGGGGCTTCTGTCACACTCTGGCCCTGTCTTGTGCTTTCCTGCTGTCTGTTTCCCTTGTTTTCTTGTTTGACATGTACTAGGAGCACATGGCTCTGTTATTATTTTGTTACCATCTCCTCCCTTGTCTCCACTTTAGCACTTCCCTGTCATTAGTGTTCCCACCTGTGCCTCCTTTGTATTCCTGCCCCCTCATTACCAGTCCCAGGATTTCCTTGTCTATGCTGTGTATTTTAGTCCCCTTGTTTCAGTGTTGCTTTGGTGGACATTACCTTCCTTGTATCTGTCTGGTCTGTTTATTTTTGTGTCCCTTTGATAATCTCTCCCTGTTTATAACCCTCTCTCTAGTCCGTTTGTACTCATCTCCTACTTGTGCTTGTTTGGTCTGATTATACCTTTTTTCTCCTCTGGTCTGTTTATGCCTTCCTGTATCTTGTTCATACTCCTCCATCCAGTCTGGTCAGTTTATTCACTGTTGGTTATCTTTTGTTAAAATTAAACTTATTCTTAGTCTTATTGCATGTTTGTGCACCTCTGTCAGTCCACCCCAGTCTTCACAAACTGTTTACCAGAGAGTCCAGTTAAGACGACAGAACCATAAATTTAGTCATGTACTTTTGACCTATTGTCAAGTGAAATTATGAGCAACCTTGTGTTCAAACTTTTGTTTGTTTTGGACAATCCACAGAAGTACAATAACATCCCACCACTTGGGTTCAGATCACCTTCCAGTCACTCCTCTCCAGGTTTCCCAGCCATTGCCATTATGAGCATTTAATTCCCCCAGCAAAACAATACAGAGTCAGTTTATGGAATCCCCTCAAGAACTCCACCCACTATCTCCAAGAGGGCAGAGTACCCTGAAATGCTGTTGGGTGCATATGCACACAAAACAATCAAAGTTTTCCTTTCTGTGAGCAATACAAACATTTGAGTTTTCTCTCTCATTTTCTGGGGTGTCAGGTTCTAAAATCACTGCGGTAGTTGAGAAGCTCTACAGTAGTAAAGCCCCTGAAGTGGAAGTGATTTGCCTGGAATGGCAGAAGACCCTCAATATTACGGGCTGTCTTGGCTGAATGTGGAACGGTGTGTTTGAATTGGAAAACTTGGGTTGTGGATTTTGTAAAAAGGAGACCAGAAAGTGTCAGTGACAGGGTTCTGCAGAAGACAATACATCCAACAGTCAAGCATAAGTTTCAGAAGGAACAATGCAGATATCATCCTGGCCATGGAATTATGGATCAATGCTGCACCCTCTCACAGATAGCTGAGGGTTCATGTGACTATGCTGCTCCACTCTACATGTGCTATGTGGATTTGGAGAAGGCATCTGACCATGTTCCATGACATATTCTAAGGGGGGTACTCTGGGAGTATGGGGTGCTGGGGTTGCTAAGGCAATCCTTTCTGTCTTTTTACTGAAGTTTAAGTTGTGTTTGTATTTGCTGCAGTAAATCTGAGTAGGGTTTCCCAAAAGCACCTTTAAACAAAGAATCAAATCAAACCAAAATTAGTTTATATAGCACTTTTTACAACTGATATTGTCACAAAAGCAGCTTTACATAATTAGCCTCAGAACAGATAATGTGGATCAGAAATGTGGATGCCCTATGTGAGCAAGCAGAATTCAACAGTGGTAGGAAAAATTCCTTTAAGGCTAGCGGAAGAAACATTGGAAGAAACCAATACTCACAAAGGGGGCACATCCTCCTCTGTCATCCAGGACATGAACATCCAGGAGACAGGACACAGCAGCATTACTGTTAGTGCCTGAGACTTTTAAGTGTCTAACTATAGAGTCATCAGTAATAAGAACACTGCCCTGTTCAGTTTTCCGTGTTGGTGCTGGTGTGGGTGAAAGCCAGGAGCTGAGCATCTCAAACCGGTTGGCATAAGTGAAGACTGGCTGCAGTGGATGGGGGACAACCTCAGCTTCCCCCGCCCACACTGGTGCTCTTAGCCCCGTACTGGAAGGTGGTGGCATCCGTGACCTGTTGTGAAGAAGGAGCTAGTGTGCTGACGGGTGCATAGGAGGCATTATGGGCTGCCTCAAGCTCTGGCTTCTCCCGTTGGAGCTCCAACTGCTTCTTTGGAATTTGAACTGCTAGAATGGACTGCGGGCTGGGTAGAGAATAGTAAAGCACTGCAGCTGGCCCTGTGCCTCACTGAAGAAGCCCTTACATGCTTGCTACTGCTAAGACCAGCCAAAAGAGATGACTATGGGGCTGTAACCAGTGTAACCAGCCAGGTGTGCTGTATTCAGAGCTAGCAAGCAGGCAGAGACTGAACATGGAGCCATTGTGTGCACTGGCCAATGACATTGAAACCCTCACAAGGAGATCTTATACTCACATATTGTCACGTCAGCATGTGGTGCCCCAACCAAGTAGGGGGTCCGGGAAACGATCTGGGGTCTGTGTAGACGGGACTATGCAGACCCCTGCCCCTGTGTCCTATTTACCTCTAGTGAACGGAGCTCAACCAAGGGATCACTTCCTCCAGAAGCAGGTGACATTGCAGAGGCTGTGCAAGTGGTGGGCTGGACGCATGTGGTGAATTGCTGCCATGTCTCCATTTGCTTGGCAGGCACTCCCTGTGTGGCCTTGGAGGAGGCGTTTTAGCCAGTGTAACCAGCCAGGTGTGCTGCATTCAGAGCTAGCAAGCAGGCCGAGACTGAACATGGAGCCATTGTGTGCACTGGCCAATGACATTGAAACCCTCGCCAGGAGATCTTATACTCATATATTGTCACATCAGCATGCAGTGCCCCAACCAAGTAGGGGGTCCGGGAAACGATCTGGGGTCTGCGTAGACGGGACTATGCAGACCCCTGCCCCTGTGTCCCATTTACCTCTAGTGAACGGAGCTCAACCAAGGGATCACTTCCTCCAGAAGCAGGTGACATTGCAGAGGCTGTGCAAGTGGTGGGCTGGACGCATTTGGTGAATTGTTGCCATGTCTCCATTTGCCTGGCAGGCACTCCCTGTGTGGCCTTGGAGGAGGCGTTTTAGCCAGTGTAACCAGCCAGGTGTGCTGCATTCAGAGCTAGCAAGCAGGCAGAGACTAAACAGGGAGCCATTGTGTGCACTGGCCAATGACATTGAAACCCTCACAAGGAAAGCTTATACTCACATGTCTGTGGACGTGCAAAGTGAACTAGCCAGAGATCAGCTCCTTTGGGCCATAACTCTAAGGGAACTATGAATACAGATGCAGCTTGTATATCTGCACACTCCACAGGAAGCGCTGCAACTGGCTTTATAGTGAGAGGCTGTGGGAGTAGCTGCAGAGAGTGACCAAGTCTGGACTGGCCCTGTTGTGAGTGGTGTGGTTCAGTAGAGTGCAGGTTAAGAGAAACCTGTGTTGGATGCTGAGTTATTTGAACTGATATGTGCAGTGCCGCTACAACTACCGCGTTTTGGCACTCATCCCTGCTCTTGCCTTAGCCCACCAGTGTGCTGGGGGTGTGGTCAGGTTGGTCACATCAGCGTGCAGTGCCTAAAGCAAGTAGGGGATCTGGGAAATGATCTGGGGTCTGTGTAGATGGGACCCCTGCCCCTGTGTCCCATTTACCTCTAGTGGACAGAGCTCAACCAAGGGATCGGGGGAGCAGGGCTCCACTTCCCCCAGAAGCAAGTGACATTGCGGAGGCTGTGCAAGTGGTGAGCTGGACGCATGTGGTGAATTGTTGCCATGTCTCTTCCTGCCAGACGCTCCCTGTGTGGAGTTTGTTGACATGGGCTCCACCGTGATCCAGCCTGACTTGGTTCTAGTTAAAACTCAGTTTGAATCTACTGCTATGAAACTGAGGTCAGTGACTTGTGAGCTAGACCACACACTTGGTAGAGGGGAGGTTATTATTCAGGTAGGGGAAATGTCAGTGAACTTTGAGGTATGGGTTGCAGCAGTCCAAAACCCTTGCATACTAGGACTGGACTTTCTTAGGGCAGCTCATGGGGTGCTGGACCTGGGGAAGAACACATTGGTGTGTGTTCCAGTTTTCAGTTAATCTGACACTGAGGGATGCACAGCCTATCAGTATGCACCCTCGCCGGCTTCCCCTCACCCATTGGGCAGCTGCTGACAGCAAAGTGGAAGAGATGCTACAGAACAGGATCATTGAGACCTTCGACAACTCCTGGGCCTCTAGGGTTGGGATGATAAACAAGAAAAAGAGCAAAAACAATACGATTTTGTGTGGACTACAGGCCTCCGAATAGTGTGACCAAGAAATACCCATACCCACTTCCCTGTATTGATGAATCACTGGACTTGGTGTCTGGCACATCCTGGTTCTCCTCATTGGACCTACGCAGTGGGTACTTGCAGGTGCACCTAGGTCTGGACGCAAAACCCAAGATAGCTTTTTGCACTGGTAGAGGGCTATGGCAGTTCAGTGTTCTCTTTTTTGGGCTGTGCAAATCCCCAGCTGCTTTTGTATGGCTGATGGTAAAAGTGTTGGCCAACATTTCAAGGAAGGAGTGTCTAGTATACTTGGATGACATTCTTGTTCATGGGAGCTCTTTCGAGGCCGCTTTGGGGTCCCTCTGGTGGGCTCTCAAGAAGATAGCCACAGCAGACCTGAATCTCCACCCTGACAAGTGCTGTTTCATGAGGAAGGAAGTGGAGTTTCTGCATACAAGATTGGAGGAGAGGTCTTAGGCACTTTGGAGGAGAAAGTGCAGTTTGTAAAGAACTGGCCAACCCTTTCTAATCTGAAAGAGCTGAGGAGCTTCATTGGACCTGGACTTACAACCAGTGCTGCAGTGTGTGGACTGGACAAAAGCCACAGTGGAATGAGGTGGCTTGCTGTTCTCCTGCTACTAAATGACTGGAAAGTGCCAGCCACCAGGGAGGAGAGGTGGCAGGTACTGGTCCCAAAGACACTTAGAGAGTTGGTGCTAAAGACATGCCATGGAGCTGTAGGAGCAGGACACTTTGGATTCTCAAAACCTCTTTGATGACAATGGCAGAGCTTCTACTGGAGCCAGCTCAGGAGGGATATTGATGACTTCTGTCACCGATGTGACACTTGTGCAGCTCACAAAGGCCCCCAGACCAGTACCATGCCCGTTTCCAACAGCTATGACAGTAGGTGCCCAATGGAAAGAGTTGCAGGGGAGACAATGGGCCTGTTTCCCTGCAACAACATGGGCAACTATTACATCCTGGTTGCCATGGACAATCTCATATTTCAAATGGCTGGAGGGCTATACCATACCAGACCAGTAGGCAGGGACTGTTGCAGATGCTCTGGTAGAGGGCATGTTTTCCAAGTTCGGGGCAGCAAGGGTCCTTCACAGCGATCAGGGATAAAACTTTGAGTCTGGCATTTTCTCTGCTATGTGTGAGCGACTGGCCATGCAGAAGACTAGGACCACCCCACTACATCCACAAAGTGATGGACTGGTCGAACGATTTAACACGACACTTGCAAAACACGACTCCACATCATGCACCCTTGCTCTTCTGATGCTAGGGCGAGGGCAGTGGATACCAGCAGAAATGGCAAAACTCCAGACACACCAGCAGTTCCTCCAGGACTGGAGTATGCAAGGAGACTTCAGGATCGAATTGAGTCAGCTCATACTTTTGCTCATGATGAGCTGCGGAAAGTGGGCATAAGACAGAAAAGGAATTTTGACATGAGAGCAAAAGGAAAGATTTCAGGGCTGGGGACCTGGTGTGGGTGTACAGCCCGAAGAGGAAGAAGGGACGATGCCCTAAGTTAGATTGTCATTGTGTGGGGCCTTGTGAAGTTCTGGAAAGTATTGGTGAGGTGGTGTATAGCAGCGGTCCCCAACCACCGGATCGCGACCCGGTACCGGGCCATGGGCCATTAGGTACCGTGCCGCACAGAACGTTTGATTTTTTAAAAATTGATTATCAGTCTAAATGTTGATGTTTTATTTTGAAAAGTGACTTCTGTGCGGAATGACGCACAGACGCATACATTCGTAACCCACAGACAGTGAAAGAATGGATCCGCGATCAATTTGTAAACAAACCTGGTGAATGGAGCCTGTCCGTGCTAGAAGAGGATCAACTACTGGACATTGCAAATGACGGTGCCCTTAAAAGTATGTTTCAAACAACAACTGTGCCAGTGTTCTGGGTTTAAATCGAGGCAGAATAACCCTGAGATCGCCCAAAACGCATTGAAAGCCCTGCTTCCATTTCCAACCACCTATCTTTGTGAAGCACGATTTTCTGCAGTGACTGCAACCAAAACAAAACTACGGAACAGATTGAACGTACGGAACACACTTCGGATGTCACTGTCTCCCATTATTCTGTGATGGGACCGGCTCGTTGCAGAGAAACATGCTCAGGGCTCTCACTAATTGACATTATTATTATTGTTTGATTGACGTGTTCACCCTTTTATATAGAAATGAACAGTATTGTCACTTGAATCGAGTTTAGTTTTTTATTATAATTATTTCTTATTAGAAAGGTTTTTGTTCTAAAATAAATATTTTCGTTTATAGAGATGTTGTTGATTATTAATTTATGAACAAAAGGTTGTTTATTGTCTGTTGATGTTTGCATTTGACATAAGACCACTGCGGATGATTTGTTATTAGATTACGTCATTAACGATTATCGAGCAGGTCCGTGAAAAAAAATTTCTTAGATGAAACCGGTCTGTGGTGCAAAAAAGGTGGGGGCCACTGGTGTATAGGGTTCAGTTTCTGCCTAGGGGTAGATGGGTGGCCCTCCACCAAGATAGGTTGGCCCTGTACAGAGGCGATGTACACCCTCATCGACGCCCTTTGCCCTTTACCCAAGTCTCGCCCAATGTTGCACCTTCCAACTCCCCACAGCCTTCTCCACCCCCAGGCTCTTCCCTGTTCAGCAGCAGGCACAGCCCTGTGTGTTCAACCCCGATAGGCCCCAGAGAAAAAAAGGGGCCAGGGTCACCTCAGTGACATTTCTTGGGGTCCCTCGGTGTAACTGTGTAAAATGCAGGGGTAGGTGAGTTAAGGTACGCATGTGATTAATGGATAAGGGAAGGGAACAGAGTGTGCACGCATGTGTGAGGACTGAAAGAGCAGAGAGATTTATTTATTTATTTATTTATTTATTTTTTTTTTTGGAGCAGCTTATAGAGTTGTAGCAGCCTGTTTTTTGGTTTGTTGTGGTTATGGCCAACAGTAACTATTTTCAGTTCATTAAAGTGGAAGAGTTCAAGTCATTCGTCACCATTCTTTCAAAGTGTCTGATGGACGCCACACTATGTTTAAACTTCAGAATAAGTCACACCCTACTGAATTTTTTTGAGAACTCTGAGGGTCACTGTCAGAGAGGTGTGTGTGCACAACTCAGACTGAGTCTGTATGTCACATTGTCCACAGGTGTGAGTGTGTAAATGACCCAAATTATTTTGTGACGCCTTGTGAGTGATTGGTGCTCTGCAAATATCTGTTGAGCAAAGTAAAGCTTTACCTGTTAGCTGCAGGCACTGTTTTTTATATTTATTTACTACATTAATTTGAATTTATTTAGTTCCACTTTATAATAAGACTATGCTTATAAAGACTTACAATAGGTTTAAATGCCTGTTTAATACATGTAAATTAATTAGGTGCAAAAGACCCTAAAGCTCATTAATAATCTGTGGTAACACATAGATGGGAAGTCTGAAAGTGACATATATTTTGTCTGATACTGAATGTGTCAGAGAACATATGAAAATATCTATGTAAAAATGAGCTCACACCTGAGAATGTGAATTTAGTCATTTCACATGTTGAAGGACACAACGTTATGATCAGTGTCTAAAAAGACACTCTGTTTTTGGTTAATTCATTAAATGGTTAAGTTTATTAACAAATGTATGCTGATGCTGACAGGATTATTGTCACCTGACTGACGTTAGTATCTGGTGAGGTCTGAGATTTAAGTGTAGGTGGATGTGGGTTCACTATTAGGCAAAAAAAAAAATGTCAGAGTTGCCCTTACTATCAGTTTTATAACTGACTATTAATATAATTAATAGCTTTTAATAAACAGATTTGTTAGCATTTATAAACATTCGAAAGTGTAATCTTATTGTAAAGGTACCTTTAATCATGTTCCTGGTGTAATGTATGAAAAATGCTGTACAAATGATATTTTTTTAATATTGTTGTTTTTATACATGTTTATTTGATTCGTCCACAGGAAAATACATGCAGTCCTGTTTTACCACTAAAGAGTAAATGCAGTTTATAAAGGTTTATTAACATAAACCATCTGGCCAGATGGCAACTGAGTAAGATTAAAGGAATTTAAACACAAATACAAGCCTTTATATAATGTAGTAATACAATGGTCAACAAAAATATTATGTATTATATACATAAGTTTTATGTATTTATTCTAATATAAACATGTATTGCTCTAATGACAATAAATCTATTTCCAAACTACAAACAAAATGCAATTTTTTCTTTTACCTATAACATACAAAAGACTTCATTCTATTAAGATTACAAACATATGTGTGTCCTTATTTTCCAAAACATTTTTGTTATTCTAACTGATATTTCCTTCAGTTTCAGTCCATAAATAATTGGATTAATTAAAGGAGAAATAACCATGATTTCTACTGAGATTATTATAGAAACAATATGAGGAACATTGTTTTCTAATCTGCTGGTAATGACCTCAAAACAAGACGTGACAGTGAAAGTGATGAAGATGAAAAGATGAGGGAAGCAGGTCTGTAGAGCTTTCCTTCTGAAATTTTTAGAGTTCTTTAAACACTCAGTAATAATTCGTATGTATGTGAAGATGATAATGATCATTGGAGGAAACACAGCTACAGAAAAAACAAACATTCCATAAGAATTCCTTACAGATGTGTCTCCACAACTTAATTTAACCACTGTACTATTACTGCAGTAAATCCTGTTCAACCTGAACTTACACAACTTCACCTGAGATGTTAGAATCAGTGTCACACAGTTTTCACAAGAAGGAACAAACCAACAGAAAAACAAGAGCTTTTTAACAGTGGTTATATTAACAAGAGTTGAATATTGCAGTGGTTTACAGATGGACACATATCGGTCATAGGCCATCGCTGTTAACAAAGTGAACTCTGAGGATGCATAGGTGTAAATACAATAGGACTGAAACAGACACGATTCCAACGAAACAACTTGTTTCTCAGATAAAAGATCAACCAGAAGTTTTGGATAAAGGGCGAGAGTTCCCAGAAGAGAATTCAGAAGTAAAGCAGTTATGAATATGTACATTGGTTCATGAAGGCATTTGTTAGTGCAAATCACAAAAATGACAACACAATTACAGCAAATAATCCCAAGGTACACAACAAGAGTGATTACAAAATAAACATATCTGTACGTTTCCAGCTCCACAAATCCATCCAGAATTAAGTATGTGACATTAGTGGATGAGGACATTGTTTACCGTAATGAATATAATGACTAAGAGTGTATTTCTGTGTTTACAATGTGTGGATTTCACAATAAAATGTTCAGAAGATTCAACAGAGGAGATGTCCTCTGACTGTGCAGTCACTCTGCTTTGAGGTGGACAAAACTGAGTCCTTATATATCTTAAACATATTACCTGAGAGACTTGAGTTGGGACCTGTTCATTCCAGTTTCAGCAAAGATACCTTTTGCAAATTTACATAGCTTTAACCTTTCATCATTTTAAAGTTAATTCATGCATTCATTCATTCATTCATTCATTCATTTATTATCTGTAACCGCTTATCCAATTCAGGGTCGCGATGGGTCCAGAGCCTACCTGGAATTATTGGGTGCAAGGCGGAAATACACCCTGGAGGGGGCGCCAGTCCTTCACAGGGCAACACAGACACACACACACACATTCACTCACACACTCACACCTACGGACACTTTTGATTCACCTACCAACGTCTGATTTGGACTGTGGGAGGAGACCGGAGGAAACCTACGTGGACACGGGGAGAACACACCAACTCCTCATTTTAAAGTTGCTCTTTTGTATTTAAAGTATATATTAGTGTTCCAGGAGTGTGGTGTTCTTCCTGTGCCTGTGCAAATTGTCACTTTAAAAAGACATGTTGTTTAAGTGGATTTGTGTGACATTGTGTGACTGGGTGAGTGTTTGAAACTGTCTACAGGTGTGTAAGTGTGACTGGGTGAGTGTGTGAAACATTCTAGCCCAAATCTGGCATGGAATATGATATGGACGTTCAAGTGCAATTGTGTAAAGAACACTTTTTCATTTAATGTGTTGCTGTATTAATACGCTATTGTGCTCAACACCTGTTACAGCAATGTGTATTTTACTTATAATCATTTTTAACAGTTATCATAAACATTTAACAGTTTACTGCACATTATCTACTGACTTTCACATCTGGCAATAAATATTACATAGTTAATATATTACATATAATTATGTAATATGTATTGTGCGCTATTTATTGTAAATTCTGTAGTGTGCAGTGTATAGCATTGTAAATTCTAGTGTATTTTCATGCTTTCTGTAAATTACAGCTTAATCTGTATTGTATATTAGCAGATATTTAGAAAGTCCTCAACAAATAGTCACAAAATTATTTAAACAAAAACAACTGAGCTATATAGTCAACTATATGAAGTATGAAGTGTGTAATGTATTTTGCATGTAAGGAGTTCAGGTGTTTTAAGGTGTTCTATGTAATACAGCACATATGTTTTTAACTAGATAATCAGCACCAAGTCATGGTTTATCCATTGATCAGAGTGAGGCACCATACATGTGTATAAATGTTGCAAATTTCCAAGCCGTGCTGCAGAGCTTGCAAACTGTGGAGAAAATAAGCCAACGTGTCTCGTGACACATTGAACACAGCCCCAGAAAACACACAGAAGCATGTTCCTGTTTCACTTCCATTTATTTATTTATGTAACATGCTGTAAATGACCTGTCCAGCTCCGCTGCACGATAACGCTTTTATGTGAGGCTCTGTGCTCTTTCTGGGACTTCTTTATTTACACATTCCCATAGATGTTATCACAATTCCTGCTGAAGAACCTACAATTATTTGGTTCCAGTTGGAAATGACTGTGAATGAGACGGTTTGTGAACCAATTTATGTTGGTGAATGCCGAATGATTCCAAATTAATAGAACTGATTAGTGGAAGATAATGGAACAGGAATTTTCCAAATTCTATTGAGCACAGTTTCTAAATTAGAGCTGATACCCTGAAACTTTTTTTTTTTGCCAATATACTGGGATCATAAACTGTAGACTGGGATCATAGAACTGTAGACAGAGAACATGTTTTGAATGTTCAAATTATATAGGGAGAAACATTTAACAACAGTACACAAAACAATACTCCAAATACCATTTTGTATTTTTATGAAAAAAAAAAAAAAAGCAGATTTTAATATTCTGAATTATATTAATTTCAACAGAAACATATCAGTTTATGTATGCAAAGTAATGTCAGATTGCATTTGAAAGGTTTGAAATCAATTTATGTCTGTTTCCTTTTAAAATCAATTTATGTCTAATTAAAACTTGATGATCAAAAGGGATTTATTAACATGCCTTTTTAAGCCAACCATTTATAATGATAATTAAAAAAAACTTTTTTATGATGCCTTGAAACACCCAACAAACAGTGTAACATTCATTTTTCATTGTCTATAACCTTTATCCAGTTCAGCGTCACTGTGGGTCCAGAGCCTACGTGGAATCACTGGGCTCAAGGCAGAAACAAGCCCTGGAGGGAAATCATAGGGCGCCAGTCCATCGCAGGGCTACACACACGCACACCTATGGACTCTTTAGTCACCAATCCACCTACCAACTTGTATTTTTGGACCATAGGAGGAAACCGGAGCACCCGGGGAAAACACACCACACTCCTCACCCACAACCCAGTTGCACCACTGTGCAGCCCTGGAAATATTCAACATATTAATATTTTGAATCATGTTCAAAATAGTACTGTAAAAATGCATAAGAGAGCACTGCTTTGCTTAAATATATAATATACATGAATAAAAAAATTAATGTGAATGATATTCAATAGATTTAAATTATTTTAATTTACCCAAGTTAAATACACTATACATAACTTAACTCCAGGTGATAATTTAAAGTAAAAACATTTACTGATTTATATTTTTAATATAACAAAAATACATAATAAAAAGTTAATTTTGTAAATTTTAGTTTTCCTTCTTTTCCAGAACATTCTCGTGATCCTGCTCTGAATCTCTTGCAGTTTCAGTCCATGAATAACAGGGTTAAATAGAAACCTGATTATTAAGGAGGAATAATCAGGTTTTCTACTGACAGTATCAGAGAAACAATATGAGGCACATGTTATTCTAATCTTCAATCTTCATTTAATGTAACCGTGACACTAAAAAAATTAAAAGATGTGGGACACAAGGCTGTAGAGATTTTCTCTAAAAACCTTTGAATTCCTCAAACACACTTTAACTTCATTCATATCTACATAAGAATCATATATGTGAAAAAATCCAATCTGGATTCAGGCCGCATTATAACACTGAGAGGCCATGCATCCCTTTTGGTGCTTCTTGACCTCAGCACAGCTTTCAATAAGATAAACCACAATATTCTCCTAGAAGGATTAGAAAACATGGTTGGAATTTCAGGGACAGCCCTATCCTGGTTTAAATCTTACTTAACGGAACATTATCAATTCTTTAATTTAAACGATTCATTTTCCAATTCTTTCAATTCTTTCCAATTCTCAGTAAGAATTGGAATTCTTTTTATTTTATTATTTATATTATACATGTTACCTAGGCACAGTTATAAGAAACCATGACATTAACTTTCACTGTTATGCATACAGGCGTAGATCCCTTCCTAAATCAGGGCGTTGTCATGGTGGAAGGGCTTGTGTGGTCTCATGACCTCCAGGGCTATGTCATCGGGAGCTGATAGCTCCCAGTAGGGTCTCCCATGGTGAACAGGTCTGGAGTAAAGATCCAGACAAACATGATCCAAAAGCATCCCTATGAGTATACCTGCCCGTGTACCCTGCCCGGGAGAGGGTTACCAGGAACCACCCCTGGAGCCAGGCGTGGGGCAGCCCACGTAACCCCGCTGGGCTCAGCCTTGAATGGCAAAGTGGGAGGATCATGTGGGCTCACCACCCACAAGATCCAGAGTAGGGGTGTGGTGCAATGCCCATCGGACACACAGCGGGGTCGAAGGGGCCCCTGGCTTCGTGGAACTTGTCAGCAGAAACTGATTCTTGGTATGTGGAACATAACTTCACTGGGGGGAAAGAGCCAGAGCTGGTGTGTGAGGTTGAGAGATACCAGCTAGATATAGTTGGGCTCACCTCTACACACAGTGTGGGCTCTGGAACCAAACTCCTCGACAGGGGTTGGTCTTTCTCCTACTCAGGAGTTGCACAGGTTGAGAGGCACCGGGCGGGTGTGGGGATACTCATAAGTCCCCGGCTGACGCCTGTACAGCTGGAGTTTGTCCCAGTAAACGAGAAGGTTGCCTCAATGTAGCTCCGGCTTGCAGAGAGGAAATTTTTGACTGTTGTGATTGTGTATGTACTGAACAGCAGCTCAGAGTATTCGGCCTTCTTGGAGGCAGTGAGTGGAGTTCTAGAGTGGATTCCTTGCACTGACTCTATTGTTTTGCTGGGGGACATCAATGCTCACATCGGCAATGACTGGGAGACCTGGAGAGGAGTGATTGGGAGGATCAGCCTGCCTGATCCAAACCTGAGTGGTGTGATGTTGCTGGACTTCTGTGCTAATCATGGTTTGTCCATAATGAACACCATGTTTGAACATAAGATTACTCAAAAGTGTAATTGGTACCAGAGCACTCTGGGCCAAAGGTCAATGATCGACTTTGTGGTTGTGTCTTCTGACCTGAGGCCATATGTTTTGGACACTCAGGTAAAGAGAGGGACTGAGCTGTCAACTGATCACCATCTGGTGGTGAGTTGGATCCGATGGTGGGAAAGCTGTCGGACAGAACTGGTAAACCCAAACGTATAGTGAGGGTGTGCTGGGAAAAGCTGGCAGATGACTCTGTCTGATTGAATTTCAACTCTCACCTCCAAGAGAACTTCTCACATGTTCCGGAGGATGTAGGGAGAATGGAGTCTGAATGGACACTGTTCAGGACCTCCATCATGGAAGCGGCTGCATGTAGGTGTGGTCAAAAACTTGTCAGTGCCTGTTATGGACAACCCAAGAACCCATTGGTGGACACAGTGGGTGAGGGAAGCTGTCAAGCGGAAGAAGGAGGCTTTTTTGGCTAGCTCGGGGAACTTCAGATTCTGCGGATGGGTACTGGCAGGCGAAAAAGGCTGCAGCTGTGGCAGTTGCTGAAGCAAAATCCAGAGCATGGGAGGAGTTTGGAGAGGCCATGGAGAAGGACTGTCCAAGCTGGGCTCAGCAAGGATGGTGAAACTCTGAACTCAACTGAGCATATTGTTGGGCATTGGAAGGAACACTTTCAACAACTCCTTAACCCAAGAGACATGGCCTCCTGGGGGGTCAGATTTCTTTTCCTTGGCTGAAGTCACTGAGGTGGTGAAAAAGCTTCGCAGTGGCAAAGCTCCAGGAGTGGATGAGATTTGCCCAGAGTTACTGAAGGCACTCAATACTGTGGGGCTGTCTTGGATGACATGCCTATACAATATTGCTTGGACCTCGGAAACGGTGCCTTTGGATTGGCAAACCGGGGTGGTGGTTCCTATTTTCAAAAAAATGGATCGGAGAAATTGTACCTATTATCATGGCATTACACTTCTCAGCCTCCTGGGGAAAGTCCATGCCAAGGTGCTGGAAAGGAGAATCCATCTGATATTTGAAACTAGGATTTTGGAGGAACAATGCGGATTTTATCCTGGAACTATAGACCAACTCTTTACTTTTTCCCAGATGATTAAATGGACGTGGGAATTTGCTACTCTACTCTACACATGCTATGTGGATTTGGAGAAGGCATATGACCATGTTCCCTGAGAGATTCTGTGGTAGGTGCTCTGGGAGTATGGGGTGCCAGGGTTGCTCCGGCAAACCGTATGGTCCTTGTACTCTCAGAGTTTGAGTTGTGTTCGCATCCTTGGTAGTAAGTCAAGCTTATTCAGTGTGGGCATTGCACTCCATCAGGGCTGTGCCTTATCTCCACTACTGTTCCTGATATTCATTGACAGGGGGCGCGGCGTAGCCTGGGACAGGAGGGCTTCCATCGAGGAGCTCAGGACATGGCATCTCTGTTTTTTGCGGACGATGTTGTTCTTCTGGGTTCTTCATTTGGAGGCCTCCAGTGTTCATTTGAGCATTTTGCAGCTGTGTGTGAAGCAGTTGGTATGTGGATCAGCACTTCCAAGTCTGAGGCCATGGTTATCTCCCAGAAACATGGTGAAGAGAGAGCTGAGCCATAAAGCAAAGCTCTCAATTTATGTCCCCACTCTAACCTATGTTCATGAGCTCTGGGTAATGACTGAAATAACAAAATCGCGGATACAAGCGGCCGAAATGAGATTTCTCCAATGGATTGCTGGGCATACTCTCCATGATCAGGTGAGGAACTCAGTGACTAGGGAGGAGCTCGGAGTAGAATCGCTGCTCCTTCATGTTGAGAGGAGTCAGTTGAGGTAGTTCGGGCATCTGATCAGGATGCCTCCTGGACGCCTCCCACTGGAGGTATACCAGGCATGTCCAACTGAAAGGAGGCCCCGAGGTAGACCCAAGACACGCTGGAAAAATTATATCTCCCGGCTCGGGATCCTCCAGGAGGAATTGGTGGATGTTGCATGGTACAGAGACGTCTGGGCTTCTTTGCTTGCCCTGTTGCCACCGTGACCCTGAAATGGAAAAGAGGAAAAGAAGATGAGGATGATGATGATGATGATTATGATATGCAGATGACGCGCAATTGTATATTTCAGCCAAGCCCGATGACAAAGACAGATTAAAGAAAATAGAGGACTGTGTAAAAGAGGTGAAAGGCTGGATGTTGTGTAATTTCCTCTTTCAAAACAGCAACAAATCAGAGGTCCTGCTTCTGGGTCCAAAAGTGGCAAGAACTAAATGATCAGATTTAATTTTAAATCTTGCTGATTTTTCAATTAAACCTGGTTCAGCAGCAAAAGATCTTGGTGTCATTGTTGACCCGGATTTATCATTTGATCAACACATAGGCAGTATCACTAGGACAGCTTTTTTACATCTTCACAACATCACCAAGATTAGGAATGCCTTATCCTTGAAGAATGCAGAAACATCAGTACATGCCTTTATTACTCCAAGGCTTGACTATTGTAATGCACTACTGTCAGGATGCACCAGCAGAAATTTAAGTGAACTTCAACTAGCTCAAAATGCTACAGCCAGGGTTCTCACTAAAACTAGAAATTTTGAACATATCAGTCCAGTTTTATTCACTTCATTGGCAGCCTGTTAAATTCCGCATCGATTACAAAATTTTGTTATTGACATATAAAGCCCTACATGGGCTCGCTCCCAAATATCTTCAAGATATTATTTCCTATTATGAGCCTCCACGATTACTGAGATCACAGTGTACTGGATTTGTAATAGTTCCCAGAATTCAGAAGGCCTCAGCTGGGGGAAGAGCTTTTTCTTATAAAGACCCCCAACTCTGGAATGATCTTCCAGAAAATGTTCGGGACTCAGACAAAGTCACAATCTTCAAATCTAGGCTAAAAACTCATTTGTTTAGTTAGCATTTGGTAGTTAATGCTCCCCTATAGATAAATGCAGGAGATCCAGGGGGTCCATGAACACAGTGAATTATAGTAAACTGAGTCACTGGTGTCGTACGCCACTTCACATGTTCACTCAGATTTTTTTTCCGAGTAAACCACCACACTCCATGCTTCAGACCAGCTACCCACACTCCAGCCACCACCAATTGCCTTGGAGCTGCCCACCTTACACTGAAGTTTTCATGGACTCCTAACTATTACCAGTAAATTGACCAGAGGAGGATAGGTCACACCTTATGAGCCTTGGCTCCTCCCAAGGTTTCTTCCTCAGCTCTGAGGGAGTTTTCCACTGTTGCCCTTGGCTTGCTCGCCTGGGGATTTTTACATTCTTTACATATTTACATTTCATGTCAAAACTTTCTCTTACCGGAATTCTATGAAGCTTCTTTGTGACAGTTGTAAAAAGTGATATACAAATAAATTTTGATTTGATTTAATTTGAAGTATTGTTGCATATGAGAAAAACTTACAACAGTGAAGGCAGCAACCCTGGCTGCTCCTGCTCCAGTGGCGGTGGTGACTCCGGCCACTCCTGTCCTATCCTGTCTCCTATTCAGTCTCGTACCCATCCAGTGTTCAGTCTCCAGTCCAGAGTTTTGTCTCCCATTGCTCCCATTTGTCACCATTCCAGTCCCTGGTTCAGTCCAGTGTCCTGTCCCAATTCCAGTCACCCAACTCCCATATTTCATCTCTTATTAGTCCCTTCTGTCAGTTGTCAGTCCTGTCTCCTCTCAGGTCCAGTGTTTTGTCTTCTGTATAATGTCTTATTTTTCCAGGTTCTTTTCCATCTGACAGCTTTGGGTGATCTAGATCTATGTGCCCCAGAGTTGCACATTAAGGAGGGGGCATCTGTCACACTCTGGCCCTGTCTTGTGCTTTCCTGCTGTCTGTTTCCCTTGTTTTCTTGTTTGCCATGTACTAGAAGCACATGGCTCTGTTATTATTTTGTTACCGTCTCCTCCCTTGTCTCCACCTTAGCCCTTCCCTGTCATTAGTGTTCCCACCTGTGTATTAGTGTTCCCTCCTTTGTATTCCTGCCCTCTGATTATCAGTCCCAGGAGTTCCTTGCCTATGCTGTGTTTTTTAGTGCCCTTGTTTCAGTGTTGCTTTGGTGGACATTACCTTCCTTGTATCTGTCTGGTCAGTTTATTTTTGTGTCTCTCATCTCTCCCTGTTCTGTTAATAACCCTCTCTCTAGTCCGCTTGTACTTATCTCCTACTTGTGCTTGTTTGGTCTGATTATACCTTTGTTCTCCTCTGGTCTGTTTATGCATTCCTGTATCTTGTTCATACTCCTCCATCTGGGTCTGTGGTCTGTCTGGTCAGTTTATTCATTGTTCATCTTTTGTTAAAATAAATCTTATTCTTTGTCTTATTGCATGTGTGTGCACCTTTGTCAGTCCATCCCAGTCATCACAAACTCTTTACCAGAGAGTCCAGTTCAGATGACCGAACCATTAATTTGGCCGTTTATTTTTGACCCAAGGTGCTCTATTGTCAAGTGAAATTATGAGCAACCTTGTGTTCAAACTTTTGTTTGTTATGGACAATTCACAGAAGTACAATAACATCCCACCACTTGGGTTCAGATCAGGCAGACCATTCCTTCCAATCACTCCTCTCCAGGTTTCCCAGCCATTGCCATTATGAGCATTTAATTCCCCCAGCAAAACAATAGAGTCAGTTCATGGAATCCTCTTAAGAACTCCACCCACTATCTCCAAGAGGGCAGAGTACCCTGAAATGCTGTTGGGTGCATATGCACACAAAACAATCAAAGTTTTCCTTTCTGTGAACAATACAAACATTTGAGGTTTCTCTCTCATTTTCTGGGGTGTCAGGTTCTAAAATCACTGCGGTAGTTGAGAAGCTCTACAGTAGTAAAGCCCCTGAAGTGGAAGAGATTTGCTTGGAATGGCAGAAGACCCTCAATATTACGGGCTGTCTTGGCTGAATGTGGAACGGTGTGTTTGAATTCGATAAATTTGGTTGTGGATTTTTTAAAAATTGGACCAGAAAGTGTCAGTGACAAGGTTCTGTGGAAGATAATACATTCAATAGTCAAACATAAGTTTCAGAAGGAACAATGCAGATTTCGTCCTGGCCATGGAAAGATGGATCAATGCTGCACCCTCTCACAGATAGCTGAGGGTTTATGGGACAATGATGCTCCACTCTACACGTGCTATGTGGATTTGGAGAAGGCATCTGACCATGTTCCATGACATATTCTAAGGGGGGTACTCTGGGAGTATGGGGTGCTGGGGTTGCTGAGGCAATCCGTTCTGTCTTTTTACTGAAGTGTAATTGTGTTCGCATTTGCTGCAGTAAATCTGAGTAGGGATTCCCCAAGCATCTTAGAACAAGGAATCAAATCATACCAAACTTTTTTAATATAGCACTTTTTAGAACTGATATTGTCACAAAAGCAGCTTTACAGATTTAGCCTCAGAACAGATAGTGTGGATCAGAGATGTGGATGCCCTATGTGAGCAAGCAGAATTCAACAGTGGTAGGAAAAAATCCTTTAAGGCTAGTGGAAGAAACCTTGGAAGAAACCAAGACTCACAAAGGGTACGCAGCCTCATCCAGGACATGAACATCCAGGAGACAGGACACAGCAGCATTACTCTTAGTGACTGAGACTTTTAAGTGTCTAACTATAGAGTCACCAGTAATAAGAACATTGCCCTGTTTAGTTTTCTGTGCCGGTGCTGGTGTGGGTGAAGGCCAGAAGCTGAGCATCTCAAACCATTTGGCAGAAGTGAAGACTAGCTGTAGTGGATGGGAGGACAACCTCAGCTTTCCCCGCCAACACTGGTGCTCTTAGCCCAGTATTGGAAGGTGGTGGCTGCCGTGACCTGCTGTGAAGGAGAAGCTGGAGTGCTGACGGATGCATAGGAGGCATTATGGGCTGCCTCGAGCTTTGTCTTCTCCCGTTGGAGCTCCAACTGCTTCTCCAGGGGAGGCTGAATTTGATGAACCAGCTGCTTGAACTCCGTGCTGAGCTTGGAAAGTGCTTGCTCCTCTGCAGGCACCATAATCAGGAGAACAGAAAAGCGTAAAAAACAGTTAGTAATAAGACAGTAAAAGCAGTGAATGTATAATTTGCAGACTGATATACAGATGAGCCCGTATCAGTCAGTCATATTAAGCCATTTTCTACTCATGCAGAACCTAATATAGAACCAATAGTAGCAGCCAATACTTGCAGATTACATCATATAACATCACTGGTGAACTGGTCACTTCCTGCCACTCACCGGACAGCTCCACTGTCATTTTGCGCTGGCTTATATGCTCCTCAAGTGGTTGTGCTGCACAGCACAATGTCTCAAACCATGCTTTTTTCCTCTTAAATATTAGTTCTGGAATTTATGCTTAAGTGGAAAATGCTCAGAGGATATTCAATACTGTGAACAGAACATGCTGCTACAGTTCTACCAGAAAACAGAGCTCTAATTTTAATTCCTGATGTATTATTCTCTGGAATTTTAGGAAGTCTTGGTGGAAAAACAAAGTTATCTCGGTAGCTAGAATACGAACATGCTAACCTCTCTAATTTGTCTCTATCAGTGCTCCTCTTGCCAATGATTCAGAGGGGCTCTGTCCAAATTAACAATATAAAGTTCCAGTCAACTCTGACAAGTCACTATGAAGTCACATTGGCAACTCCCCCAGCACTATCAGAGACGTTCCTTGTAGTGCTGTTACCTGTTTCTTGACAGGTAAGGAGCAGATGGCGACCTCATACCCTTCTTTTCCAGGGCCCATTCTTGTCTTCAGTCACTGCTGAATTTGTTGATTACCCTATCTGTTTCTCCCAGGTAAGCAGCAATATCCCTTTTGATAAACTGGGGCCACATCCTCACTTCTGACACTAGAAGCAGTAGCATGAAAGAAGAGGATGGAAACATTGTGCCAAATGCTTTTACTCAGACTGTTGTCACAGTGTCTTAAAATGTTCTTTAATATATATGTCTATGTATGTATGTATACATGTAAAAGCTCTCCACACATCCTCCACAAGCTGTGTGAGCCAAGAGATGGTGAGATTATGACAGAGCTAATTCTCATTGGCAAAAAGCCCTGTTGACAACTGTGATGTTTGTTTCCTTTCAATCTAAAGTGTTAATCAACATTATTTCTCTTATAGACACTGTTCATACAGTAATAATGCCAGTCTCTCATAGCATGAGTTTATTCACTTTATTATTTTAATTACAATAAATGTCATAAAATGCTGTGAGACCAAACAGAGCTCATGTGGATTGCCAGTGGCTACTGTCCATCTTGACAGCTCTTTTCTACTCTGTCTACTCACTCTGAGAACCACGGCGAGTCAAGTTCTCAAATATCTCAAACAATTCTAAGTTTACCCAACATCAAATAACAAATTACTTGTGACACTCAGATGTTCAGTAGTTCTTGACCCAGGAGAAGGCCTCACATTACTCACATGTGACTTTGGAGAAACCTGTTGCAATGTTTTTCCATTTAAATTATTTTAAAATGTATATATTGTAGCGATCATGCAATAATGTTCTGTGTCATGGTATACTGTGTGAAATGCAGAGATATGTGAGTTAAGGTACACATGTGATTGGTGAATAAGAGTAGGGGGTGAAGTGTGCACATGTGAGAGGAGTGAAAAAGGAGAGAAATTCATTTTTTTTCTTGGAGCAGCTTATCGAGTTTTAGCAGCCTGTTTTTTTTTTTTTTTTTTTTTTTGGTTCGGTTTGGTTTGGTGTTGTTACGGCCAACAGTAACTACTTTTAATTCATCAAAGTGGAAGAGTTCAAGTCATAAAGTCATTCTCGACCATTCTTTGAAAGTGTCCGGTGGATGCCACATTGGTGTCAGAAGTAAAACAGAAACAGCTGCAGGGGTTAGCTTGAAGCTGGCTAGTGCTAAGTGTCACAAGGATGGCTGTGTGGAGAACAAGTTAGGCAGCCTGTGTGTCAAGAAGGGGTCGATGGACAATGATTATGCTGGTGTTTCAGGGCATGTGATAGACTCTGGACTTTTTTCAGAACATGGAGTTTGAGTGAGACAGACAGCCAGGAATCAAGCTGCTGAGGCTGCATTCAGCTCAAGGAGTGTGGTGGACCACATGGGGCAAAAACACTGGCCCTCAGTGACACAAGGCCAAAAGGAAACAAAAATGGTGTCACCTGTTGTAATCAGCCCATGATGAAAACAGCAAAATACTCAGGTAGGGCAAACTGGGAGGCTTTCCATGGCCAATTTGAACTGCTAGCATGGGCTGCAGGCTGGGCAGAGAATAGTAAACACTGAAGCTGGCCCTGTGCCTCACTAATGAACTCAACTCAACTCAACTCAACTTTATTTATAGAGCACTTTAAAACGCCAACAGCTAAAACAAAGTGCTGTACAAAATATGTGTATAAAACAAAATAAAACAAAATAAAATAAAAATTACCAATAAGGAAAAATAAACAACTTAAGTAAAACAAAACTAATAAAACAAAACAAACATCTCATGCTGGGTTAAAAGCCAAGGAATAAAAATGGGTTTTAAGATAAGTTTTAAAAATCGAAAGTGAAGAAGCCTGCCTAATCTGTAATGGCAGACTATTCCACAGTTTCGGTGCAGCAATTGAAAAGGCTCTATCTCCTCTGAGCTTACGTTTTGACCTCGGCACCTCCAGGAGCAGCTGATCAGCTGACCTGAGGCACCGAGCAGAGACGTGGGGATGTAGCAGCTCAGTGAGGTAAGGTGGGGCGAGTCCATTTAAAGATTTAAAAACAAATAAGAGAATCTTAAATGTACTCTAAAATGCACAGGCAGCCAGTGGAGAGAGGCTTGAGAATGAAGCCCTTACATGCTTGCTACTGCTAAGCCTGGCCAGAAGAGATGACTATGGGGCTTTAGTAGGAGCTCTGAGGAGGCGTTCTGGCCAGTGTAACCAGCCAGATGTGCTGCATTCAGAGCTAGCAAGCAGGCAGAGTCTAAACAGGAAGCCATTGCGTGCACTGGCCAATGACATTGAAACCCTCACAAGGAGATCTTATACTCACATATTGTCACATCAGCATGCAGTGCCCCAACGAAGTAGGGTTCTGGGAAATGATATGGGGTCTGTGTAGACAGGACGATGCAGACCCTTGCCCCTGTGTCTCATTTACCTCTAGTGAACGGAGCTCAACCAAGGGATTGGGGGAGCAGGGCTCCACTTCCCCCAGAAGCAGGTGACATTGCGGAAGCTGTGAAAGTGGTGGGCTGGACGCATGTGGTGAATTGTTACCATGTCTCCATTTGCCTGGCAGGCACTCCATGTGTGGCCTCAGAGGAGGCGTTTTAGCCAGTGTAACCAGCCAGGTGTGCTGCATTCAGAGCTAGCAAGCAGGCAGAGACTAAACAGGGAGCCATTGCGTACAATGGCCAATGACATTGAAACACTCACAGGGAAAGCTAATTCTCACATGTCAGCTGACATGCAAAGTGAACTAGCCAGAGAACAGTTCCTTTGGGCCATAACTCCAAGGGAACTACGAATACAGACGCAGCTTGCATATCTGCACATTCTGCAGGAAGCGCTGCAACTGGTTTTAGAGAGAGAGGCTGTGGGAGCAGCTGCAGAAAGCGACAAAGTCTGGACTGGCCCTGTTGTGAGGGGTGTGGTTCAGTAGAGCGCAGGTCAAGAGAAACCTGTGTGGGCTGCTGAGTTAATTGAACTTATACGTGCAGTGTCGCTACAACTACCACATGTTAGCACTCATCCTTGCCCTCGCCTTAGCCCACCAGTGTGCTGGGGGTGTGGTCAGGTTGGTCACATCAGCGTGCAGTGCCCAAAGCATGTAGGGGATCCGGGAAATTATCTTGGGTCTGTGTAGATGGGACCCCTGCCCCTGTGTCCCATTTACCTCTAGTGGACGGAGCTTAACCAAGGGATCAGGAGAGCAGGGCTCCACTTCCCCCAGATGGCAGGTGACATTGCAGACGCTGTGCAAGTGGTGAGCAGGACGCATGTGGTGAATTGTTGCCATGTCTCCATCTGCCTGGCAGACACTCCCTGTGTGACATTTTTTGACACGGGCTCCACCGTGATCCCGCCTGACTTGGTTCCAGTTAAAATTCAGCTGGAATCTACTGCTATGAAACAGAGGTCAGTGACTGGTAAGGCAGCCCACACGCTTGATAGAGGGGAGGTCATTATTCAGGTAGGGGAAATGTCAGTGAACTTTGAGGTATGGGTTGCAGCAGTCCAACATCCTTGCATACTAGGACTGGACTTTCTTAGAGCAGCTCATGGGGTGCTGGACCTGGGGAAGGACACACTGATGTTTCCAGGGGGCCCCGCAGTTAATCTGACACACCCCACACAGATCCCATGCCCCAACCCTGTGATTTCAGGAGTCACAGGAACTTTAGACCCATCTTTCCATGCCTCTTCTCCAACTTTTCCATTCCCTGAACCCCAGCCTGCAACTAATGTGCTTCCTCTGGCCTCTGGCCAGCAAACTAAGGGAGGATTGGGTAGATTGAGTGGCAGCAATATAGAAGATATGGGGGCTGAGCTGTGACAACTTGGAACTCTGGCAGCAGGAGGGGCTGTGGGGAGTACTGTGGGAGACATTTTTGCACTGACTCAGGGGGAGGTGGGCCTGACACAAGTGGTGCAGCACAAAATTTACACTGGGATGCACAGCCTATCAGTATGGGCCCTTGGTGGCTTCCCCTCACCCATTGGGCAGCTGCTGACAGCACAGTGGAAAAGATGCTACACAACGGGATCATTGAGCCCTCCGACAGCTCCTGGGCCTCTAGGGTTGTGATGGTAATCAAGAAAAAGACCAAAAATAATGAGATTTTGTGTGGACTACAGGCCTCTCAACAGTGTGACCAAGAAAGACTCATACCCACTTCCCTGTATTGATGGATCATTGGACTTGGTTCTCCTCATTGGACCTATGCAGTGGGTACTTGCAGGTGCACCTAGGTCCGGATGCTAAACCCAAGATAGTGATGGTATGTTTTGGTATGTTTAATTTTTATTTTTTATGGTATGTTTTATTTAGTTTATTTTTAGTCCAATACTCTCCATTATTTAGACATATATATCTAGCTATTATACACAGTATATACTAACAACTATATAAATGCATATATGCACATTTATTTACACTTATAAAAAGATGCAGGAGGTCATGACTAGTAGTCGTGAAAGGGGGGGGGGGGGTGATGGAGAATTCACTTATTCATAGATCAGGCCTGGGACATTTCCCCAGAGGCAAAAATATACAGACATGTGACTGTAATAAACAAATAGTATAGAAAACATGTGACTGTAGTGATCAAATAATATAAATACATGAGAATTATTTTGGGCAAATGACTTTTGTGGCAGAGGATATTAGAATGGTCAAAGGGTTACTTGAGTTTAAAACTCAGGCCTGAATTCTGTGGGAAAAAAAGGAGAATGGTAGCATGATATTGTCTGGTACAGTGTGAAATACAACTTCCTTAGAAGGCAAGGATACTTTTTAATTGGGCGCCTATGATATACTGCGTCCTTGAGGAGATAAGGGTACTTATAAGGGAGGGGCGAGATGACCTCATCACAAAAATGTATGTTAACTGTGGTTTTGTGTGTGTCTTTGTGAGTGAGTCTTTGGGTGGCCTTCTGAGACTGCTCCCCAATATTTTAAGAAATTAAAGAGCCTGCTGATCTTCCAAGAAGTCGTCTTCATTAAGTTTTTTTTTTTAAATAGAACTAGAAACTTTTATTTGAACTTATTCTTTCAAGTATTATAGTTAGATTAGATATAAGATTAATACGTTGTGAGAACGACAATAGCTTGTTGCACTGGTAGAGGGCTATGGCAGTTCAGTGTTCTCTGTTTTGGGCTGTGCAAATCCCCAGCTGCTTTTGTACGGCTGATGGTATAAGTGTTGGCCGACATTCCGAGGAAGGAGTGTCTAGTATACTTGGACAACATTCTTGTTCATGGGAGTTCTTTTGAGACCGCTTTGGGGTCCCTCTGGTGGGCTCTCAAGAAGATAGCCACAGCAGAGCTGAATCTCCACCCCGACAAGTGCTGTTTCATGAGGAAGGAAGTGGAGTCTCTGGCATACAAGATTGAAGGAGAGAGCATAGGCACTTTGGAGGAGAAAGTGCAGGTTGTAAAGAACTGGCCAACCCTTTCTAATCTGAAAGAGCTGAAGATGAGCTCATTGGACCTGGACTTACAACCAGTGCTGCAGTGTGTGGACTGGACAAAAACCACAGTGGAATGAGGTGGCTTGCTGTTCTCCTGCTACTAAATGACTGGAAAGTGCCAGCCACCAGGGAGGAGAGGTGGCAGGTAGTGGTCCCAAATACACTTAGAGAGTTGGTGCTAAAGACATGTCATACAGCCGCTGGAGCAAAACACTTTGGGGTCTCAAAAACTCTTCGATGCCAACAGCAGAGCTTCTACTGGGGCCAGCTCAGGACGGATATTGATGACTTTTGTGACACTTGTGCAGGTCACAGTGGCCCCCAGACCAGTCCCATGCCCATCTCCAACAGCTGACAGGGGCACAATTGAAAGAGTTTCAGTGGACATAATGGGCCTGTTTTCCTGCAAAGACAAAGGCAACTGTTACGTCCTGGGTGCCATGGACAATCTCATATTTCAAATGGCTGGAGGCCTATACCATACCAGACCAGGAGGCAGGGACTGTTGCAGATGTTCTGGTAGAGGGCATGTTTTCCAGGTTCAGGGCAGCAGAGGTCCTTCACAGCAATCAGGGACGAAACTTTGAGTCTGGCATTTTCTCTGCTATGAGTGAACAACTGGTCATGCAGAAGACTAGGACCACCCCACTACATCCACAAAGTGATGGACTGGGCAAACGATTTAACACGACACTTGCGAAACAGCTTGCCATTCTCACTGCTGAACATCAGTGTGATTGGGATATGCACCTCCCTCCCTCCACAGTACAGGACTCCACATCATGCACACTTGCTCTTCTGATGCCAGGGCGAGGGCTGCATATACCAGCAGAAATTACTTTTGGCAAATCTCCAGACACACCAGCAGTTCCTCCAGGACCAAAGTATGCAAGGAGACTCCAGGATCGTGCTCATGACGAGCTGCGGAAAGTGGGCATAAGACAGAAAAGGAATTATAACATGAGAGCAAAAGGGAAAGATTTCAGGGCTGGGGACCTGGTGTGGGTGTACAGCCACAAGAGGAAGAAGGGATGATGCCCAAATTTAGATTGTCATTGTGTGGGGCCTTGTGAAGTTCTGGAAAGTATTGGTGAGGTGGTGTATAGGGTTCAGTTGCTGCCTAGGGGTAGATGGGTGGTCTTCCATCTGGATAGGTTGGCCCTGTACAGAGGCGATGCACACCCCCATCGATGCCCTTTGCCTTTTCCCCAAGTTTCGCGCAATGTTGCACCTTCCAACTCCCCACAGCCTTCTCCACCCCCAGACTCTTCCCTGTTCAGCAGCAGGCACAGCCCTGTGCGTTCAACCTCAATAGGCCCCAGAGAAAAAAAGGGACCACGTCACCTCAGTGACATTTCTTGATCCAAATTATTTTGTGACACCATTTGAGTGATTGGTTCTCTGCAAATATCTGTTGAGCAAAGTAAAGCTTTACCTGTTAGCTGCATGCACTGTTTTATTATATTTATATACTACATTTAATCTGAATTTATTTAGATTAGTTCCACTTTACTATAAGACTATGCATATAAAGACTTACAATAGGTTTAAATGCCTGTTTAATACATGTAAATTAATTAGTTTGTAAAAGACCCTAAAACTCATTAATAATCTGTGGTAACACATAGATAGGAAGTGTGACAGTGACATACAGGGGTTGGAGAATGAAACTGAAACACCTGGTTTTAGAGCACAATAATTCATTAGTATGGCGTAAGGCCTCCTTTTGCAAGCAATACAGCATCAATTCCTCTTGGGAATGACATATACAAGTCCTGCACAGTGGTCAGAGTGATTTTAAGCCATTCTTCTTGCAGATAGTGGCCAGGTCACTACGTGATGCTGGTGGAGGAAAACGTTTGCTGACTCGCTCCTCCAAAACACCCCAAAGTGGCTCAATAATATTTAGATCTGGTGACCATTGCCATGGGACACTTCACTTTCATGTTCATCAAACCAATCTTTCACCAGTCTTGCTGTGTGTATTGGTGCATTGTCATCCTGATACACAGCACTGCCTTCAGGATACAATGCTTGAACCATATGATGCACATGGTCTTACTGGTGCAATGTGCAATCAATGAAGATTGGCCACCAGGCTGGTCCAATTTAGCTATGAAAACTCCCACACATGACAGGTGTTTCAGTTTCATTGTCTAACCCCAGTATATTTCGTCTGATAGTAAATGTGTCAGAGAACGTATGAATGTAAAGAATAAGCTCAGACCTGAGAATGTGAATTTAGTCATTTCACATGTTTAGGGACACAACGTTATGATCAGTGTCTAAAAAGTGTCTCTGCTGTTGGTTAATTCATTAAAAGGTTATGTTTATTAACAAATTTATGCTGATGCAGACAGGGTTAATGCCCCCTGACTGACGTTAGTATCAGGTGAGGTCTGAGATTTAAGTGTAGTTTATTTGGCAAAAAAAAAAAAAAAACACGTCAGTGTTGCCCTTACTATCAGTTTTATAACTGATTATTAATATAATTAATAGCTTTTAATAAACAGATTTGTAAGCATTTATAAACAATCAAAAGTGCAATCATGTTCCTGGTGTAATGTAAGAAAAATGCTGTACAAATGATATTTTTTTAATATTGTTGTTTTAATACATGTTTATTTGATTCGTTTACAGGAAAAGACGTCTGTCCTGTTTCACCACTAAAGGGTAAATGCAGTTTAAAAACGTTTATTAATATAAAACATCTGGCCAGATGGCAACTGAGTAAGATTAAAGGAATTTAAACACAAATACAAGCCTTTATATAATTTAGTAATACAATGGTCAACAAAAATATTATGTATTATATACATAAGTTGTATGTATTTATTCTAATGAAACATGTATTGCTCTAATGACAATAAATCTATTTCCAAACAACAAACAAAATGCAATCTTTTCTTTTACCTATAACATACAAAATACTTAATTCTATTACGATTACAAACATATGTGTGTCCTTATTTTACCAAACGTTTTTCTTATTCTAACTGATATTTCCTTCAGTTTCAGTCCATAAATAATTGGATTAATTAAAGGAGAAATAACCATGAGTTCTACTGAGATTATCATAGAAACAATATGAGGAACATTATTTTCTAATCTGCTGGTAATCACCTCAAAACAGGATGTGACAGTGAAAGTGATGAAAATGAAAAGATGAGGGAAGCAGGTCTGTAGAGCTTTCCTTCTGAAATTTTTAGAGTTCTTTAAACACTCAGTAATAATTCGTATGTATGTGAAGATGATGATGATCATTGGAGGAAACACAGCTACAGAAAATACAAACATTCCATAAGAATTCCTTACAGATGTGTCTCCACAACTTAATTTAACCACTGTATTATTACTGCAGTAAATCCTGTTCAACCTGAACTTACACAACTTCACCTGAGACGTTAGAATCAGTGTCACACAGTTTTCACAAGAAGGAACAAACCAACAGAAAAACAAGAGCTTTTTAACAGTGGTTATATTAACAAGAGTTGAATATTGCAGTGGTTTACAGATGGACACATATCGGTCATAGGCCATCGCTGTTAACAAAGTGAACTCTGAGGATGCATAGGTGTAAATACAATAGGACTGAAACAGACATGATTCCAACAAAACAATTTGTTTCTCAGATAAAAGATCAACCAGAAGCTTTGGATAAAAGGCCAGAGTTCCCAAAAGAGAATTCAGAAGTAAAGCAGTTATGAATATGTACATTGGTTCAAGAAGGTATTTGCTAGTGCAAATTACAAAAATGACAACACAATTACAGCAAATAATCCCAAGGTACACAGCAAGAGTGATTACAAAATAAAGATATCTGTAGGTTTCCAGCTCCACAAATCCATCCAGAATTAAGTATGTGACATTAGTGGATGAAGACATAGTTTATCGTTATGAATATAATGACT